>NC_088884.1:111111388-111414418 GCF_037157495.1 Lathamus discolor
CCCTGCAGGGATCTGCATCTCAAAACCACTCTTGTTAGAGTGTCACCTGCTTCTGCACTGAAAAAACACTTTTTAAGAAGGGAGAATGAAATAGATTGAAACACTAAATGGCTTGTGTCTCAAAGACACAGCTTGGAGCATGCAAGAATACTCACAGTCACTCATAGCAACGGTGATCGACATAAAGGAATCCTTTTCTTATGCTCTGTGGTTGAGCAAGTTGTGGACAGCAGGAGGTGAGGAGGAGGTGTTATGAGTCACGTGAGGTGTGTAAGTATGTAATACAGTAGGTATAAAAAGTAGGCATATAGAGCTAAAAATATAGCTGTTTAAGCAATACAGTAACCTTTTAAGGAAATACTTGATCCTGGTGAGAATGAAAAGGCACTGTGATTGCTATGATAGACGAAAGGCAAATGATCTTTGTAAGTTGCCTGGTTCCTTTTGCGCTGATCTTTAAAGGAGTTTTCTTCCAGGGTGGTCAAACAAAGGTTGAATTGGTTTCAGTGACTTCAGTACGTAGAACAACAGCAGTGAAGATGCATGACATGGAGAAATTACTCTGAGGCCTAAAATATCATCGAATTATGCTTTGTGTTTATACTGTTATTGTCAATAACATGAGAGCACAGCAAAAATGGATGGAGAACAGAGTTTGCTTTCCTAGTCAATATGTGTAATGGTAGGTTCCAGCCTAGCCTAGCTAAAGCAGCAAATACATGTTCTGCTACAGCTCACCAGAGGATCAAAAATGAGGTAAAAATGAAAATATCGTTTACTGCTATACATCACTGCTCCCCAGGCTCTGCAATTGCATCCACAATCATATTTAAAACCAGCCGTATGCTAGGCTGCTGCAGAGTTGTATGACTACTGAATGGTGTTATCACAGAGCAATACAGCTCAGTTACTGCTTGCATAAATCAGACTTAGGGATCCCCGATTAGATTGGGGATTTAGGGACTTACAAAGTGCCTTGTCAGGTCAGAGAAATATTTCATATAGGGAAATATTTGCAAACAAAGTTCCCAGGACAGAGAGGTGAGGTGTTTCCCCAGGGGTGTTATCGGCCTTAACAGAAAACAGAAATGTCACTGAGACATGTAGCAACCTAGCAAAACTGGGATGTGTGAGACCATACCACCCAGCCTGGAAAATGGTCCAGGACACTTTTCATGTCTCTGAGGAAGGCTGTGCACAGCTGTATTTGTTGTGTGTATACAAATATATACAATAGGTTAATGAGTCTATTTTGTTCTCAAGAAATGATGGAATGATCTGCTCCACAGTGTGTTTGGCTCCCCTAGATCATTTGTGTTTGTGAATGTCCTGGGATGATTGAGATGAGGCTAAGGCAGATGAAGCATTGCCTTGAGCTTATTAGCTGCAGCAGATGATTTTGTTTAGGTGTTTAAAACTGCAAAAAAATTCCCATTCAGAGTACTTTCCAGATAGTCAATGTCTTCCTCCATGGTGAGCATCTCAGCTGGTTTGAACCAGTCTCTTGTTTCTTCCTCGGTAGTCCTGCACTTTTACAGCAATTTGCTATGCAATGTTGTCTAAGGGGAATAAATGATATGTGCTTGATTGTTGCATTAATTTCTCTCTGAGATATCCCAGAAGACAATGTTGGATTCTTGTTCCTCTACCTCTATTCTTATTTCCTACCTGCTTCTGTCTTATTACCAGCAGAGTTACTAGGGGAGGTGATGACTTCTGCAAAGTAGGTACCATCTAGCCATCAGTGTCCAGCAGGCTGGAAGGGGTGTTTGTTGGGATATGCTTTGAGATGGACTCTTATCCCCTTGTATTGGATTAATTATTGCAGCTTCCTAACTGATGTACCAGAGCATGAAAGTTTAGAATGAAAATTGGGGTTGCATGTTGTGCAAACAGAGCAGGTTGGCAGTGCTGTCAGATCTTAGGTTAAAACTGTAGCTGTGGTATTCACAGTTTTTTACTGTTCGTGGAAAGAAGACAACCTTTAACCAGTTAGTCCACAGCCATTTGGTGTCACCAATAACAGCAGAAAATTTTCAAGAAATGGGATATATTCTGGATTTTTTCTCTCAATCTCAGGTGTCTTCTGTATCTTTTTTTCAATCTCAAGTGATTGACGGCGTTAAATGTGATACTGAATGGAATTGCAGGATATTTACCTATTTTTTATTAAATATTTTAAAACTGTCTGGCTCAAGACTGATGAGTTGTAGTTTAAAATGAACTTCTTAAATGTGAACTCACTTTACACAAATGCAGTCACTAAACAACAGACCAGAATCTGCTAGGAGTGTTAAGTGTCTTTAATGCTTTCGTTAATTTTCACTCATTTTAGGTGAAATTGTTTACCTTTTTCATTAGTGAACCTGCTAGTAGTTAAATTAGGGTTTTTTTAATGACCTTTCCTAAAAAGTTTACAAAAAATAGATTGTCAATGGAGCTGGTAACAGTCAAAACCCCCCAAACCCACACTAGGAAAAAAAGCTGCAATATAACAACCATCTCAAAGTTTAGTAAAATAAAATGGTGTTAAACTCACATTTTGTAGATCATGAAGGATCTTTATGGCATAGAATTTGTATGTGTCTGAGTTGGGGGGTTCAGTAACACGTTTTCATCAAATCAATAACATGGTCAGATGTCTTTACTTTTATGGTTTCCTGGGGCTATTGCTATTTTATAGTTTAGTCCACTGGATGTCCCAAGTTTATGTTTGTTATTCACACTTTATACAGACTAAACCACTTCTTGCCAGTTTCAGAAGATACTCTCTTTACCATCTTGCTGCTTCCTTATGTTATTACTTTATTAAATAGATATCATGGTGAGTTTAATTTCTGAGAACAATAACCTCAAATACAGGGTTTTCTTTTTATCAGCCTGGCCTCCTGTTTAAATGCGTGTTCAGTCACCCTCGTTTTTCAATTTTAACAGAGTGTTTATCAGTTTCAGAGTCTGCTTTCAAAAAGAAAAGTTACTTTAGGTGCAGAGCCTGACTTTGAATCCTTGAACTGGCAAGTAAAGCCCTTGCCTAGTTTTAATCACATCAACTGGATTTCAGCGGAGTCACTCGGTGCTTAAAGTTCCTGTGTTTGAGCATCTCAGTTGTGATTCCAGGATCAGTTTAATAAGGCCCAGAACAGTCTTGCACTTAAGTACCATCTAGTTTTGGTTAGAAAGGATCATTTGGACCTTCTGTCACTTCAGCTACCTTTTTGAGGATATGATGCTTCCCGTTCATCTACTGTAATGCAAATAGGCAAGTCACAGCTGTGGTTCATATAGATGGATACTGCATTGCCAATACTTTTATAGGATCTTTTTTGAACTTCTTGTTAGTCTAAGCCTCTCTCCCTCTTCCTGTGCCTCTGCGGTTGGATATTAATATATATTAAAATGTCGGAATTACATTAAAGGTTATTTTTGAGTGTGATGTGAATGCATATTCCTTACAGGAGACTTGGTATTCTTGTGCCTTTGGTATTACTACTTCATCTGTCTTGCCTAAAAGAAAAAAAAAGAAAAAGGAAGGAAAAAAGGTTTATCTGACCCTGAAATTCCAGATGCCTGAGATTAAAAGAAAGGTCTGGGTTATCCCATAATCTGTACTGGCACTATAGCTGCTAAGTAATTTAATGTGAATGCTGTGGAAATGATGATGTATGCCATCAATTGCTGTGAACACAGCTGTGTTTCATCAATCTCTGTTTCCCATAATGAGACAGAGAACTATCAATGACTTTTACATATTTGATGTCAGCATTTGGGTAGGTCTGAGGTTTAATTATTTAATGGAGTTTTGTTTCAGCCATTGTGGGTCCTCCCGTTTCTTATTGTTTTTATTCAGTAGCAAGTGAGGCATCATTATTTTAATAGCTAACAAAGAGAAATCTCAAATGAAAAAAATCTGCTTTGCTCATGGGAACTGAGATAGAAAACAACAATATCCCACTTTTAGACTGACTTTGCTGTTCTGTCATTCATCAGATGACAGTTAAATTGGTGTGCTTCCTGGTTGACAAAGATATCTCAAGTGTGGGGTTCCCAGCCATTACACCCTTCCAGACTAACATTTGTTTGGCTGTGGATTGCAGCTTCTCTGAGTTTTTTTCATCTCTGTGCTTCTCCTCTTGTCCTAAGACATGTTTCTTTATTTCTGTCTCTTTGCCTTGATACCATATTAAATTAATTTCCTGTAGTAACTTTCTTTTTCCCCAATCAAAATTCTCCTAATCCCCACCTTAATCTATGGGGAGAAGTTCCCTTAAGCTTCAGTTCTCTGACAGACAGTAGTCCCAGTAGCAAGGCTCTCATGGTGTTGCACTAACTAGACAGAAAATTGTGGAATTACGTGGTTCTGGGTTGCTGTATTGTGTATTTCAAAGTCACAGAGCCAGTAATGAGGTTTGATTTACTGTGACTTAATTTGGCAATCACATGGGGTGAAAGCCTTGATCCAAGTTGTTGTTAGGCAGTGGATGCTATACTATCCTGTTCCCATGCTATTGGTTTTATGTAGAAGCTGCTACCAGGTTGTCATACGTATATAATGTACTATGAAGTGTTCTAGCTGAGCTGTTGTTACCTAGATGCGGCAGTGATTTATCTTTGCTGGATGATTTAAAGCATTTTATGTACTTGTATATATCACCTTCTTATAGGCTAGCCCTGTTTATATTTATCAACTTCTCATAGATAAAGAAATAAAGCTATCATACACTTCTCATAACACCTTCGCAATACATATTGTGAACACCACAGAATTTCACCTCAAGTCAAGTATGCCCCTCCTGTGTTCTACTTACCTCTACCTGTTAGGGGGGAAAATAGTTATGTTCATTTACACTTCATCATATTTTGCCTTCATGTTAGACTGCATAAGCAATGTGGAATCTCTACAGGTAAGAGAAAAGGTGCAAACTGTGTACATATATTTGTTTGTGGTTTAATACTAAAGCCCATGTTGTCCTCACTTTTCAGGGGAAAAATAAATATAATATTCAGGCTATATTTAGACATATTTAGCATCAGTGCAAATAGAAAAAAATATTAGTTCTGCTGTCTTGATGATAATTTTTAATATTAATTTGGCTGTTTACAGCAGAATGACAGTTTCTACCTCAATCTCTCTCCATCTTAGTTCAGAAGTGCCTGGTTTTGTTTGCTACTTAAATGAAAAGTACTTTTCCTTTATAAGCAGACAAGGTTGGATATTAGGGTGTATTGTTTAGTCTGTCCTGGTGCAAGCCTAATGTACAGTACTGGTGGGATGATAGAACGTGCACAAACAAAATTCTGTTTTGAATATAGTCATGAATTATCTAAGTAAGCATCGTGATGTGGGTGACTGCAGTCACATCATACTTGACAGCTGGGATGTTACAGCACATTGGTGAAATATATGATGTCAGAGGTGAATTTTTTAGTAATAGCATCACATTTGGTAACATTAGCTGTAGACTTGAAAAAAAAGTCACTAAACATTATTTGTCCCAGTATGTTTTTGAGTTAGTACTTTTTCTTTTTTTTTTTTTTAATTTTGCTGTACTTCAGTCCAAATACTAAGTATAATTTTACCCAGCTCTTTGTAAATATTTGCCTCAAAAATAATTACTTCTGCTTGTCTTCTGCTAGAGCATAGATATATGTCTCTCCAAGTAAGCCCAGAAAGAGACATTGAAATCTCTGTAATATACTAGGATTTGACTTGCAGGGAGAAGTGAGTTATTAAAAGAAATAGAAGAAAAATGAAAGAAAACCTATGCCTTTAATGCACAGAATAAAAGAGAAAAGAGAACGTTGATTTAATCTATTGATTTGCTGTGAAGTAAAAGAACAGATGTTTTCTGTTAGGTCCCTGGATAAAATTCAGTAGGCGCCACTAATACTTACGGACTGGTGACTTCTGATAAGACTGAAAATTGATGTCTGTTCTATTGTTACCAAATGGATATGGCAGGTTGCGCTGCTGTAGGTGACTCATTTCAGAGTATTTTAATACAGAAACAACATCTCATTTTCCTAGACTGAGACAAAAGCAAGAAATGGTTTGCCAACAGTTTTCAGCTCCAAAGACATGTCAGCCATGAAGAGTTTAATGCTTATGGTAGGCAGTGGAACACATAAAGCTCCTTTGTTGTAGGTCTTCATCCCTTTGGATGCCTAGAAAAATGATAGATTATCTTTATTTGCCTTATTTCTATTTGGCCATCATGTCTTTGAATGTCTAATTCAATAATTATCTACAGAGGTGCTCAGGGATATGTGATTAAACTGTAGCGGTGTTGGAAGCAAGTAATTTCAATATTGGCCCAGTTTATCTGACTGCCTCCCCTTCAAGAGATCTAAACATTAAGCAGATCACATTTAATGGAAGTTCAAAGGCTTCCTCAAAAGGTTCAGAAGGCTCTGTGATCAGAGGAAAAAAGAAATAAAGTTTCTTGTTCGCCTTCTTGGAAACCACTCGAAGCAACGTAATTATGGAATTCAGATTGTCCCCTGATGCTTTTTGAGCAATATTTGCTGAGGTCAGTGTAGAGGCTTCCAGGTGTTTCATCAGCTTTCAAAGCAGGAGAGCAGAAAACCCATGCAGAGCGATCCATGAATGCAAATGAAGTACACACATGATGCTTATGTGACATGTAAGCACACACATCCACATGCCTATACAGACATACATATATATGTGGCAAAGAATTTGAATTCTTGCTTTGAATGTGAAATTCTCCTCAGAGGCTGCACTAGGCAGCTACTTTCTGTGAAGTGACTGGAGTTTTTTCTTCATGCTTCTTTTAGAAGGAAGTCTAGAAAGCCTTCCTTATCAACCTGCCTGTGAGATTTTTTAATGTATTTAAATACCTGCACATGCACACACGCTCGGTATTCACTGTCTTGCCTTCCTGCTGTTCCTGTATTTCCTGGGAGGTGCTATAAACTCACAGCAAAGTATTTGAAATAACAAAAATACAGGTTTGAAAATGGTGTTTTCTTGATGAATTGACTTCCAAGTATGTTCTTGGATTTGTTTAGCTTTGCAGTAGCAGGTTATTTCATACAGCGTGTAGTGTCCTCAAAGGACAGACAGCTTGGATTTTGCTACATACACAGGAAGTCATTGTGGCAACTCTGGGACTCGCCTGCAAGGCATGGGCTATAAAATGTGGTACTTGGACCCCAGCCTGGGGCAGATTAGTTCCTATTTAGAGGTGAAAATTGTGGAGAATCTGGGCCTATCAAAGACTCCAAGGCTCTTAATGAAAGACTTATGTAGCATAAAATGATGTACTCTTTAAAAGACTTCAAGAAAGAATTTGAGAAAGAGTATGGCATAGTTTTGATGCAATGTCTTAGGTATGAGCTACTTGGTATTTGTTATAAACATCTTTTTTTGTGATGCATCAGGTAAAAATTCTATTCATATCCAGAAGACTGTTTACTACTTAAAATAAGTCTCAAATACAGCCCAGCTGATGTGTAATAGGCATTACAGACTCGGAATGAAGTCACATGAGTGGAAACATAATTTAACTTTCCAAGTTTCTTTTCAAAGTATTTTAAATGTCTGATTATAACAGATTCTGTAAAAAGTAGTAGAATCTCAGCTGTAAGCAGACCAAATCTCTAAAGAGTTTTTCCTGAGAGGAAAATCTCAGTGAAAACTGGGCAATGTTCCCTATCCTTCCTGGGAAGCAGCAATAGGACTTTTAGCTGCTGTATGGTCAGCTTAGACTGACATTTGTAACCTCCTACAGATTCTAATCGCAGTCTTGTGTCAGTATTACATGCAGTGTGCACACATGCTCAAATTTAAGCTATTCAGTTGTCCTGTTGAAGTCACTGAAATCAGCAAATAAAGAAGGAGTTATTCACATGCTCAATTTGATACCAAGAATTCATGAGTTTTGATGGCCCCAAATTGTTAAAATCATCTAGTCAGGTTCTTTATTTGTATAATTCATGCTGTATGTCATTAATCCATGCTTTCTACACTGCTCCAGGAGCTGTCTGAGACGAAACATTTATTTTCAAAGAACATCCAATCTTGAATTAAAGTCTGCAAGTGATGAGCAGTCAATGATGGCTGTGTGTTGGCTGGTTGAATGGTTAACCTTCACTCAGAAAAAATACACTTTTGACAGATTCAGCCACTGAATCTTGTATTTTATCTGCTTGGTTTCAATAGCCTTTATCAGTCTCCTCCTTTTCTTCTTAGATAGGCAGGCAAAGACATCAGTCTACTCCTCTCTAATCTTCCTTTTGAAGAAAGCTAATGAACAGACTGAGACCTTGAATCGTTCTTGTACTTGTTTTTGTTAGTCCCTTCCAATTTTGTTACGCTTCAAATGTGTTTGCTCACTTCTAAATAGGGAGCAATGTGCCTCGTCTGGAGAGACAACTTTCTGATGAGCAACAGTGGGTGATGCTCAGAAGCATGAGCAGTTTGGTTCAGATAGGGACATAAAACTACAAACTCAAACCCAAACCTCATTCCAAGCTCCTCGTGCTATTTCAAATATGCAGCATGTGTCTAGACTCTGCACAAGAAAAGCTCCCTGATGTTGCAGCAGGCAAGCAATAGAAAATACTAAAATAGGCAACAACATATATGGGAATAAAAATAGTTGCATACACAAACCCTGTACTTTTTAATAAGGAGAGTAGGCTCTATCGTGCAAGGTTTAAGTCCTGTTGATGGCCATGTTCATTAACAGCATTTGAGATCACGTAATATCTTGCAAGGCTAGGCCTTGTGCTGACGGAAGATTGAAATAGAAATGAAGAGTTGTTTTAAGTGTTATCTAGGGATTAATTGAAAAAGCAGGTACTAATCTGTGAGTACTTGTTTACACCCTAAATCTGTGTCAACAAACTAGCTTTATACTGATGATATGAAGTTGGTCAAATTACTTGGCTTTTGGTGTAAGACTAATCTAGGACAACTTGCAGCATCGTCTATATTATGGCACCCTGCCCACCTGTTCTATTTTTAGAGTTTTTCCACTGGAGTTCAGGTCAACTATTCATACCAGGTTTGCACTAAAACCTGCTGAACTGACTCAAGTTTCCTGCCAGGAATATAAACATATTCTCACGAGGGGCTTGCAAGATGGTTAATAGCTGATGTTCAAAATCAGAGGTTTGATCATCTTTCCATCTGAATATCAATTCATGCAGGTGTTACTATGTTGAAGGAAATAATGGTATTTGTGTTCCGCGCTATGCCTCCGGGAAGGCAGAGCTGCGATTCTCCCGGCTGCCACCAGATGCCAGTGTTTACTGTACACAAGTACTAGTGCACCCAGACCAGCAGTGTGGCCCTGAAACACCCGGGCTTTCACAGGAGGATCTTCATGGTGTTAAAAAGTTGGTTCCTCTTGGTTTGGATGAGGATTTGGACCTACTGGGGTGATCAGCCTGAGATCTGATAATATAAGGAATAAGAACAGCCTCCCTTTGATGTGCAGGTAGCATCTCTCCTTGCAGAGTGGAAAACTGGAGAGCTATACCTTCTTCAGATGAAGTCAATGAGAGTCACTGGTCACGTCAGCATCCTGGCTGCTTCCCCAGTGTAGGAAAAGGTCTGTGGAGAATCGGTGAAGGTGTCTGGTATGTTGATGGGCCAAAGGGAGGTAATCCAGACCCAATGCGAGACATACAAGACCTGTAAGAAAGATTTGCAGCCCTAGAAGGGCCAAAATTCAAACCAACCCACTGGATTGTATAATGCATTCTTATTTAAAGAGCTAAAAAAAATTAAAATTAAATAAAATAGTATTGTGGAATGAAGACACTTGGGGGAGATTAAGGGTCACTTCTCCATAAAATAGAAGGTGTTTGCTTTCTTTTGAATATTTGGTGCCCAAATAAGTATTTTGGGGGTTGGGTGGTGCTGGAGGTGTAAATGTAGTAAATGTAAATTATTTCTAGCCAGTGCACTTTGAAAGGTGTTATGCGTTATCCATGAGGAGTGTCTGGCTTTGTACAGCTCTGCTTCCTCAAGCCAGTTCGGGTACACGCACATTGAATTTCAGCATATCATGTGTAGCCAACAAGTGAAGTTTGGATTTTCATATTTCCTTTATTTTATAGTTCAAAAAAAAACACATTGTGCAGACATTCATAGCATTGTTTCAGCAAAATCTTTGTGCTAGGAATCCTTATTTATAAAATGCAATTTACGATGACTTGTAATCAAGAGCAAATAAGCATGAGAACTTAACCACAGAGGTGGTTAACTTTGCATATGTTATATAAAAATACATTAATACCTGCTTTTCACTGCAGCCTACCAAAAATCTTTTTCTACTGAGAAAGACCTTTCACATTTTAATTGTAGCAACCTGTGGGCATGCATTTTTCTCAGAGGTTTTTATCTATCTTTTCAACTCTTGATCCATTCCTGTGTTTTTTGGTAGGCGTATTCCATGCAAAGTCAGATGCAAAATTGTGCAGCTCCTTTGCATATGAGCCTTGGGCCCCTTTAATTAAAACAAACAAACCAACAAAAAACAATCCCAAAACCTCTCACTCTCTCTTTTTTAATATTGTTACTGGAAATAATATACGTAAAAAAATCAGGACATGGTTATATTGTTGCAGCATGAAACGGAATAAGAAGGGCTTTTCTTCTTTATTCTCCCTGAAGGCTAATAATATGAAATGTGCGAAGTCCCACTCAGACTAGATGCCTCTGCAATAACTTACTCTCATCAACAGGAGAAAAAACCATGTGGGCTGTATGTAGAAGAACCAGTTTTATTCTGTCCCTTTCCCATAAGTCATTCAGGGTGGTATAAAATGTTACACGATATTGCATGGTGTGATGCTTCAAAGTTGTTCATGTAGGAATGGTATAAGATAGAAATCAGAGCTTGGAGCAGTAGCTGCAGGCATGTGAGAGCATTGTCATGCAGGAATTTTAGACAGGCAATCTCCTGACACCTGCTACTCTTCCACAGAGCCAAGCTTTCAAAAACAGCCTTAAACTGTTATTGACTGATTTATAGATCTGGCTTGAAGGCATATTGAATAAGTCTTTCAGTCGTTTTCTGAAAACAAAATAGGCCTAATTTCAAAACCCAAAGATACTTTACAAATATCATCTCTAATCAATTGTAATTAGCCATGAAATCTTATGCAGAGAGTGTCCTTAGATACGTTTTCAGTTTGCTAATGTGAATGAGCACAATGTTTGGTTTAATATGCTTGATCAAATTAATGAAATGTAATGAGAAAAAGGGATAGTTGACTATTCTGATACATCTCTTCTCATTGGTTGTGATTGAGTTAAGCAGAGAATTACTGACTATCCCTGAGTATCACCTTCTCAAGAGCCAATCGTTTGCCCTGGTGTTTGAGTTCTTAATAAACAAGATTATATATTACTTCCTAATATGCATTTTAAACTCATTACAGCTCACATTTGGAAGAGGAACATTTGCAACTGAACCTTTTTGTTTTCTCATTTCTTTTACTGATTTGTGAGGCTTTGATTGAAGACTTCTGTCTTTTGCTTTTCGCTTTAGCCATGATAATTAAAGTTTGCGTGTGACTAATACACTGGTCAATCCAAAGGAGGGTGGCAAATAGAATAGATTATGGTCTTTTCACAGAGCCCAGGTAATCTCACAAGAAAAAACACCTTTAGAACTAGAACTAGAATTAATTTTCATACTGGTGGAGATTTCTGAAAGATATCTTCTGCAGGCAGTCAGGCCATTGGGAAGGGGCCTTTCATGAAAGAGTAAAGACAGTTACTAAGGTCAGTCCCTGCCGATGAACCGGCTTTGCTAGTGGCAAGCTTTGTCTTCCGAAGCTGAAGCTACTGATTCAAGCTAATGTTTTTATGCTCTCCTGTTGCTGCTGAATAGAGCTTTGAAGTATCACAACTTGAAATACCACAAAGCTTTTTCATGCCAGCCCAGATTACTTACGGGAAAGGGATCAAATGAGAATATAGATACTGCAGTTAGCAACACTGACATCATCACTGGTCCGCTTTCAATTTCTCTGTCAGATTTGATTCTCCTTCTTTGCTTTATTATTTGGAAATGGTATTAAATGCTGATGAGGCAGCATATATTTCAAATCATCAAAGCCCTGTCAGTTACTCTTAGGCAATCAAACCTTTCTTTGGGGTACCTGACATAGACTGCTCATGATATGGTGCTTGATCACAGCCTAGAAGCTATTTCAATATTGCTGCATTCCTGCTCTGTGGAGTTGGGCAAATTGCAATATCTTCCATTCCCCTCTCATAACTGGGTCGTAAACCGGGTTTTTACAGTGTAGGACACTTTGTATACTTGAATAGAACCTTAATTTTGATGTTGTGTTCTTCAAAATACAGGGTGTCATGGCTTAAGTTTAAATTTAAATCTCATAGAACTGAGATATAAAAGGTTCAGCAATTTGTATACTCCATTTCTCACCTGCAGTTCATTCTTAATCAAAGTTGCACTTCTTGCAGAGTGGAGTGATAGCTGATGATTACAGCAAGTCTGAGAAAAACAACACGTAAGGAGACAAATATCCATTGTATCCCTTTCTTCGTAATAAAGATATCTGTTAGGGCAAACTGTTTGCTAAATCCATTTCCATTCACACAAGCTGGCAATAGGGAGGGTTATAGTGTAACAACTCTAATAATACTCTCTGGAAACATTTATTGCCCTACCTCTCATAGATGCCTTTGCCTTCACTTGAAACATACTTTGAGGTCAAGAATATTTTCTAAGATCTGAGATGAAGAAAATAATAACATGAAATAGAAATTCCCCAGCCCTCTTGTAAAATTTGTATCTAAGAGCAGATACCAAATTAAGAAACTCTAGAGTTTTAAATGTAAAACCATGTATTATTATGTTTCTTAAGTCATTCCACACCTGATTTGCTGATCTCTATGCAGCACTGGAAGACAATAGGAGAATAAGTCTGGTGCAGATACAGTCACATTACATCTTTTATTCAGTTTAAGACTTCAAGATTTTGTTTAGTTTTTCTCTGCTCATCTAGCTGTACTTGTGACTGCAAAACACATTATTCCTTATCTCTGTAAAACTGGCTTTGATCGGTGATTTCTTTCATGACTGCTTTCTTAGCAATCTCTTAGCAGAAAGACAGAGAACTTCAACAAATATGCTGTATAAACCCCTTTATTAAGAAATAATACACTTTTATTCAGAAATACCTGCCCCAAGGGAGATTTTGATCAAGAAAGCAAAAAGTATAAAGAGAAAGTGATTCTGGGGACTAAGCGCAAATTTTGTCTGCAACTAGTTTTGAATGCTTTGGGAATATGTTGCCTCAGAAATCACCTCGTTTCTTCAATGGAGAGACTGTGTTTGTTACCTGTGTCTGAAAAGACCAAAAGCCATTCTCAATGTGGAGCGCAGGAGTGCAGAGATCATCACACCCATCAGCACCAGATTCTTGCTGGTTTATGTTACAGCTAGGTAATGTTTAAATAAAAATAAATTAAGTGTTAAGCAGAAAGTCTTCCTGCCTTAGTGCAAATAGCAACATACTCCTGGCATGACAATATAGAAGTTGTATGCTCTGTGCTGGAGATGATCTCATAGTTGGTTTAATCAAAAAGGGACATACTCTGTCGGAGGGCCATAGCTATGGAAATTGAATCTTTTATCGTTTTGCAAAGAACTTCCTTTGTTGTCCTTTGGGTCACATTGCAAGGCTCATTTTGTTGCACTAGGGTTTTCTGAGTGAGAAATCACACAACGTTTTGATTGTGGAGTTTCAGAAGGCTTTTCTCATGCAGGCTGGGATGCATTAAAGAAATGAGTGGACTAGTGTCATACCATACATGCCTACTTTCTCCATTGACTGTCTGTGCCTTTTTCTTCCTTTCCCTATTATCTTCTTAACATCTACTCAAAATTCCTAAAATGGAGCAAGCAGCTGTCTGTTCATACAGTGCATGTTGGAGTATGTACTAAGGTATATTTTGATGTAGAATATATCTGGAGTATGTTTTGATAGATGACATGAATATTGTAGTTATATTGTCTATTACTTTTCTTTAAAGAGTCAGTAAGTCCTCAGTAGGCTTTATTATTATTTTTTTAATATTGGAAAACCACTAAGGAATCCATAAAGCCGAAAGCTTGCTTGTAAAGATCTTTAGTTCCTTTACTCATGTGCTTGTAACTCACAAACACTGTGTGTTTTTAGAGTAGCTGCTGTTAATGAACAGGCTTTTCCAATCTGTTATGAATAGAATATTGAAACATGAAAGACACACTGTAGTTGCATCAGTTCATTAATTGATATGATTTTTTTTAATATGGCACTTTTCATGTAATTTTCTGTTTCTGCATTTTCTAAAGAAATAAATTACATTCTGTTAAGAAAAGGCTGATATTGCAATCTAGAAGAAACCCCTTTTATATAAAAAGGGAAAGATGTCTGAGGTGTCTGATGTGGGAACCCCTGTCATACTGTGTTATCTGGAAATACAAATGGAAAGGCAGTGTTATTCAGCAGTTACTACCAAAGAAACTAGAGACAGGAAAGGAAGAATCCTTCTGTCCACTGCCAGATGCAGTCTTGCAACCTAACACATATTGCAGGAATTAGAAACATTCACAGGTGTTGTAGAAAATCCGCTCACTTGAGGCCAAATTCTATTTGTATTGTGTTCAATAACAGAACTCCAACAGGTATTGAAGGTACCATATCAGAACTTTATTTCATAGCCTGTAAGGATGAATCCTTTTCCTTAAATCAGTTTTATGCATTTCTGTGTATAACTCAGACCTCCTACACAACTTTATGGAACGGCAAAATATGATATTTATTGTGCAAATAGCAATGTAAGACAATGCACTGTAAGAGTAATCTATATGAAATGTTTTATTTTGCTAGGATATGAAGTTCACTTCATTTTGGTGTTCAGAGTCACACAGCAATTCAGCAGATTTATGGCTTCACTGAAAACTGTGATGACATGCCCTTGTGCTACTTAGCTCTCGGTCCAACATCTGGGCCTGTGTCCAAGACTTGATAACCAAGTTATCCACAAAGTGATACAAACCCCATTCTGGGTTAATACAAGAGGACACTCTTGACAATTAGTGTCAGTTCAAGGTTCATAGGTGCTTGACTCAGCCAGATACTTAGGCATTCTTTTATCTCTGAGCATGCAATCTGGGTGAGCCCTGTCCATGCTTGTAGTCCCATTGATGTCCATGTAATTCAGCACTGGTGCATATCTCCAGAACTTATTGGTGATTCCAGGAGGTGTAAATTAAAAACAAGTATTGAAACAAAACAATGGTAAATTCCAGTTTAATGAGCCACTCCTTGTCATTATTCACGGTGAACTTCATATAGTTTCTTCATATGTGTTGCCTGTAACTCCTGATAGTGATTTCACTTTGAAAGAGCTGGGAGTGTAATTGCATCTCTCAGGCATACTTTTTCCCCTGAATGCCATTCTAGGAATGTATTAATATCTCTTTGATAGGTCAGAAGAATGTGGAATGTGCATACCGAAAGGGTGTTGGGAGCCCAGGGGAGGGCAAGTGAGGAAAACGGCTGGGCTGGTAGAAACCCTCTTCCCTGCAGGACTTAGGAGTGGTGTAACTTGCTGTGCCATGCTTCCATACCCAGCCTCTTCTCTGGTTTGCTAGTGACATCCCTACACAATGTTATATCATCTGTTCTGAACCCTTCGCCAAAGCCACCCTCTTTCATGTGACCTTGGGGCAATCCTGGGTTAAATATAATTGGAACCGAATGATAAAATTTCTTCCTGAACTTGCAAGGCTTTAAAACAAGGAGGCAAGAAAGAGAACATGGATACCTCTTTTATGTCTGGTTTATTTCTATAATTTTAGCTCTGATTCATGCTTTTACATTTGCGTTTCTCTAGTTGTGCTTGAAGCCCCATGGATTGTTACAAGTTCTCACTACTTAAAAATATATATTTTTCTGGCAATTCTTTTTAGGTCCTTACATTGGGTGACCTAACTGGGGGTAGACTTTATCAACTGCATGTTCTTTCATGTGCCTTCTCTTTCTGCTACATTTCTACATGAAAAAAATGCATTTGTACATTTTAGTCATAACCTTGTATGTCTGTTGCTTTGGGTTAGTTTTTTTTAAGCATGGCTTATTTCTCAATGTTATTAGTATTGTTATGAAAAATAATTGTGGTCATCATTGTCCTTGTAGCCCTTTTCACTTAAAGCATCTATATAATTCCCTGGATAGTATTATAACTCAAGCTATTATCAGAAATACTGGAAATACCTAACTGAGAACAAGCTCCTTGGGAATGTCTCTCTATATATACACATATGTATATATGTATTTCCAGTTAGCGAGCTATTAATAAGGACTCCTTGAATATAGTGTTTCATGTAGTCTGTGTCTCCCCTGGTAGCTTATGTAAATGTCAAGGGAGACAGTATTGAAAGACTTGCTCTGGTTCAAACTCTATGACATTTAATTCATCTACTGTCCTCTAGGCATGTATCCTGTTACAGGAGAGCAAAAAGGTTTTGTGTGAATTGTACTTATCTTTTAGTCTAATTTAATTTACTTCTGTAAAATACTTACCTTTCCACTTACTAGCATTACACCCCTGCTTTCTTCAGTTCACGTTAAGCTTTCTGCTTCAAAATTCCCATCTCTCAGTATTTGCTTTAGTTCAAGTGCTTGCTTTTCATTCCTGTTCAGATATTGTGATGAAATAATGTTCTTACTATCGTGTTTCTCATTAGTGTTTGTTTGTTTTATAG
This sequence comes from Lathamus discolor, assembly GCF_037157495.1. Classification (NCBI taxonomy): domain Eukaryota; kingdom Metazoa; phylum Chordata; class Aves; order Psittaciformes; family Psittacidae; genus Lathamus; species Lathamus discolor. Next base: position 111,128,152 of record NC_088884.1, read on the forward strand.
AGGTTGACTTTGTCTTGTGTTAGTATGTTGAAAGCAGTTATTACTTGCAGTTATTACAAAGAGTTTCAGCTCTTTGTGAGGTGCTCTCAGTGTGATATATCTTCACCTTTGTTCTAGACCCCAAAAAAGGACAAAACTCTCAAAATTTAAAGATATATATGTGATATTTGGTCTTGCTGGAGCGTATCCCTGTTACTTTTTTATCCGTGTTATTTTTTAAATGTCTTTATCACTAAGAATGAGTAGTAATTCAAAGCTTGAAATCCTTGCTAACATAGCCAGAAGTCCACTGGAGTCCTTGGGAATTTTGCCTTTAAAAATGAACAAGGAATTAATGTCAGGATTTCTGTCTTAAGACAATAGTCAAATGGGCGCTAGGGCAGAGTGCTGTTTGGGTTGTCAGCCCCAAGTTTTTCTCCCTACCCAAATCATAGAGCGGTCTGCAATTAGTGCTACATAAAGGGCTTTGCCAACTGAAGGATGCTGAACACTCAGAAGTCCCATTAATTTGAGAGGTAATTGTTGCTCTTGGCCTTTCTCTGGACTAGGCTGTATATGTTTCTAGCTGATTGCTCCAGAGACCTGGCGATGTGTCTAAAGGGCATTTTCCTAGGCTGTTGCACAATGTTTTGCTCGCAAATATGCAGAGTATTCCCAAAGGACTAGATGTTGTTGGTAACATGACACATACCCCCACCCACCCCCAAAGAATAATGTCTATTAAACCCTTTTTAATTTGTTATGGTATTATAGATCCTGAACAGTGCATATTCACAAAACTGTTGTGAAGCCTCTGTCCTATCCCATTTCTCCCTAAGAGGCCTTTGATGCTCTTGATCCTATTCCGTGGCTCACCAGTGTTATTCAAGTAATTATTGAGGCTTTGCAAAACCTGCCTTCGGGCTCTCGACTTCTTTGAACATGCCTCAGCTTTTCCAGTCTCGGAGTCCTTTCTTCATACTCTGTACCATGGAAGACTGTTGTGAAACACATTTTCTGCATTCTTACCCCTTCAAGGGCTTCCATATTGAAATGTTCTCCAAACCGCTGCATTTGAGTATAAAGCTCAGAAGTTCTGAAAGCTCTGATTTTATAGACTCGAGGGGAAAACCAAGAAGGACCTTAAAGGGGATCATTCTCTGCAGGGTTTTTGAAGCAACAGGGTTTTGGGATGGTTTAGTCAAAAAATAGATTTTCAGTTAAACAGTTGTCTTAAATGAAGTGTATGCCTCTTGTGATGATTGCAGTAATTCACTGAAAAATAGTATGTTTCTAGTGGCATCTTATTTTGGGCTTTAAGACAAATACATTGACAATATTTTTTATGAAAAACTGATATTCTGCACAGCTTCTACTTATTTGATCAGCCCTAAAACTGAGGTTTTGGCAAGAGTGAGAAAACGAAAGTGGCCTTTTAGTGAGAAAAATTAAACTGCGTAGCTGAAACTTCTTTTTTTTTTTTTTTTTTTCATTTTTAATTGGGAAATGAGGTGAAGCAGTGGATGGTTAGGAAGAAGAAGTTGCAATTTGACTTATTTCAGCAGCAGAAGGCTGAAATCTGAGGGAACCATCTTCAGCTGGAGTGCTTGTTAAAAAGACCAGGGTTTAGCTTAATTGGAAGAAAGACTTGAGGACTGTGTTAGCTCTTCAGTGGTAAAAATGAAGTAAGTTTTGTATTTACTCTTACTGTTTATTTTCTCTGTTTCCCTCCCTTCACAAAACAGTCTTAAATACAGTGGGTGAAAGCAGAATTTACCTTTAAAATCTGATTTGATGGAAGGATCTTCTGAATGAAAAACATTTAGGCTGTTGGTCCCTTTCTCTCTACACATTTAGTGGTACAGGATGCATGTGTATAAATGGTGGGCAGCTGGGAGCTGTTTGTTTTTGGAGAACTGGAAGCTCTTTGAAAACTGCAGGAGTAGATATGTTTCTGAAGTTTTATTTCATTGTTTAGCTTTCTGTCATCCAGAAGTGCAGTGTTTACTTAAACCTTATACAAGCTCAGTGTTGTAAATTAACAAGTACTGTTGTAAATTAGGAGTCTTGGCTTTAAACTGCTGAACTTAATGTTATAATTGAAAACAGCTCTACAAATGCCAGCTGTTGAGTCCTGACTTTATAGAAATACCTTGGTTTCAGAATGTGATATTCCCAGGCAGTTCTGAAAGTGTGTTGAGCTAAACCTGAGTTGTATATTTGAATTTTTGGGATCAAATGAAACCTGCCACATAAATACGAAAAATCCATGCAATCCAGGGTTTGGTGCTAACAATACGTGCCCTCTTCTTGGGGCATAGCTTCTGTGTAGCATCTATGTAAGGTCTTGTTATTAAATGTGTACACGGTACCAAGAATTAGTTTTTAATCTACATGGCACAATTAAAAATGTTTTTTCTTTTTGAAGGAAAATTTGTCACATTAGCATTCATATTTCTGATTATATTTCTCCATCATGCTGCACGAAAGCGTAGTCATAGTAAGAGATAGAAGGCCAGTGCAAGATATGAAACATATTAGATGTAAGGTACCTCAACGTGCACTCTCCATATGATGATCTCTGATCACACTTTCCTCTGAAAAATAATGTGTACTTTTTATCCATATCTAATGGAGGTATTCATTTAAGAGGATAAATAATGGGCATGGAAATGATTGAGTAGTAATAGGACAGGCATTTACCTTATGGAGATCCTTACTGCAGAGTAGGCTACGTGTTTTCTCTAAAAAAAGGAGATTTCAAGTAAGAAATGTAAGTTAGGGGTTGTTTCAAATAATGTTGCCTCAGTGATAGTTTTCACCCAAGTAGTAGGAAAAAAATGAGTGTGTCAAAAAGGCAAACCCCCTCTCTTCAAAGGTCAGTAAGGTAGGCACAAAGTGCTCATCAATGGATCCTGTCAGGAAGAGGGAGCTCCTGTTGACATGAGATTTGGTAAGGGTTAATAGTTAACAGTTAATAAGATTTTAATTCATCACTTTAGTAAATGGGATGCAAATTTTCCCTTGCCAGTTCTCCAGTCTACAGCTGAGAATAATCCTCCCATGTCAGGAATTAAGCATAAGGCATCACTCGATACCCAAGACATTTCAAAGAGTAAACAAATGTGTCCCTTGTTTCTCTCCCCATTATGCTAGAGTGTTAGATTTTGAGGTTACTGAATTTTGGGAGGGATGGTAGGAAGCAAACATGCCATGTGTTGTGTTGGGTTGACATGGTTCATGCATTATACTTCCAGTTCCTGAAGAGATGGGTTCCCACAGTTGTGTACATCCCTGCATAAGCTGGGGCTAAGCTCTGGGCAAAGTTGCTGGTATTGCTAGTGTTGCAATTTCACATGCAGTTTCTCAGGCAATCATGAGAAAATGTAACTCATTTTTGGTTTCTTTTTTGATGTTTGATGTTACAGAGGCAGTTCCTGTGCTGCTTTTCTGTTTCTATGTTAAAAAACAACCAATTTACCTACATGAGTGGTAAAACATTCCATGTGGTGTCAATTCTGGTTTCCTGCTCACTGTTAGGAAAGATGGTATGCTCCCCAGCTGTCTCCTGCTTTTCTCTCTACAAGAGCACTCATTTCCCATCCTATACCTTGCAACAGAATGTGACTGAGGCCAAACCACCAAGAGTGATTTTGCAGCTTGGAATTTCCCCATGGCTATTGTGTCCATCTCCTACGTACAGCAAAAGAGAAGTGTTTGTCTCAGCAGTTGCTTTTGTTAAGAGCTGATTTTAGATGGTGAACACTGCTGCTATGAACTCAACTTCATAACATTGAAATAATGCACCATGATTTGATTGCTCTGCAACTACTCACTCTATTGGCTTTTGTCATGAGATTTTTGTCACATCTATCTTCAGGAGTCTAAGACATTCTGTGTGACCTGCTGCGCACTATCCCTCAGTTCTCCGTGACAAATAAAGTGCTTGTTAAACCACAGGTGTCTCTATTAGAATGAAGTTACACGTAAAGTTATGAGGCAATATTTACATGACTTCTTAATGTGAATGAATCTGTTGGAGACTTTATTCCCACACCAAATAAAGTCAAAACCTCTCAAGTGTTAGTCTTTGCGCAGAAACAGACCTTTTTACATTATATTATAGGGGCTTCAGTGTTAAATTCTTACAAGTAAGAAGGCAAAAGTATTTTAAATATTAAAAAAAACCTGCACCTCTTTTCAAGCCTCTGTTTATGTAGGCTTCTTACTAAGAGAAATTACATAATTCTTGGCCTCATTAGAAAGAAGTCAAATTGAGTAATTCTATTTTAGTGGCCAAGTTAAAAAAAGTTTAATGTTCTGTATTGAAATAATGCACTTACTGTTGGTGAAATTGTTCCAACACTACAGCAGGCTCCAAAATTGTTCATAATGCCAAACTGGCAAATGACAGCACTCAGGTATGGTCAGTTCTGCTGCAAGTCTGACACACCTTAAGAAATACATTTAAACCTTTTTGTTGCTTTGATTTTTTTTTTTCTTTGTAATGGATTAAATGTAGCACTGGTTTATAGATGAAGCTGTGACTGGGATCTGATATAGCAAAGCATGCAATCAAGTGTACTCAGAGTTCGTGCCAGGGTGAGGAACCATCACTGACCATCACCTCTGAAAGTCAGACCTGTGAATTTTCATCTGTCAAGGTATCTTAAGTTTTTTGTAAGCAGCGCTAAACATCAGACCTTGGCAGCACTCCCTGTTCTGCTTTCAGTGGTATTTAAGAGACTTGATTTATGAATAGGAAACAAATACTAATTTTGCTGAGAGCCCTTGATTGCAGATAGCCTTCCCTCTGCCATCCATTGCTTGTCATTCTGACTGCAGCAGTTTTTTTCAGTCCCATACTGGCCCACAGTAATGCCTGTGCTGCTGTTATGTGGCATGGCAAGCAAGATCATTGGTTAAAATAACTCTTTCTGTTTTAATTTGTGTAAAATTATTTTTATAAGCATTTGTACATGTTTATGTTTGTGTAAGATTGATTCCCTGATTTTCCACTTGGTCCTGTGGATTGCTGAACTGGCTCAGCAGAGATAGCACGGGACAAGAGAGCAAGATGAAGAATTGCCTAAGCTGGTCCTGATGCTAACAAATGAAAGTCTGGAACTGGAGCTTTGGTGTACAGGTCTATAGCACATTTGCTCTGGTGGCAAAGCCAATTGATTTCCTTGTTAATTCTTTTTCCCAATAGCATTCAGTGGTTTCCCTTATCTCCTGTGCTATCTGAACTTATTTCCTAGTGTTAGGCATTGCTACTGTGCTTCTAGGCTGTAGAGCATATAAAACATTCTTATGACCTTTTCATATGTGAATTCCCTGTCTTAAATGAAACTCTTGTAAGTATTAGAATTGAAGGGGAAAAAAAATAGAACTCCTGGATATTATGTGTCTCGTGGTCATCTTTCTAGGTCTATGCTTTGTCTGCACTAATGAAAGCAGCAGAATATATCTCAGCTACAGAAAGCTGTCGACCCATTGTACATGGACCCCTCCCAGCACTGCCACTCTCTTTCCTATACACCCTGTGGTTAGTTTGTACTACAGGACTAAATATTGAACTTACCCATTTCCGCTCTTTGTCAGGCTTTGTCTGTGGCTCGGAAGCAGCACTTGGAGGGTTGAGGAGCTTACATTTCTTCATGCTTGTATTAGCCATTGGCTCTAGATCAAGAAATATGTGAGCAACATTTATTAAGTATGATCAGTTGCAGACCTATAAGTTCACATCACTTCCACTGACATTTTTCCATTTAAACTCTTAATCCCCCCTCTTGTGAACTCAAAATGGTAATTTGTCACAATCTGCTAGCATTTGAACATTTCTGATGTTATAGACATAGACGTGTGAATGTCCAGGGTTTAAATGATCTCAAGCCAGGTCAGCAGATCTATCTCCCAGATCCTTGAATGTGAACTTCAGGGACTACTTTTACAAAAGGTACCATTTAGTTCAATGAAAGTCGACTCTGTTTTCAGGGTTACCTGCACAGCAAGCAGAGCTTGCGAAAGGTCCCAGTGAATAAGCCAGAGTGAAGAGTGAGGGAGGCCTCTGCTCCAGCACACAGGATGCTGGTCTGACACAGGCAGTTTGCTCTCCCATGCCTATTTTGTAATAACCTGAACCATATTATGCCTGGTGATTTCTTAAATTTGCATTCAAATTTGAGTCCAAAGCGGAAACTGTGGCCAGGCTAAAGTCATCTGGAGTTTTGCTTTTGACTTCAAAGGGCCACACTTTTTATTCAGGCCTAAAATTGCATGAATGATTTTAAGGAGCACTTTTTCAGCTCCTCTGAAGAAACAGATCTATTTGATGTACAGCTCTCTGCTATGGCAGCAGAATCTTTTCTCTATGAGGCTTCTGTGCCCCTCTAGCTTATTCCTTCTTCTGAAGTCATGAATCTCTGTTTAGGGCACCAAAATCATTCTCTGCAACAGCTGGTATTCATTTTAAGGATGCTCCAGGTAAAGAAAAAAAGTCAGTGGAAGGAATATAATTCCTGTTGGCAGGCAGTTTTCCCTAGATATTAAAAAAGGAGAAATGGATCTTTTCTCTCTGTCATGCTTGCTTGTTAGAAGGAAAAGCATTCAAAAAATCCCCAGAGCAGTGAGCAGAGACACTTGCCATCAATGCTCTACCCTGCAGTGCAAAAGGCTGTCTGGGGAACACAGGAGAGTTAAGAGAACTCTGGAAAAAGGTAGTGGGAGGATGCAGGATTCCCCTAAGAAGTGATAAGGTAGATCTCTTTTTATGTAAGTTTTCATAGTCATTGACAGTGACTTTTAGAACAACGTGGTCCTCCTGCAATCTCTGTGGCAGAAATACCTAAGAATTCAAATAGGCAGGATACTTAACAACTTTCCTTCTTCCTTCTTTCACTCCCCAGATTGTTCTAAAGGCCCTGGCTGTTCTCTTAGCTCAAATAGTGTTTGACATTTCAGTAATAAGACAAAAGACAAACTTCTCTTTTTGTCTTTTTTAATCCAGATAATTTAATACAATAAAGAAGTAGAGACATCAAAGCAAAGAAACTATATACATTGTACAAAGCATTGGGGATCTGTTCTCTTTTCAGAATTTTGACATGTGCTATGTAGTGTGGTTTCAGCTATTAAGAAAATACAGACATTTTTCCATGCAGTCCTCTTGCTATTTAAAACAATCATACGAAATCTCTTTTGATGCTGCACAGAGACACATACAGTTTTATTACCATCTTTCAGTGAAGGTGAGTAGAATATGTTGGCCTTGTACTTCATTAGAGCAAGAGCTCAGCAATTAATTCTGAATGAGAGACACAGATTAGATTTATAACACAGTACAAGTTTTGTGTATGTAGACTGCTTTCTTGTTCCATCTTCAGAGCTCTGCTTCACTTCTTTTGAAGCACATTTGATGATAATTTATTGCCTGGGACGGTGTTCTCAGAGACTTTCTTGTCCTGTACCATAAGACATAGGTCTTATGGTATAGAACTTGTAGTCTTACAACTGCTATAGAGACCTCATATGGAGATGCACATGATCTACCTTATCTAAAAGGCAGCTTGTAATCCTGTGCCAACATCATCCTTAATCGACACAACAGTTCCTGAAAGAGCTGATGGAAGAACCAAAGATTCTAACATTGCTATTAATTTTTCAGAAAATGTTGCTCTTATGGACCAGGTGATGGTCTGTTAAAATAATAAAGACTTGAATGCAGGGGGGACATAATTTAGTCATCTCAGGAGGAGAAGATGACCTGTAAGTCAGGTCTTCTCCTGAAGAGAAGACCTTAACACAGCTTTGCTTCTATTATTGCTCTCCTCCAGTGTGTTTATTTCAGAACTATTGAAAGACCTTATTGAAGGCAGGGTGAGCTGCAGGAGCTCATTAGTTCTGAAAGCTATATGCACAAACGTTTAAGTTGTGGCATGGACAAACAAAAATGATTAAAAACACACCCAAAATCACAGTCATTCAGAGAAAACTGTCTAACTTTTTTTTTTTTTAAAGTTGAATCAAAGTTGTCTTTGTTACCAAGATGATTATGCTTGCTGGGGTCAGGGTATTTAGATAGTTATCATCCATAAGTGTTTTACAACAGTGGGAAGGAGGTGTGAGTAGATTACTATACATCAAATTAAAGAGAAGGGCTCTGATACAATGTTTTAGATGGGGAGAAATGAGTGGTAGTTCTTGTGCTGTTTTATTTAGCAGTTTATAAATGAATCATTTTGCCTGCGTGAAGCTTTATGTGAGATTATTGTCCTGAGAAAAGCCTTAAGAGCATGGGAAGAACATTTTCACACAGGGTTAATATGCAGACAGTGATAAGTTACGAAGCTCTGCTTCTCGCTTAAGTGGGAAGGTGAGACAGAAAGACTTATATAAGAAATAAATATGTATTTGTAAAAATGATGTGTGAATACACAAGGTCAAGAGTCTCTTGGTAAGATTTCCGAATGCACTGAGTTATCTTAGGATCATGAACTTTCTTGTTTGGTAGGGATACCTGGTAGGTAGGGAAATTTGTCAGACCATTGTCAATGCAGAAGAGATGGTATTCCTTCCTCTCAAATATAAAAGTAGTTGTACCTCCCCCCAAACACATTCTGAGCTCTACTTCAGGGGGAAAGGTTTGGAAATAAACTTTCAATCCATTATGAAGACTTCTAATGTGAATAATAAAACTTTGTGGGGTTTTTTGTTTTCCTTTGGTTATGACAGATGATAGGCTACACAAAGAAAGGAGACCATATTTGGAAAGAATCAAACTTTATTCTAACAAATAAATTTTATTCATATAAATAATGTATTTTATTGCTATAAAGTATTGTCTACAGAGCCAAGCTAGACATTGGTTAAAGACATAGGCATCCACCACAAACAAAACTGAACCAGACTAAGGGGTTATAAGCAAACGAATGAGGTTATTTTCATCTTGAAGAATATTTAGATGGATTCCTGAGATTATTTAGTGCTCTTTTAGCCACTAAAATTCCCACTGAACTCTGATTTGTCTTGATCTGGTCCAGTCGAGACGTTATTACTTAATCTTTCACATATTCCAAGATGTCACTTGGATTGCTAAGCAGACTCTGTTATGCTGTCAGATGTAATTTCCCTGGAAAAACTATCTTGCTGCATCCAGATAACGATCTTCATATGAAGATCATTTGTTGTTGCCCAACATGGCCAAAATTCCAACTATTCTTCTGACTGGGATGCTGAGGTTTTTCAGAAGGCACTAGTACCTCCTATGTAAACTCCTATGTAGAGGAGATGGACTTACATTAAAAACATGTTGATAATCTGCAGCTATTCCCTGTAGAAAGGGGATTTTAAGACTGATGCATCTCTTTAAGTAGGTGAACCCATAAAATCAGACTGAAATACTTTTAAGTCTCCAACTAAATGCACAGCTGGACCTAGCACAGCTGAAGGAGGACTTCATGGAAGGTCAAGAATTAATGGCTGGAAAATATGCCAAAGCCTAGCAATTGGAAAGTACATTTGCTATGCTGCTTTTTGATTAAAAGCTGGTAACATGGGAAAGTAGTGATTGAGTTACTTCTACTGCATAACTTAGAGAGAAGAGTTCTTCATTTGTCACCAAATAAAAAAAAAAAATAAAATAAAATAAATGGACAGTCCGAAAAGGCATTTGATACTTTTCAGATGAGACTGATGCTCCAAACATAACATTTAATCTGTATGTCAGCAGCTAATTTTCCTGATGTGGTATGTAATCCTCGAAGCATATCTAGAGAAACAGGATTAATACTAAACTTCTCCTATTTTTTGTTGTTGTTTTCAGAATACTTATCATGCAATTTTTATTAATGATGGTGTGTGATAATCATTATCATAAAATAAGAATCACATGTTCCCATGGATCTTGTACGAAATGACTAGTACGCTTCTTTATTACCATTGGTAATAATAACAGCAATTCCTATTCTTTTCATATGAATTGGGCTATGTTAGTATTAGGCCAAATATTGCATATTATGACAGAGTAAGCGTGTGAGTAACGATGCATTGTGGGGGTGCAAATGAGCAAAAGGGAGCTGCAGCAAGCTTTGGGTGACCCTGTGTTTTAATCCAATGCTGTAAACTTTTAAGCACAAGTTAAACTTTACTTGTGAATGGTGAAGCTGCTGATTAAGACCTGAATTATCTAGCTGTAATGAGAGCATTGCTTTAAAGTGGGACCTGCCAGCCTGTGGCATAGAAGGCACATGTGACCCATGAAACACCTTGATGTGTTTAATGAGAGCACACTGAAGAGGAAGGTTAAATAGCCCCCAGCCAATTATTAGCATAGCATAAACCTGCTGCAAGCACTATTTTCTTGGCACTTGCAGAGCTCCATTTCCAAATAGCTACTGTCTAAAAATGGACAGCTGATCCATTCCAAAAGGACAGAAGAGACTTGCCCAGGACCTTATGCTAGAAGATGTTTGGAGACACGTCTCAGTCTGCTTCAGTCAGTGGTGTGTAAGTACAGAGATTGTTTCCAAAACACAGAAATGCACATCCAAGCCATGGAAGTATTGTGCGTATCAGTACAATTATTACACATTCTGAATCGGTAACATTCTGTGCATTTATTTTTTGCGTTAGCAAATTTTCTCACCCCCCCTGCCCCAATATGAAAACTCTTATGGAAACATTCTTGATACACTGGGCCTTTGATATCTAGCTGGAGCAACAGGACTTCTGTAGTTCCCAAGTCTAGATTTGCTTTAAATGTTGCTCACTGGACTAAGTATTTGTATTCCCTAATTCGTGGCATTTAATTTCCTGTCCTCGAAATAGAGACTCAGAGAAAATTACATGGTTCAGAAAGCTTGAGCTCAGAACACGTTGAATACTTTTGAAAGAAAAATAGAACATGGTAAAGAAGCATCTCTAATGCGATGACAATTCTACACCTAGCAAGGCGCAGTTGATGTTTAGCTCACTAGAGGGCATGTGATTGTACTTTATAACCCCTAAAATAAAGAAATTCTGATATGGGGGGGGGAGGGGGAGAAAAAGAAAAAACCAAAAAGTTATAAATCTGATATAGCTGCATTGCAGATAGAAAAAGTTAGACTTACAGCCCGCTTACTTCAATTGCTCATTCAAGTGCATTGCTTGGCAAAGAAGTTTAACCTACTCTTGTAGTATGCATACAGTTCCTCTTCTTTACCAGGGAAGTGAGGCAGAAGTATGCTTTGCAATTTACTCTGAATTAATTTTATTCACTTCTTTGTTCTTACTGTATTTTTCCTAATGTTTTCCTGAAGAAAAAAAAGATATCATACTGATCTCTTCTTACGGAAGCTGCCAGAATAAGCAACTCAGATGCTCACTATAAATATTTCAGAATATCTAGCATTTCTGTTTGTAACCACTTAATCTGGTACACATGTTAAAGGAAATCAATTTTTAAGAGCAATTATTTCAGATTTAAGTTTTCTGTAGGCAATAGAACCTTTGAAGACCTGGTTATTTTTAATATATAAACTATGCCCCTACCTTGGAGCTTTTAAATATAGAGGCATTTGGGTCAGCTGTTTTCATCTGCTGTGTAAACAGCCTAAGTCTCCTGAATTGCTTTCTGAAAGCAATTTCCAGTTGCTTTCAATTTCGGGGTTAAAAAAGTCATAACCCAAACAAGTCTAGTAAAACACAATTCCCCCTCATTTTCTGCTGTGTCTTGTATTATGCCTAAGTGCAAAGCCTGTACATACAACTGTACTGACTTTGCATTTGCTGAAGTGAGAGGACACAGGTAGAGTACTGATTGGTTAAGAATAGATGATAAGTAAGACAGAAGACAGTGCTCTAGGAGTCTTGGGCCGAGTCCTGGGCCAAATCCTGGGCTTCTTCACTTAGGTTTTGTTTTACTTCAAACTCTTACTGGTACAAACAGAATCTCATTAAGCCGTAGCCTTGTGTTTTGCCAAACCATCATTCTTTGTTTTCTCCTGCTTCCAAGAGCTGTATCTAAAGGAGAGCAAGCAAAAAAAATAATCTAGGAATTCTCTTGGACTTGGCAGTAAAAAGCCGTGTAGAGGGACTCTGTAACTTCTTTGTTTGCTGAGGTGGCTTGTTGCAGCTCCCATTTGCGTCTCCCTCAGGCAAGAGGTGAGATGTTTGTGTGGTCCAGGAGTGTCCTCTGAAACCTGCCAGCGCCTTTTTCACAATTCAGCTGAAACACGTTCACAAAACCTTTCTCCCTGACCCATGTCACTGATCATGGCATTGCTCTCTCTCAGTTTTCATCTCTGTGCTCCAGGTGACAGTGTCTGGTCAGCATCCAGCCCCACCTGAGCTTCCAAAGATCTTCATTTTGCCTTCCACCCCTGACATGTGCACTCTTACTTCTCTGAGATTGTTCCTCTGATCAGCCAGAGTCATCCTGGGAGTTGCCCTTCACACATCTCACATGGTTTTTCTTTCCTGCACTGTTAGTATTTATTCCATTTATGAACTAAGAACTCTACAGTTTGGGGGGGGGGGGGGGGAAGCCATAGTGCATCCATGCAGAGAATGTTAAAAATAGGGAGGAGATAAAAAGCTGCACTTTGGATATGTAATAGCTAAAAATTAGAATAAGTTATCCTCCTTAATCATTCCTCAAGGTTTTCTTTTGTAACAGTGACTATAAAAAGCCTCTGAAAGATGATATGGCTGAGTCACAGAGGAGCCTAGATAACGCTATAGCTTTAATTATAGTGCAGAAAGATGTAATAAGTGTATGGAAAGTAAACATCAATGGCTATCTACCCCTCCCATACCCTTAATATGTAATTTTAAATGATCTCTTGTTTGGGTCAGAACCTAAGGTGTTATCTGCACTGCAGGCTGCAGCCTGCTGTGCATAAGTGGCGTCAGTCTGGGGCTTGTAGCAATGTAGGTGGGGTTCCTGGCAGCCCAGAGCAAACCACAAACCCACTTGAACAGCAGAGCAGGTTAACCTGCTGTCTTCTTCAGCCAGCACCTAGACAGCTTGCTTAAAAATTGCTCTTGATACGACACTCCTGAGTGTTTGCTTAGTCACATCCACCATCCGGAGAAGGGATGTGAAGCTGGCCGGTACTGCCAGATGGCGTAGCAGCAGCAACATTACATAAAAATCTGATCTGGGAGATGGGGACAGTTGTCTCAGAGGCTCTGTGAAGCCGATTTGTCATGTAGCAGAAGTCCCTGGGCACATTCTTCATCTCATCTCTGTTAAGATGGAAAACAGCTGGGGTTAAACTCACGTACTTCAAAATTGTAATTTAAGTCAAATAGTTGAATAAATGAGGGACTGAGCTATTATTAGGAAAAAATAAAGGGTAAAAAAACCCCAACAAACCAACCCAAAACCAAACCATCAGTGTCTTTACTTGAGAAAAACTTTATTTATTAAACTAGCAAGAAACATTTTTTTTTTCAATATTGTTTTCCATATTAAAGAAGAACCCCATTCTGCATCTGCCATGAAGATTTGGATGGTGCGTTGAGATCACACTGAAAGTCAGGGTGGCCTACATCAGAAAAGTTGCATTTCACAGAACATTTGCTATTGATATGTTGGGAAAGTGTCAGACTCGCGGGAGGACTGGAGAGTATTTGCATGATACATTAATAAGAAACAGTTTAGTATAATAGATTACTAAAGCATGGTTAATTTTGAAGCCAAAGCCCACACATTCTTAACTTTGTTTCCCAGCTGACGAGCCAGTATACTCATGTATTGTACAGGAACTGGAGTGTTATTCTTTGAAAGCAAACCCAATGTTTAGAAAATCCAAAATTGAGCTAACAGCACAGCATATAGGCATCACACAGGATGTTATTTTAAGCTGTAAAGCAGAAATGTCAGTACACTTGATATCTTTATTTGCAGCACGTGTGTTTTGAGAAAGCAGGTTACATACATTCTTGCTTTACAAGTCCCGTGAAACTGAGATAGTTTCATTTGTCTTGGGAAGCTTGGTATCTGACAGACTGACAGGAGGTCTAGTCAACAATTCCAAGAGGTTTAAATGATGTGGGGACATATGGCTCCTGTACTTCAGCTTTGAGAGGGAGCTGCTTTTTGAGACTGCTCTCCTCACCCCAAGAGCATTCTGAAAAACAAGTTAATTTCTGAACTGTAGAGTTTAACTCAGTTTAACTGAGTTTGCTGTACAACGTCCCCAGCTACTCCACTTGTCTCCTGGAAGTATTAATCTTCATCCCCACCTTGGAAAGAACAATGGACCTATAGGAATGTATGTACTTTAGGGCTAATTTTAAACATCGTATTGACAAAGTACTGATTTCTTAAGAGCATATGGACCTTTAGAACTAGAGCAGATTAAGTACATTTTCAGTTTAATCAGTGCAATCAAAAAATAACACAGCCTCCAAGCTGAAGCTGGGCACGGCATCCCTGTTGCTGCAGAATGAAAAAGCTATCAAATGCTGATGCAGTTGACTGTCAGCTGTAAATTCAGTGTTTAGGAACTGAGCAGTAATTTTATACTATTAAAGTCAAAGTGAGTGTATGTGCATGCGAGTGACATTCTGATCACCTTCATCTTTTTTCCTAGGAAGGAATTTTCTCTCTTTGGCAAAGAATGCATAGTAACAGGGAGTGGCTTTCACTGAAACAGCAGAGCTCCACCTCCCAGACGCTTTGGGTTGGGCACTTGCCTTACAGTTAACTTCACCGTTGTTCTTGAATTGTAATTGGTGCCCTCTGAAAAGTGCCCTAGATTCTTGTTCCTTTTTCTCCTACCTGCCCTCCCCTTAATGGAAGGTACTTAGCTCTGACAGTCTGGATTGCTTTGATGGTTTGTTATTGACAATATAGGTTATGTGCAGTAGCAAATAAAAAGAATAGTCTCTTAGACTTTAACTGGGTCACAAAATAGTACCATGAAATTTGGGAGGTGGTTATTTCCACAAGAATACCCCCTGTTCCTGCCCCAGTGATGCTGAGTTAATGATCATCCGTAAACCAGTGGGGATAGAGATGATAGAGACATGTAGCTAGAAAATATTTATGTTTAAAAAAAACCAAACCCCAAACAAGTATTTTAGCAGTAAACCCATAGTAATCTCCCTTTTTTTACAGAATCCCTGTGAAAAAACTTCTCTTGCTCAGAGTTTTAGATGAAGTATTATGATTTTATCACAATAGTGTGCTTGTGATGCACGGAGACATGACTGTAAAAGATTTTATCAGTAAATTTGCATTGAACTTTAAAATTAGTATCAGAATTGATGCTTTGCTTTAATAAGAAGCCACACATAGAAGTTAGGACTTAATTTTTCTTTTCTTCATTCCCCATTTCAATATTGCAGACTATTTAGTGGTATTTTGTGAAAAATTCCTGGCCAAGAAAGATTAAAATTTATCATGTATCAGTAAAACTTATTTTCATTTGGTATGTAAATTTAGAAAGGGTGCCTGGCCCAGTCAGAAAGTACTGGGTAGTATTCTTTGCACACTGGGCAGATACGTAGGAGTGAAAAAAGAAGAAAAAGAAGATATTTTTAAAATATAAATGAAATGCCCAAAATGAATTGGACTGGTGACTGAATATTCAATATCCAGTCAATGTATTAAGTTGCAGGTTTGAAACCTTGGGTTAAAACCCATTAAAAAGTAACCAAAAAAGATTCCTAGATTATGATATGATTTACTGCTTCCTGTTGACTCCCTTAGTACTTGTTCCCTTTGCCTATTCTTTTTTGCTCTCTTCCTTATAATTTGAATTCGACTGCTTTAATAATTTAGTAATTCATCATTCTCTCACTAGTGGTAATTTATACAATTTTCAGATGGCAAGTAGCGCCTTTCGTTGCAGGCAAGTGCTTCTATGGGGATTCAGAATCTATTGTTATTGAACTGGGCAATATGAGTGATTTCAGTACCTACTATGTCAGGATACAAGTTAATATTTTGGACTATGAGCTAATGCTTCAAGCCTCTAGGGAGGCCTAAAAGATCTAGCCTGGGATGAAAGAATCAGAAACATGACATGAGAGTCATTCTAAAACCTAACATTTCCGTGTTTCCATTAATTCATTATGTTTTGCTTTCAAAAAGATGGAAAATCACATTCAAGGATCAAAGTCCACATAGCTTTCTACACACAAACTAGCATTTCATCTAGATTATACATGTAAATAAAGTTGCAGCTTGCTCCTAAGACATAAAAAGCAAAGGTCAGATTATGGAAATAAAGGGAAAAACATGTAAGTCTGTTTGTTCTGCATTTCTTGGCAGCCAATACGTTCAGTATTCTGGTACTTGTTATGCAGAAAAATAGAGTTGCCTATTGTGGATAATAGCAAAAAAGGCAAAGGACTGGTTCTGCTACTCTTGTAACTTCATTGGTGTCAATGGACTTAAAGTAAAAATTCATTTTGCAGGGAGTCACCACTTGAGGTTCAAGTGCTTATTTCTTCTAAGACCCAGAAAAGTTATGCTGAGTAAGACTTGCAAAGAGGTCCAATTAACTCTTTCAGCTGGAAAAATCTGGGACAGAATAGGCCCTGGAGCACAGCTCTAGGAAGAGCCAAGCTTCGGGATGGAAGCGAAGGCTGAGGTTTACATAGTTATTGTCTTTGAAATACCAAAGGCCAGAGTGGGGCCGAGTTACCCAACATCAAAATAGCAGTAAATTTACATGCTCCCTGGGGTATTTGTGTTTCGAGCTGTGAAGCAAACTCCCTTCTTTCTGTTGCACTGGGTGCACACCAAAGAGAAGAGGCTTCCCCTTCTGATCATTTTTGTTGCCTTCTGCAGAGAGAAAATGGGGAAATGACTGCAACCAGGGAATGGAGGAGCGTAAACATCCAGGTAGAAGAGGAAAGCTGCAACATGTTGTTGTTACCTGTAACTACTGAGCTTCACAGCTGCTCTCATCTCCTGTGCAATTAGCCAGGAATGCAGCACACATAGTTCATGGAATGGCTATCCTAATTTTATGTTCTTTGAAGATCTGGGGGGGGGAAGTCCCATAATTCCAGGTTTTGTCGTTACTTTATCTAGCAGCCATATAGGCAATGTGTTTAAAGTAATATGGGTTGAACCTATTTTTTTTCTGTCCACTTTCAACAGATAGAGCAAAGGAATGGGATATCTTCAGTGCTAGCTTGAAGGCTCTTTTCCTCTGCTGTGCATTAGTGGATACTAATTTGTCCATTTCACACTTCTGTGAGAATTTCCTATGGAATGTTCTTTTTCTTCTTTCCCAATAAATTTCATGTGCCCTGCAAAGCACACCTTTCTTGGTGGTCAGAAAACAGTAAGTTGGCATTTCAATAGAAAAACTGTTTCAGTTGAAACAAACTGTTGAAACAATATTTTTTTTAATATCCCAGAAATCAAAAAATCCATTTGCAAAACAAAATGTTCCAAAATTATTTTCTTTCAAATTAGCTTTTTATTTAGACATTTACTTTCTATATTGCCAATTATTGCAAGCATATTGGAATGAAAGGAATAAGTTGATGCTATTAAAAACTTTATGAAGAAGTGAGATGTCCCTTTTTTGGACAACTATTTATAAATTCTACTCTTTTTTTTTTTTTAGCAGGCAACGCAATTTGGGCTCCTACATGATCAATACCAGGTTCTTATTTTACCAAATACAGTTGTGTTAGCCTATTAATAGAACAGATTTTCTTTTTTTTTTTTTTTTTTTTACTCTATTAAAATAAGCTAATTCAGCACAAATTCTTACATTACAGATTAACAGTTTTTCCCAAGTCGTATTAACTCCTGATTCTACAGCATTATGTTTGTGGTAAAAAAAAAAAACCCTGCATGGGGGATTTGTGCTAGAAGACTTACCTCTGTCTTTTAGACAGAGTAAAATTGAGCAGTCACGCAGAGAAGGAAGCAGCCTCCTTAACTCCCTTTTTTACAAAGCAGAGGCTCTACTTTTGCTCTGAGAGTGGGATATCTATTACAGCCTGTAGATACACCATCTTAGCTCTAAAAACATTTGTTCAAGGCAGATTTGCAAGCCAAAGCAAATGATTGGACATATTTTTACATTTGCTGTTACATACAGTCTTCATATGTGACTGCATTTATCAGAAAGCAAGAGATAAATCAGCTTTTTTAGTACTTATTATAGCTAAGGTTGCACAATGGTTTCCATTCTGACTCCCTTTTCAGCCTCATAATTTTCTGCTGCTTTCATTCCTGAGAAGGGAATTTTCCTTACGGTTATTTTTCTTTGGAAACTTTGAGTAACTTGGCTCCAATATTGCAAGAATATTGCAAAGAAAATGGGTGTATGTGAGCTTCCTAATTATAAGTATTTTTATTGTTTTAACAACTCTTCAACATATGCAGCTGTGGGAGGGAGGCTGAAATTTCAGCTGTTTCCATATCAAGTCAGCCGCCGTTCTGGGCTACCGCGAGTTTGTGTTTTGGTTTGTGTGTTGTGATCCTCTGGAAAGCCACGTGCTGTGCACACACAGTGCAGTTCACATACGTTTTCTCTGCGTCGCTTTGTGCTGGGGAGCACTCTGGCAGGGCCAGAAGCAGTTGCCCTGTGTGTGGATACAGAAGGAGGATAACGTACCAGCTGACCATCACTGCTCCTCTCGCTTTCACATATGCTTTGCTTCCATCTTGCATCAGAGAGGCTAGAGGGTTTGACTTGTGGCCTGCCAGAAACCTGCTCCTTCACCGTGTTTTACGGAAACCTTTCATTTTGAAAAGTACTTCTGTCTCTGATTGATGTTGAAACAAATATTGCTTCAGGAGTTTAGTTCAGCGACACAGTGAAGATGTTTTTGAGTAAATAATGAAGTGGCTTAAAATAATTTAGATTTATTACATTGCCTTTTGAGGCAATGAGTATCAATGGTTACCGATTTTGCTGGCCTGCGGTTTGTTTTTGTTGTCTTCCCAAGAAATCAGTGGTGCCCACTCCAAGGGGTTAATGGTTGTCAGAGTGGTTGATTCAAATCCTGAACTGTAAGCAGGCAAGCTAGTCACAGCAGTGTCCTTAATTAGCTATGACAGAATCCTGAACTGTTTTAATCAGGAAAAGGAGTTATTTATGAGGAATAACAGTAACATTCAGTACTCATCTTTTTTTTTTTTTTTTTTTTTTTTTGGGGGGGGGAGGGGGGAATCAGCAGGAGAAAAATCATAAATATGGATTTCAAAACAGTTTTATTGCATCAGTTGCCTTCCTGCTAGGAGAAACACGGCCTTAGGAATCAGACCCAAAAGTACAGAAATCAAAGGATGTGATATTTCTTCTCCTGTTTCCCAGACCGGGGTTGCACGCTGTGAGCCTGCCTTTCTCTGAGCTGCGGTTGTGCCTCCTGCTCCGGCTGCAGCCGGGGCCGCCCGTCGCGGCTCAGCTGGGCCAAGCAGCAATTACACCAGCGGCTGCTCCTGCTGACAGTTTTGGGGAGAGGGTGACCTTTAGGGGGAGAGGTGAGCTGGGACCTCTTGATGTGGCCGGGCTAGGCGGGCGCCACGCCAGCGAGGGGATGCTCTGCAACTGGCGTCAAACCCCTGCCAGGGGTTGTTTGACGCGGCAGCCCAGCAAGTGCTGCTCTGGCGTGCTCTGATTGTTGGGTATGCCGGCAGTCCTGAGAAGCAACGTCAGGCTGCTGCTGCCAGCATCTCGCTGTGTCATCTCCACACTGCACCGGCAGCATGTCCTGGAGGTCAAGGATGAAGGCGAGGAGGAGGAAGAGCTTTACCCACTTGGCAGCCTGTCTGAGCTGAAACACTCAGGAGGGTCTCCCCAGCACTTTTGGATCACAGGGTACGGTTGTGGCTTTCACACATTCTCTGTCAAGAGGGAAAGAGGAGGAAGAGCGGGGCTAGCTTTTGGGACAGAGTTCATACCTATGGACTTCAGCGCTGGTAGAAACATGGCATAAGGTATAAAGAGTGGTTCCCCTGATGCTAATACAGAAATACCACCTGTGAAGAAGAGTTTTGTGGTGGCCATAGGCTGCATTAGTGTGGATTTCTGGAACTGACATCTACCTGTCATGCTTTCAGGTATCACATGCCCCAGTCTGTTCTCTGGATGGTTTGCTGGAGCCACAGGACACAAAGCTTTTGGTGGAAATGCTGGAGTGAGGAGATCCCCTTGCTCATTATCTCCATCCTACAGGCTAGTGCCTTTATTCACTTGCCCTTCCTGCCATGCAAAGCCTTCTCTGTCAAAGGGGAGGAAATTGATTGAAAGTTGTAAGCTGGATGCAAAAATGCATCCCCATAAAGAGCTGGGGGACAAAGGGGAAGAAGCAGCTCTTTAAATGTGGTTTTTAAAAGAAAATGTTATATTGTTGAGCTGCAGCCTTAGCAAAAGCAGGTATTGCTTGATGGTCCTGATTGAATTTTGTAGTCAGAAATTAAATAAAAGACAGAGCAGGCCCCAGGAGCAATGCTAAGGGAGATTTGGCCATATCCAAGTTGTGAGAGTCGCTGTAAGGGGCAATGGAAATTCAGTGCAGCTGGTGAACCTAAAAAATAATAACACAAACAATATACCTCTGTGTTATAGAATGTCTTTCATATGACAAGTATCCCAAAATGCTTTAGTTAGAATTAAAACCAGATTTAATTTGAAGAACAGGTAATTTTGTTTATCTAAGGGAAAGAAAAACATAGGATGTTAGACTGAACTAAAGCTGGTGTACATAAAAGATGGTTCAACTGAAGTCAAGTGGCTTAAAATATAAATGCTGTAAAGCACATAGGATTACAGTTTGGCCCATAATATTTTGTTTTTACAGTGTGTAATTTTGGTCCTTTGGAGGAGGTCAGGTAAAAGATCTCACTGTTTTCATTGTGTTCCTTTATTTTATGCCTTTTCCAAATATTTCCTCTTTTAAAAAGTTTCACAGACGAAAGGGCAAGAGGAAGAAAGCTTGCTCTTCCATGTCTTTTCTGCCTCCCTAAAATCCCTAACGGAGTTCATACAGGAGCGTCTTCTTATTTTGGGAAGAATAAGTAGTGAAAGTGGAAAAACTCTACCAAACCATTGTTTGTTTAAGGCCACTCAGTTTTTTCATGTAATTTATAAATAAGTGCAATTAGAACAAACACCAGAGCATTTGTACAAGACAAAAATGTGTTTGGAAAATTTAAACATTTGAACATTTATTCAGGGTTTGAATGCCTGATTTAGAAACGAGTACAAGTTTTACTCTGTAGTGTGTCCCCTCTCTATGGGTGCAAATAATACAAAAGAAAAACCTATTTTTTTTACAGAAAGCATGATGATTCAGCCCAAAAGAGATACAAATGTGTATTTCTGATGGAAATAGATATATTTAACACTGTGAACTGAGTACTAGTGGCTCACTCCTGTAGTTTTCCACGTTTGCAGCTGGAGGTCTCACTGGTATTTAATGAACATTTGCCTTCTTGACTGGTGAGCTTCCATGGCTGGGTTGCACAAAGCATAGCCTCTCCTTCTGCCTAGTAGAAATCTGCAGGATGAATTAGCAGTTAAAGCTGAGCATGCGGTCTTCAAACAATTTGCCTCCATAGTTACGGCATAAATGCCACCTCTGAAGGATCCCAGACAGATTTGTGGTTACATACGCGATGGTCAGGAGCAGGCTCAGTCTCTACAATACGGTACTTGACAAGAGATTTCCAGTGTCCATCCCATGTGTTAAGTAGCATTTGCCACTGACTGTGATTTCTGAGGTAATGCTTCCTCTGTTAGAGATTCTTGGTGTGCTTCCTCTGTTTTAGAGATTCTTGGTGTGTCTCAAAATCTGCAGTTGCAGTGGTACAGTCATAAATCTGCAATGGGGGGATGCTTCTTGGCATTTTTGCCTGGATACCACCTTATGTGCATAGATATTGTGAAGTAAATCTGTGTCTTTAAAGGACATAAGAGTTGCTGCAATGAAAAGCATGGGAAATCCACACCTAGGTTTGTAAGTGTATTTGACCACTTTGAAGTACTCAAGGTGGGGGCTGAATACTAGTTATAAGGGGGGGAAAAAGGGGGGGGGGGAACGAGACAAAATACGAAATAGCTTGTTTCCATACAAGTATATCTGTATATCATGATGTTAAGGAAAAAAGCTCCTCCCTAACACAAATTTAGTGTTCTGTCCATCTACTGATTTCTTCGGTCTCGAGCAGCGTGCTGGTCTGGCAGTAGCTGCCCTGCAGTGAAGTGGTTGTTGGTTCCTCAGGAGGGAACCATCTGTCAGGGTAGCAAAGCAAAACTTGCTTCTGTTTCCTCACAGATGCTGCAAACTATCTTCCGTTCAGAGCAGTGAGTTACAAGATAGGTCTTGCTCTGTTGGAGAGATACCCATTTCCATTCCCAATAAATTGAAATTAATGTATAGGAACTCAGTTGAATCCAGCTGACTGGTGAACTTGATACTTAGCTGAATCCTGACTGATTTGAAAAAAAAAAAGAGCTTGGGCACCTGTTCTTAAATATCTGAAAACCTTTGAGCATTCCTCCCTAGTTTTCTTCAAATTTCTAAAAGCTACGGATGCGCGGGAACTTTTGATTTACATCTGCAGACCTGGAATGTGGTTTTCTTGTTTATTTAATTAAAACAATAATTTTAATAAGATATTAATAGATATATGATTAATTTAGACAGTCTACTTACTGTCTGGTCCTTTAGGTGCTGTGTGCCTTTCCTTAACACCACATGTCCTTTTATTTCACATTTATTTCAAGAAGAACTGAATGGTACTCCCATGAGGTCATCATATTGTGCTCTCATTGTCATGGATTCTGTTTGCGTGCCTCATCAGTTTAGTTTGTCCTCTTTGTAATCCTCCCTTATTCAAAGCAACTGTGGTGAAGAATATGACACCACTGACTTGTAAATTTCTGTTCCTTTCTGGGTAAGAGAACATCAAAAAAAAGTTATCATTTGAGGGAGGCTGTTAATTGCTGTCACCAAAGTTATTAGATTCAAAGCCCAGTTAAATATACCACGAATTCTGAGTTTGAAGTGTGAATTAGCACAACCTCCCATATATTTTGTTCAATAGTCTAGACCCATATATAATTTTATCTTAGGGATGAGAAAATAACATTTTTCTTGTCCAATTTCTGTAGTAATATTGCAAAAGCTGCTGTAGTTATATTATCACAAATTTAGTACCATCCGAGGCTCTGTGGTGGTATATATGGAGAATACTAGGAGGACAGATGTGAATTGCAACTTAAGTGTTCTGTGTATTTAACTGTATTTATCCCCAGCAAGAATACAAAACGTGACTAGGGCAGTCCATGGTAATCAGAAGAGGAAATGCAGGATTGACTTGTTATTAGAAATCGGGGAGCTGTTACTGGTTTATGTTTCACCATCTCAGTTTGATCCTACATCAGTGGGTGGGGGGGCATCAGCCTTCCTGCATTAGTGCATGAGGCTGCCTATACACGTGTATACACACTGCGTGTGTATGCCTCAATGGTTCGCGGGTTTCTCTGCGGCTGTGATTTTTGTGTGAGTGTATGGTGTTTATATGGCTGTCTGCCAACTTTCTATGAAATTATCTGTCAAAGCTTTTCCTGTGGCCCTGATAGCTGTTTGCTTTTGGGTTTGGTAGGGGTGAAACACCAGGAGGGCTGGGTGTCAAAAGTCAGGTCAAAAGCAATCAAAAAGGACTGGCTTTTATCACTTCCTTGTGAAGTTGCAAATTGCTTTCTAATCTTTCAGAAATATTTTCTTAGAAATGTCCTCAGGAGTTATAGAGGATGAAGACAGAAATGGAGTTTTAGTTTATTTAAGGCTGCGTGAAGATAGAAAAAAAGAAAATCCCATGAAGAAGGCAGCCTTTTTCATTCCTTACTCCTTGCAAAGCTGAATACAGAAAAAAGTGAAATTTGAATTTTGAATCTAATTTTCTGAGATCAAGTGCTGATAAAACTGCTTCGAGCTTCAATCCAGTAAACGTGAGTTTATATGAAGCCCGAGCCAGAGCTCAGTAGAACAGTTTAAAATCCAGTCTTGGGGGCTGATGCGCCATTTCAGTTGCTACTTAAAACCCCCATAAAAATCAGTAGTAATCCCCTACCATAAGACATGATTAGATAAGATTTATTTAAAAAAAAAAAAAAGAAAAAAAAAAAAAAGCCCTGTGAGATGGGATTAAATCCTCTCAAACAATTCTGAGGTTTGAGCTGTGGAAAAACATGTAAGTTAATCTACTCTTTACAAGATGCTCTGTGTAATACAATACAAGCCCTGACATTAGGAGACATTGCTAGCAGTCACACGTCAATAGACAGCATGTGAAAAACTTACCTAAGGTGGGGTGGTCCATGGAGTCTTCCCTGCAGAGACCTACTAAGGCCCTGGGTGCTCACTGCGAGACAAAAGAGTGCCCGGTTCCTCCCTGCTATTTTTTGCTTTAGCAACTTCCTTTTGTGCAGCTGTTAAGTTAAAAGAAATTAAATTTCAGGTGCTCATTTTCTTCTTCACCTCTTGTGCTATGTGAAGAGGCAGAGTAGCTGAAGGTTACGATAGCTTAGAGGAGGGACCCAGCAGGAGAGGAGAAAGACATGAAAATTCTCCGTAGTGTTCCCAGACAAGATAGTGTTCATACATGATCATGTGGGACAGCAAGAGGGCTGCTCCTCTCATCATCTTTTGTTCCTTCCACCCACTTTCCCATGTCCGGGGGAAAAACAAGGGCTGGTAGCTGCTCCACTGTGGTACACAAATGCCCCGTGGAGATGTTCTCCGCACTAAATCTGTTGTTGGTAACAGGGAAAATTTAAGAGCTGGGTTTATCCCAGTTCTGCTAATTTTGCACCCTGTGTCCCTGTTTGCCTTCCTTCTTCTAAAACACTGTATTTTGGTGCTGCAGCAGTGCCTCAGCTTGTGGGTTAGTAGCACCTGGGTGCTTTACAGCAATCAGATTTGTGCTCGTGCCAGGGAAATTGAGATGGTAAATGCAAAATAGTGAACAAAATAGTTATTTGGGGTTGCTAGTGGCACCATGGCTCTGAGAAGTGTCACCTTTAAGAGTCCTGCAGCGCAGCATTAGTGGCTGGACATGCCTTTTAACTGGGCAGTGGACTTTGCAGGCTCTGCTGTAAGATTTGGCAGCGCTCTTGTGCCAGCCCCGTGCTTTCACGGCCCCGCACGACTGACGTTCAGAGCCAGTCTTCCGAACGTTTCGGGGAGCACCCCAACACACGCTTCAGTTGGGCAGTGCTACCTGGGGACCCCGTGTGGAAGGCCGGCACCCATCCCGTCCGGCGAGCATTAACCTCGGGGCCGGACAGCGGGGCTGTAGCGAGGTGTATCCCACAGCGCGACACGCATGTCCGAGACAGTGCGTGGCCATGGGACCCGCGCACACCCTGTCCGGAGACGGGGGGACTCCACCAGGCTGGGGGGAAAGCGGCATCAGGAGAGGTGGGCACTACGGAGACACGCGGACACGGCGGGGGTGACAGTGGCTGTGCGGCGTGGCCCCCCTCTGGGCGGTGAAGGGGGAAGGAGCGGCCGCTACTCGCAGCTGTAACAACAAGAGGGCAGCGAGAGGCTGCCGGAGCACCCAGTCGAGGGGGAGCAGCGCGGCGGTGTGCCCCTCTGCCCCAGCAGCTCCGCACGGTGCCCTGAACCCCTCGCACAGCACCGGCCGGGCTGGAGGAGGAGGAGAAGGAGGAGGAGATCGGGCGCTTTCACTCCTGCTGGCTCCGGAGGCTGAGGCAAAAGACAGAAAAAAGGAGGAGGGGAATAAAAAGTAAAGAGAGGGGAGAGAGAGTGAGAGAAAACTAACCCCAGCTTTTGCCGGTGCTGCTTGGATTGGATCTGGTTTGAGTTTCCTCTCTGCTGGCTTGTGCAGCAAGAGAGGAGGAGTGGGGGGGAGTAACTCGCTCACTCTTTCTCTGAAGCTCAAGCAAACGTGCTGGTGCCTGCACTGGTGGGGAGCTGCCCTGGGTGCAGTTGCCTCCTGGCTTATTGCTCTCAGTTCCTAAAGAACTGCCTGGACTTCTCGAGGACCTGGAGGAAAAAGCATCACTTCACAGATCAGAGCTGCTCAGTGACTATAGACTTGACAGTTGTGTTTTTGTGGTTTTTTTGTGTTTCGTTTTTGGTGTTGTTTTTTTTTTTCTTCTAGGGGATTCTTTTTTTAATTATTTTTCTCCTGTGTCTCTCAGAGCAGCAGTTCCTTGAGTGTGTGGCATTGAAATCCATTGCTTTGTTAACAACTTTGGGAGATATTTTAAAAAACTTTTTTTCTTCTCTCTTTTGCTTTCTTTGCCTTAAAAAAAAAAAAAAGAAAAAAAAAAAGAAAGAGAAAAAAAAAAAGAAAAGAAAAGATAATCCTTTTGGGGGGAGGGGAGATGATCGTGCTGATGTGGAATAAGTGCTCCTGCTGTCTCCTCTTACTAGCCGCGGTCCTGATCGTGGAGAGCTCCCAGCTAGACAGCTCCAGCTCCAAGGTGAACTCCATCAAGTCCACCCTGATGGGGGAGGCTCCAACTCAGACAACCAACAGATCTGCAGGCATTCACCAGGGACTGATACTTGCTAGCAGTAAGAAGGGCAAAATCCTAGAGCAGATGGGAAAACCTCCCAAGCACTATCACCGGCAAGGAGAGGTAGGACATCTCTTCATTGCTCGAGTGTCTGTCTGTCTGTGTGCTACATGCAAATAATTGCCAGTCTTCCCTCATATTGTTTTCAAAGCTTTCCTGTGTTAAATTAATTAATTAACTTCATTCAGGATTGTCTGGGACAATAACACCTCACATTTGGTGTTATGAACTGTGCAAGTGGGAGTTGGAAGGCTTTAAACCTTTCCATCTTCTCTATAGGGTTCATAATTGATGGAAGAAAGAGTAATCTAAAGAAATTACTATCTTCAGCGATTCTTTCTTTGACTTCTTCAAAGCATTGCTAGAAGTAAAGGGAGAAATTCCTTGTTAACTCTCAGACGCTAAGTTAATTGAATATGAATAGTCGGGAAAATTTGAGCATGAAGTGACAACTGTGTTTACAGCGGTGAAACAAACTTGGTTTTAAAAATCACACCTGGCAAGTTGATCTCTGTTACCTTTCTTCATGATGAGAGTAAAAAAAGATGCTGTCCCAGTGGAATAGTTTATGCCGCATTCATTTGCTTAATACGACAGAAAATAAATTCTAGGTTACTTGTCCAGTATGCGCTCCAGTGGTTGTGGAAGTTTTGTTTGGTTATGTCCAGCTGAGATAAGTAGGCAGTAATAGCCCTGAATACAAAGTGTGTAAGGAAGAAAAACTTTATGAGAAAAAGACCCTGGCTTACTTATGCAGTCTTCTTTCCTCTCTACCCTGCTTAGAAACTTGGAAGTCTGGTAGAAAATCATCTTCATTCAGCTATCTCAGTGGTAAACTACAAAGCAGTATTTTAAGCCATCAGTCTTCTACTACCCTGTCAGGTCTCAATGGGGATGGTAGGAATGTTGTGCATTGTAGTGTTGAAGGAGGTAGGTTTCTTCAGAAAACATAGGGTTTTTTATACTGCTGGGTATTGCTAGTACCTCTAAATATAGCTGCTTTTCATAAGCAACAAACAGTGTAGCAGCAAGGGAGCTGCCAACATTCAGCACTAAAAAGTCAAAATACTCAGTGCCGGAAGGATCTGTATCTTGCTTACATTTTTCTTAAAACAGCGGAGAAGCCGCAAATTCAAGAAATCCACTGAAAGTGTTTCACATCATCTTCCTGATAATTGAATGTTATCATCTGGTTTTGCATGCAGGCATAATAACAGTGGTGGTAGTTTAGGTTTTTGTATGAGAGAAATTTGGTTTTAAACTCCTCCAAGCTTTCTTTCCCTAACCACTCAATTGTTTTATAATTTACCTAGAATTTGGTCACCTCTCTTTACCTCTGAGCAAAGTCTGGTAACAGATGCTGTGTTGAAGTTTCATATTACTAAAGTACTGTGCTCTTTCCTAGTGCACATTGTAATAATTACTATGTTAAATCACCTTGAGGAAATACAGGAGCATGATACGCTTTCTTATACGTTCTCCTTGTGCATTCTTTTGTTTTCTGTATATTCATAAAAAGCCAATATATAGGACCTATTTTCCAGCTGAACATTGTTTCAGTCTCATCAGTTTCCATATGGGTACTTGTGGGGCTGCACTGTACAGACTCAAACACGATATATAATTTTTGTCCTTTGGAAAATCTTGCTACCTTTCACTTTGTACAACATCCTTAGCACTTCAATGTGTATTCAACACAAGTTGAGAACGATTGATTATAAGTCACCCAGTTTCTGGGAAACAGTTGCACTGTCCACCAGTTGCTTTTGCAGGATTTGCCCCTTACTTGCCAACCTGGATAGTTTGTTGAGGACTTACAGTTACTGGCAAGAACTCACAAAGTACACTTTCAAGTCAGAGACAACGCTGTAAGTATCTGTAGTGGTAGAAGAGATGGCTTGCATGTTAAGGTGTCCTGTTTGTGGCACAAGCAAAGACCCCTGGAGAATCAGTGATTTTGGCTCCCAGGGAGCAAAGCCTGACCTCCAGTTAAGGGCTGTTGGTGCTGATTTCACCTTCTCCCTCAGACTCTGTCCCTGGCTCCTGCACAGATGTAGTCCATGAAAATAGTTCAGATTTGCTACCAATAATTGTAGATGCTACTTTCGGCCATCTGCCTGAAGCAACAAAATTAACAATGACTTGCAATATGAAGAAGAAAAGGCAACAGAAGTGAAGGGATGGGATGGAAGGGAAGGGAAGGGAGAAAAGAGAAGAAAACAGAAGAGAGATGAGAGAGAAAAGAGAGAAATAAAAAAGTAGCTTTTGTGATAATGTTCTGTCTGGTGATGCTTCCAGTTGCAGGGTTGGTTAAAAAATGCCACTGCATTTTTTAACAGCGGTGTCACACATCTCAACCAGTTAAGACATGATATTTTCATATTTTTTTTCAAGTACCGTCTTATTAAGTTAGTACTTGATTTGTTTAGATTATGGGATTTTGTACTGAAGTTTTGCAAGCTGTTTGCTAAAAGAACAGGCCTGTGCTTTTCTTTCTAAAATAATCTGTTGCATGAGTAGAATTTATAAGGTGTCAAAAGTAGGGCTACGTTTTATGTCTTGGTAACATTAAATAATGAGTCGAGTGTCCTGTTTACAATTAGGAAATAGCTTTAGTAAGGACAAGAATATGCAACTTAAAGGAAAATTGATTGAATTTTGCTGTTGTGACAGCTCTGAGCTGTGCATTCAACCCTCTGCGGATACACATAGTGGAAATTGGAGGACTCTCACCAAAACTGATGAAAAGCCCATCAGCCAGCAACCTATTTGTTTTTCAATTATGTTAATTCTCTGGACTCGGAGCAACTTGGGAGTCTTTAATCAGCAATAAATCAACAGACATAATAGTTCATGGCTTATCTAGAGTGTTGATGTCTTTCAGCTGGTAGCTACAGTGCTTCTGCCCAGAACGGGAAGATCTAGCGCTCCTTTGTCAGGCAAAGTTCCAGTTCAAATTAATGAAAATACTCACATGAGTAAAGCAAGCTGATACAACTTGCTGGAAGGACTGGCGGGGCAAATGAGGATTTTAGTAAGACTGAAGTTTTATGTCTTTCTGAGGAATATTATTTATTTTCTCTTCTTATTCCCTTTACTGCCTTGGATCAGCAGAGAATGAGAAGCACTGACGTGTTAAATCGGTGAGATTTCACTGTCTTCACTGCTCCGTGCTGTCTCTCCTGTTTTCCCCTTTCTGCAAACTGTTAATGCTTTCTGAATTTCACAAAGAATCAGAAAGTATCTACAGCATTTGCACAAGGGAAAAGTTTGCTCAGAATGCAGAGCATGTTAGACAAGGTTATTTTTTAGGGTGGTCAGTACTGTATACTGTCTGGCACTAATTTCCTTTCAAAACTTGATTTAGAGAGCTGTTTCTAGGAACAGCTAAAACTTCTGTATTGTAGACTCTCTGGGAAATTGCTCTGGATGTATTATCTCTCTAAATGAATATGATATAGTGAATAGAGTCATAAACAAAAAAGGCCAGATTAGCCACGATGGTGGATTAATTTTTCCACGTGTTAGCTATACCTTCCACTGTGTTAGGGCAAGCTCTCCATGTGAACACTCTCGCTCAACTATAGAGATGCAGCTTGAAAGAGAAACTCCCACATATTGTAGCTGCGATGGAAAAGGCATAGCCTTTCCAGAGATCCCTGGATGATGGCTCTATAACCTCATTATTTCACTTCACCATCTTTATCACTTTTTGCCTCTGGGATACAGTCCCCTCCATCAGTGCTGGTGCTTGCACTTCTTCATACTCCGCCACCTATAATGATCTATTAGACTGAGACCTACCAAACTGTACTTCCAGACATTTTCCTTCTTTAATCCATGGGCACCATTATAGTTTGTGCTTTCCAAGTCCTGGCCACAAGCCATTGTTTCAGCTCTTCTTTGCTGCTGCATAGCTGGTTGGGTTTGTGCTTCCTGCTGGGACTGTCCCTCCCACTTTCCACACGGACGGGAGCAGCAGCAATGAAGGGAACTGGGATGGCCAAGAGAGGGGGCTGGCGCAGCTCTGGGGCTGAATGAGGGATAATAGGGTCTGGAAAAGAGAGGAGTGAAAAGCTGGGACAAGTTTCAACACTACAGAGGCACAATAGGCAGATATTAGATCAGACTTTGTATTCCAAATATACTCGGTTTAATAAAGGTTTTTTTTAATTTTTATTTTATTTTAGACTGTATCACAGCTTGAACTAGGAGGCTTGAGACCACAGAAACCAAACCTAACAGGCATTAATCCAAATGGTTACATTGACACTGATCTCATATGTATCGATGTATGGACATGCATGTGTTTCTTGAACAGGACATAGCTACCCACAAGGACTTGCTAGAAAATGCTTGGATGATGCTTTGTAGCAAGTAAAACAGCGTGAGATGTAGTAATTGACTACAGTACCCTGAGAATGTTACAATAAAATGTACCAAAGACACCAAAAATGTAACCACAATATCTTGAATAGCTAGCAAACAAGACAGTGTAAATTATTTCTACATGGGATTAAAAATAAATTAATTACAATACCTAGAAATTACATCCAGCAGCAGCTGCTTTTTTTTTTTTTCTTTTTTTTTTTTTTTTTTTTTTTTAAGAAAGAAATAAATACAGAATTGCTAAATCTGCAGAGGTCACCAGAGAATGTATTCTTTGCTCTTGCTGCTTGCTGTTAGGAATCTGGGAGGCATACTGGTTTACTGGCAGCAGTCTTGCTAAATAGCTGAGTGGCTTGTCTCTTGATTGAAAAAATGGGATGCAGAGTATTATCTCCTTCCTGGGTCATCCTTGGTGCCCCCTTCAATTTGTTATTGTTATTTGACTTCTTAATATAGAGAAAAAGCTCCTATAAAGTGGCTTTAATGCAACTATTTCCTATTAATGTTGCAACAATAACTAGAAACCTTCCAGGACTTTGATGAGCTATTTGGTGTGCAAATACTTACAAAGAGTTTGTTTCTGCCTGGAAAGTCTGTCAGAGTCCAAGGACAACACAAAAGATGATGAAGCATGATTACATTTTGCCCCCAGAAAAAAATGAGTCTGATTAACTCATTATGTTTGATTAAACTGATGTTTTGCAGATGCAAATATAGCACAAGTTTAATTTTGATTTTAATTATCTCAACACCGGATGTATCTTGCAAGCACTTCATATCTCATGGTTTGTCAATTGAGCCTTTGGTTCTTTTACAGTTGTACTTACAAATGCCTCGCCCTGGAAATGTCATTTAGAAGGGATTTAACTCTGCAGAGGAGGAGCTCCACGAAGCTCCTGCTCCTGTTTGTTTTTTCGAGCATTGCTTTCCTCTTTAGGTTTTGTGAATTTTTTAAAGTGTATTCAAACAAGTTTCATGTAGAAATATTGATTTGGATACCAACTTTCAAAGCAGAGACTTTTCTTTCCCTCTTGGACTTGCCAAAGTCCCTGCCAAGCTCATGCCAGCCCCCATGTACACACTGGTTGTAGCTAACAAGAGTCAGGGTGCAATGAGACAGACTTGGACCCAGACTGCAGCTCCCACTTGGCTCATCATTAGCATGTGGCTTGTCACCATGTCCTGCTATGGTGCTGGGGAGGTTTGTGTTGATGTCAGCATTGCAGTCGTTATGCATTTATGATAGATTTGAGGAGCTGAAGTTTATGTGACACTACAGAAATAGGGAAGAAAACCAGAAGATGCCTCTCTGCTTTTCCTGCATCAGTAAGACTTCAAGTGTATATTTATTTATTTTTTATATTATTTTTTTTTTGTCTTCGTGGGGAATTGAGGATGATTCTTTGGAAAACCTTATCTTTCAGTGCTGTGTTCCAGGCTGTGTTTCAGGTACCTTTAGGTTGAAAACAGCTTCTATGAGCTTCACATCCATCAATATGAAAGGCCCATATGAAAGCCGAGATCTGAAGGTTTGTTTTGTTGCTTTATTAAAAATCATTTTTACATGTAAAAGTCTTTATTTTCATTAGAGAACACAAACATTCATCTCTTCTTTTTTGATCAGGGTATAAGATGTGCAATGATCGTGTGCATTCCCAAACTGTCACTTTTTTCAGTATAATTTTTCTCTTTGTGATTCATAGACAGATTTATTTGAATGGAAAATTTCATGAACACAAATCAATTTTCACATTACAATGAAATGTGAAAATAGGTGAATTTGTGATACTTCCAAGGTCATTGCAGAATCCTTTCCTCTAGAATGAGCTACAGAAAGTAGTGTTAGAGATGGTGTAAAAGGATACACATGTCCATACCAAACAAGCAAAGCACAGCAGTTTTCAAATAAAATAATGAGCTTCATTCATTGTAGTTACAGCTTTCTTGGGATTGGCCTTAAATCCATGTATGATGTATATATTTGTGTTCACACAAACAGAAACTGAGTTATGAAAATGAATGGATATAAACACACAGTGGGAGCATGGAGTTCACTCATTTAGCAGCTAAAGGAAAGACTGGAGCAATGCTACAAAAAATAATAAAAATGTAAGAGTTGTTGGGTTTTCCCCCTCAAAGCACATAAGCACACAGTTCAGCCCCTTGGGACTTTCTTAAAGCTAAGCTTTGATATGATTGAATTTTCGTACGCGCAGTAATGAATCTTGGAGACATGCATGTTGCGCATATGTAGTGCAAATGGCACCGGCTTAGCGTTTTTAGCAGTATGTGAAGGTGGACTGTTCTGCACATGCTCGGGAATGAGGTGTTGCTTCGCTCTGCAAGCCCTCTGCCTCATTCTCTGTGCATCATGTAAGTGTGAACCAGGCTGTGTGTGCTCTTAAAAGCATATTTATCGGTCCAGTGAATGAGAGGACAGGGTTCAGTTCTATGTGTTTTGGCAGCTAGTGTTGAGCGAAGCAGTGATATGCTGTCAGTGTGATTTCTTCTCTACAAGTCTGAAGTGCCTAAAGTGGAGATCTCTTACAAGGAATTGCAAACAGAATATGTTTATGTTGCGGCAGGAAACTTGTATTCTTGGAATCTCATTCTTAACTAGACTGGCACTAGGGAAAGTAATACATCTGGTGGGGGACAAGCTCCGTTATTTTTCCTTTTGCACAAAGCAGGATAGTTTCCAAAATTGTTTCATTTGCTATGTGTTCCCACAGAAAATGGTGCACCTCTTCTTGACTATCTGCAAAGATCCTAAAGCTGGACACTGTTGTAAAACAAGGTCTTGGAAGCAGGAGGGAGAACTGTACGTGAAACCACTAACAGAAACGCAAAATGCTAAGCCTAACTAATCTAGCTGGCATTAACTTATTTTCAGAAGAAAGATTTACACTGTCAAAAAAACCCAACAAAAGGCAGTGACAGATGTGCTACCATCTTCTGTTTAATCTTTTGCTTTCGTATGGCTTCCTCCCCTTCTTATAGCATTTTTATTTATTTTATACGTTCTTTTTTCATCAACAAAACTCTGGTGTTCCGTGAAGTACAGCCTCAGTACTCTGGATGGACTATGACAAGTATTCATGTCAGCTCAAAAGAAGCCATAGAAATCCAGGTCCAAACACCATATAATGGTGTTTGGATCCCATCTCAAATAGCTTAGGTTGTTTTCTGACATCACTTCTGAAAACAGATTTTGGGCTTCCCAATGCTGGAAGCTCTAAGGAAGACTCCACCTGTCACCTGCTCTTTCAGCTAATTTGCTGGTGTGCCAGAGTGCTTTCCTCAGTTTTTTTACTGTGGAATTCATGCGGAGTATAACAGAAATGTGCTTTGACCTTATATGGTCCCTGTTTAAAGCTCTGTTATAGAGTATGGGTTTAAAAAGATAAAATGGTCTGTCCAGTACGATATAGAGCTACAATGGGGTTGATGCTGCTTCATGTATTGTCTTAGGGGTAGTGAGGAAAACTGCATAACAAAAGTTAGGCTTAAAGGTCTACTTTATATTTTGATAGAGGGGCTAAACTGCTTAGCTGAATAAAATGTTTTTGTAACTGTTATAATAAATACAGGGGTTTTAAATTGCTTTTCAGGAATTCTTGTAAGCCTCTGCACTTGGTTTTGTTCCTGTTGCTATCTTCCAGACATCCCACCCCTTGCCAAGGAAATGGCTTTTTAACAAGAAGAATCCTCTCGAAATTACTTTCTGAGGGGGTCCTTGCCACAGCAGCTGCAACAAATTGCAACTGAACTTCAGTCCCAATTGCTTTTTATTGCTAAAAGTAGAAGTGACCAAGTGAATGTGTGTACTATAGCTTCATGACAATTTATTAAGTATCAGAATGCAGTGTGTGGTGTTGTCTAACCAGAAGACTATTAAGGTTTTTTCTGTGAAGGGAAATTTCTCTCAGACTTTGTATCAGTGCTTAAGCTGAAAGAGGCTGGGAAAGTCTTGTTGATCCCAAAATGTCCTGTGGTTAGGCAAACTTAGGGTTTTCCTTCCACAGAGACCTCGGTGTTGGGGCCCAGCGAGTGACACTGGTGAGAGCAGGGTATAACCAGCATGAGGAAGCGAAAAAGAGAAGTCACGACACTGCAGTCTAATGCATGCTGATCCACTCCCTGCTGTGTAAACAAGTCTCGGGGGGGGGGGGGCATTTTTTGAGCAAATTGTTTTTGAGTAGCAGCATAGCTTTAGCATAGCTCAGATTGTTAATGAGGAAGCATTTTTGGCATGATTTTCCAAATCAGTAACACAGAGACCAGAAACATCAAGGAAGGATGAAGCAAAATGTTGGGATGGTACAGGCTGCTTTCTTGCATCTTTGAGGAGGGTTTGCCAGCTGGAAAGAAGTTACAGGTCTGCTTGCCTTCCACTCAGCCTCTCTGCTCCAACTTCAGGGCCAGTAGAGAGGGTAAGGAAAGCTCTGTCCCTCCAATTCTCCAGCAAAGTGACTGGAATGGGAAAGAAGATGCATCTTTTATACGTGGGAATTAGGTGGTTCTAAGTTTTGGTATTGCACAAATATATAAAATGTGTTAGATAGAGCAAGATTTTCTAAGGATTTTCATGGTGGCAACTTAGGCTTTCCTAGCCTATGTGTTTGTCTATATGAATATGAAAATCTTGGTTTAACTATTAACTATTAACTATTAACAAAAGTGGTAGACCGAAATAATTAGTAAATTAAAATGCAGCATTATTTTTATTAAAAATGCAGGAGCTATTTTATCTTTGTATTTCACTTCAAGTGTTGAACAAACAACTGTCTGGAGCACTGAAGGGGGAAGGTTATCAGGTGGTTGGAAGAATAAGTTTGAAAGTTGAAGTTGAATGTTTAGCTTTTCCCTGTTTGCTTTCCTGATTTACCAAGCAGGGAAGCACATATTTGACCCTGTGCTTGACAGGGATTTTGGATGGCTTTATTAAAAAACATTTATAAAATATTTAAAGACTTTTATGCATGGAGATGACTGATGGGCAGATGATGTGCATTCATGCAATGTCTGTTATTGATGCACTTCAATGAATTCAGGTTAGGGAGAGTTTAAATACCAGGCAGTAAAACTGGAGATGCCCCTCAGTCGTTTGGAAAGCAGATTTCTAATGAGCTTCGCGAGTCAGGTTCCCTTCTTTCCAGGTACACTGGCCTTACTGTTACTGCTGTAGGTTTGGGATTTGGGTTTGGGTTTATTCGTTACAGTTGCCTTTTCTTAAACACTGTTCTCGAATGTTATCAGTGAAAGATAGATAAGAGACTCTTTATTACAGGCACACATGTGCACTGCAGGTGTGAAGGGAACTCTTAAACTGTTTATGAGCACACAAAGCCCCATGAACAAAGAGGGCAGAAAAGAATGTTGTCATTTTAAGGAAAAATATGTTTTAAGGCCCTGTTAAAAATAAAGCCAAAAAAAATTGCAAATGCACTGCAGATTGTGTATGTAAGAGGGATTAGCACTGTGAAAATCTTTCATTCTTCTGAGCAGGCATATACCACAGACAGGCCTGGGTAGCTGAGATGCCATTTGACATTTTCAGGCTCTTGTCTCAGTGATTTAGCCACAGAATCACCCTCCAATTAGAACAAGCAAACAAAGAGTAGGATAGCATTGTCTTAACTCTGTTTTAAAGATTAAAGTAGAAGTCGGTGCATATGTTATACAATGGCATATGAGTACTAGGTCTGGGGTGCAATTGTCACTCTTGAATTTGGTGGGACTAAAGTCTGTTTTACAGCCAAAAGTCCTAATGGAAGGGTCAAGGATGGGGAAAATGGGAGAAAACACATTATTGTCTGTAACAGCCATGCGGTGATATCTTCACTTGTTCAGGAACAGCTTTCAGGTGCACTGAGGGGAACATTCGTAATGGTGGTCACAATTCAGTGTTCAGAGAAGTGATACAACTTGCTCCCTGCCGGCACTCTTCCCCAGCAGATGCACCAAAAAAATGTGATCACAGACACAAGTTCATGCTGCCCAGAAATGCCACATTTCGGCTCCTTACTCTGCAGAACGTACTGTGTCATTTCTTGTCTTATCCAAGAGGTGCTTCTGCACAGGAAGCCAACTCAAAGGTTAGGCCCTGTTTATACATAGGATGAATTTGAAGAGTATTTATGTACCTAACTCCTTGAGGAGTTAGTTTTCAGTGGGAAATAGGTACTGCATGCCTTTTGGGAGTGGGACAGTTGCCTTTTCCATGAAGGAGAGAAATTCAGCTCAGAGGAAATCATCCTGCTGAGACTCTCATGCTGCAAAGCATGCTTTAGGGAAAAGGAGCTCTCTTGTCTTTCATCAGCAATGTAAGAAAGTCTGAATTTGGTCATCAGAATAATTTGAATTAACTACTATTACAGGAAAAGTTAAATCAGAATCATTTACGCAGTTCCCTCAACAGTGAAATAATGACATGAAAAATTGATGATGGATCTGTATCTAATGTACACAGATCCTCTGGCCCTTCTGTATGGGTTTTGAACTCCATCCAGAATAACCCTTTTCTTGAAGCAGTGTCATTTTTTTCAGTGTAAAGCTGGACAAGGATGCAGAGATGTTGCAAGCAGAGCTGTAGCATTTCTCTTTAATGAGCCTCTTCCTGACCCACCCTATGTAAAGCAGTTGACACATCATGTGTTGTGCAGCTGGGACGACTACCCTGGCACATGTATCTGACACATGAATGTATTGACTTTGGCCTTTTGGAAGCACCGGACCCATGCTGTTCTCCAGAGATGTGTCTAAGTCTTTTCGCAGATATTGTGGCTATAGCAGCGGTAGGAGCTAAAGCTGCAGTGGAATTCACTGATTTAGCGGATTCTGTGAAAACAGATTGCACAACAAACTGACACTCAGTTTCTGGATTTTATTTCCTATCTTTCCCTGGTTTGACCTCCAGTGCTCCTTCTGGCTATTGGTCAGCATTCGGGTCTCATGTTGTAGAGTTTGTGTGAGGGTTTTTGTTTGGGGTTTGGGGGGGGGGTGATGGGTTTGGGTTGGTTTTGGTTTGTTTTTTTTTGTTTTGTTTTTTTAAATGCAAGACTTTTGTGATGTAGCACTTTACATTTCAGTTTTACCCGTTCAGTGAAGGGCAGACCAGTTCTGTCAGTTACCAGCTGAAGGGCTCGAAGGGCTGCTTAGGTGGCACAGGGATGAATTTCAGTGAGACATACTGCTGAAATAGCATGAGCAGAAAAGACCAGCCGTGAACACAGTTCATGTGGTGTCAGTGGTACAACATGTATGTATTACTGCAGAATGGGGAGCTTGGCTGCTCCTGGTGCTGTTGACTTCACTGGAAGTCCTTGTGCTTGTATGCGTCGACCAGTGGTTAGTAAAATATCATGCTGCTTTTACTTTTGATCCTCTTTTGTCCTAAATGACCCAATCAGCAGGAAATTAGTTTGAACAGTAGCTACTAGGAGACATTTTGTGAACATTTGCTTCTTCTAAAGTTTATTTTCACAGTATGTTTCACCTGAATATTTTCCAGAACAAAAAACCTCAAATGCTCTGCTGTCCTGATAACATGTGTGAGGCTGAAGCTCCCCTCTTCCTTCCAGCCTACCTCACAAAACATTCTTTCAGTACTTAGCCTTAATTGTATTTGTAAAGAAAATATTAAGGTTAATGTTTCAAAATAGCACTCTCTTACCAGGCTAATGACAAATCAAAATCGAACAACATTTCTGGCAAATAATTTACCACTGCTCTTCAAGCACTTGTGTGAAGGGATCTATAGTGCAATTATAAAGATGTCAAAGAAATAGAATAACTAATAACTGATCAGTAGCCAGGAAAAAGTAAGGAGGGCTAAACAGCCAGCTTTCACAATGCAGAGAGGCTATAAGCAAAGTTTCACACAAATCTTTTAGAGGCTGATGCTGTTTAACTTACTGGTAAATTGTCCGGAAAATGAGGGATTAATGAGGCACAAAAGTTTCTAATGAAATGTATTCAGAACAGTAAGAACTTAAACAGACCACAAATGGCAGTACACTGAGCATCCGAGAAATAAAACCCATGAGTAAAATTCCGTTTCTACAGTATAAAGCAATGTACATGGCATAATGTAATGTACACGGCATAATGAATGGCACAATGTGATGGCAGCGAGGCACATACAGTGACAACTTCTAGAGTCACTTTATCTGTCAGTTAATGGTGAAACAGCAGAAAAAAAAAGTAATAAAAAAAAGCAAGTAGAACATCAGGAACTCAGAACAAAACAGAGGCCATTTTTACCTTACTTCTAAGTTCATGTTGCTGAATCACTGTTAAAAGGACATAGAAGCAGTCAGGATTACAGGGGAGGAGGATGGCAGGGATGCTCAGAGCAGCAGAACTCCTTTAGTACAGAAGAAATTACATAAGATTTGATGTCCCAGTTTGGAAAAGGGATATCCATGGGAGAACAGGATAGAGATATATAAAATAAATACTGAAGAGTTTGGAAAAGGTGAGTGGGGAGCAAGCACTCAGTATTTGCCCTAGAAGAAGAGCAAGATGGTGGAAAATTATTGGGCAGCAAGGAACTACTTTTTCATATTATATGGCTCATTGCCACACGACGCTGCAGGAGACATATGGAACTGCTCAAATAGAGATGAAACAGGCACAGAGATGAGAGATTGCAGTGGTAGGTACTAAATGCAGTGGTAAAACTTAAAGCTTCAAATGGGTCTAAACTGCTGTTGGCTGAAGCTGGAAGAACGCATCTGGGAGAAATCCTTCTGTACTTGCCTATGTTCTTACTCCTTGGAGTATTTGCAAGTAGCAGGATGCTCACCACTTTGCTCTGATACATTATGGCAACTTTAATGTACTTTTGTAGGTTATAAAAAATTTTTAATTTTTATTAACATGTGCAATATCAATTTATATTTTATCAGTATCACAAATAACCCAACTTGTTACTTCAGTTTATCAGGACACTTAAGCATATATGGTTCAATGTAAGCATTCATGTTGGTTTTTTTAACCTCAGGATGTGCATATATAAATATTAGGCATATTTTTTCCTGGAGTCAATCTGTGGGTCTATGACAGTAGGCGATTTCATATCCTATCCAATGCCCATGCGTATCAGTGTGAATATTCCCATGAACTTCAGTGTGAGTTTGTTTTCCAGAGAGACTTCTAGACAAAATGTTTAATATTCCGAAGCAATTGCTGTGGCAAGTGGAAAACATGACTTATACTGAAAAGGAAATGGAAAAATGAAGAAACAAAGAGGCTGAGGATGGATTTACAAAGTATGTAGCATGCACAAGTCAGGGGAGACTTTTCAAAGAATTTTGCTACCATTTAGTCAGCTAGAGAAGTAAATACTTCAAAAAAGGGTCAAATTTTTGTGTCATTCATCACTCAGAATGGAAGGGTTTGGGTTTGGTTTGTCTTTTTGCTTCCCTTTGTTGCTTCCTCAAGCTTTTTTTTTGCTCCTGAGTAAATTCTTCCCTCCCAAATTACCATTATTCATAAGGCTGAGTATCTTTGTACCTTATAGTATATATGTCAGGTGATATATATCTCATATATATATAGTATGTTTATACCTTCATAAATGTATCCTGTAATTTTGTAGTGAGCTTCTATGTTAAACACTATATATCTCAGTGAACTGACATAAATTTACTTTCAGAATTCACCTTATTTTATCTTAGACCTCTTAGCCATTCTGTATGCACAGTTATCTTTGAAGGGCAGAGCTCACTATAGGCAAGATCAGCAAACTTGGACTCCAGAGCAGAGTAAGTGACAGTCACTTCCTTATGAACTCATGGTGGAAGCAGCCAATACTTCCTCCTGCCCCTTAGTGAAGTATACCCTAAGCTGGCGAAAATATCCAACCCTGGAAGACAAAAGTGATATTTTCCTCCTTTAAATATGCTTTATATATTTCAGTGATGAATTAATGGAATGCTTTACTAGTGCAAATTATCATTTCTGCTGTTAGCACAACCTCACAGCTCTTTGAAAAGTCTAATGTTTCCAAAATTGCTACAGTCTTAATTGGAAATACTCTCACACCAGGAAAGTATAGGGTTGATTGGCTCCATCTACCAACAGATATAAATGAAGACAAAGAACAGCTCAGGATTACAGTCAACAACCCAAGAATCTTCTACTTTATCTTTCAAGTCTATTTGAGCAGAGGTTTTAGGGAGCCTAACCAGAAGTCATTGTGTTGTAAGTGCTGGTGGTGGGGGGTGGAATCTTTTCTCTGCTTTCAGCCAATCTCCCTTCACATTAGCCAGAAAAGGGAATTTACACAGTCTAAAAAATATTGTGTTCCCCTCACTGCTTCCTTTGGCTGCAGTCTCCAGTTACCAGTTCTGACTTAATGACCATCAATAGTCTTCTTTGATTACCTCTTCCACCAGCAAGATCCAAACCAGTTAAAAGCCAGGGCTAGCACACCTGTTTACTTCGGCATTCCAACCACCCAGGTTCAGTAAATAGCTTGGCAGAGCTGCTGCCTCTCTACTATATTTGAAAGCAAGACGTAATGTCTTCTGACAAGTTAACTGTTGTGATGAGTCTTGTCACATTTATGGCTAATGCAGTACATGATTTTTGATAGATGTTTCCAAGTTCAGTCTGCCCACTTTAAAGTGAAAGTGGAAAGGAACTTGCTGCTCTGAAGTACCCTTTAACACCAACAATAATGGTGTTAAAATCAGAGATACTTACAGCAATACTTACAGGTCGTAGCTGGAAGGTGCTGGGTGCTTATCACTTTTGAAAATCAGCTGATTTAACTAGATGTCTAGGGAAAGCCCGGGTCACAGCTCCACTACATTGCCTGTGTCTCTCATTTCAGCACTTTCAAAATTTAATTAAAACCTCCAAATTCTTCCTTCTTGTTCTCCTCTCAAGACAGTGGAATTATGCCTTTGTAAGATGATAAATAAAAATGAATTGTCAAATAATTATAAAATTAGAGTGCATGGATCAGCACTGCACAAACATTCAAGAAAAAATAGTTGGTAATAGACAGCTAATTAAAAATAATATATCTTGTCTGTTGATGGGCTCATGATTGGAGAAGTTACAAAATCTTTTCTAGCCTATGCACTGTCAGCCACTGAAGCCAGTACAGGTCTGCACGATGTGGTGATAAAAACATAGGTTTGCTACTTGCGTTTTAATGTCACAGCATTACTGTTACTGATAGAAGTGCACTGGTGAGACCAATAAAGATTTTGGTTTTTGGAGATTGTTTTTGGTTATCCAATGACATTTCTTTGCTTAAAAAGAGAAAATACAGAAATTGTTCTTATGACACAGAGTTTGAAATAAGAAGTAGGAGCTTCTTGTGAAAGAAATTCAAACTTTTATTTCAAATAAGAAGTAGGATTTGGAGCAGAATCTTGCCTCTCCTTTTCCCAAAGACATCTATGCAGCCCCCTCTAAGTCTTTTCTTACAATTCAGCAGACTTCTGACATATGCAAAAAGAAATACTTTAACTTCCATGTTGTATTACCTTCAAAGGATTGTATCATTATTATTAAAGGGTGCAGAAGTTAAACTGTGTCATTCAAACAGTTCAAAGGCCAGAGCGGAATTACCTTCCCAAGATGGTCCACTGTTATGTGAGTGTGAATTGAAATGAATTTACTTCAGTTTACTGAAACTGGCACCAAG
The DNA here is from genome assembly GCF_037157495.1 of Lathamus discolor. NCBI lineage: Eukaryota > Metazoa > Chordata > Aves > Psittaciformes > Psittacidae > Lathamus > Lathamus discolor. Next base: position 111,170,713 of record NC_088884.1, read on the forward strand.
ACCTGTATTCAGCAAATGACCGTTTCTTTCAAAAGCATAAAGAAACCACTTGATTAATCCATGATTGAAAGCTTGTCATTTTAACTATAATGTCTGGTCAGCTCAGTCACCAATTATGCTAAAGTTTTATGTCAGTGATTCCAAAAACTTGCTATTGTATGCCATCTGAAGTTCCCCATGGTATAAAAATGCTCTTCTCTGAAAAAAATATATGATATTCTAAGGAACTCAAAATGTTTGGAAGATGATAATGTAGATGGCCAATCCAAACATTTACACAACAAGAAGTAGAGCATTTTCAGAGAATTAATGAATGGTGTTAAATGTCATAAAGCTCAATAGTTAGTACACAGGTTAAAAATGATACAGTTAAAATCAATATTTCTTTAAACAAAATTATTTTCTAAATTTGCCTTGGAAATCTTTGTTTTCAAAAGATGCATACCTAACATATTTTCTACTTTTGGAACTCCATTTTTTGACAAAATATCCTGGTTCTAGAATTCCTGGAAACATTAGAATTTGTGAGTGTTTTTAGTGTTTAAGAGGAAACAGAAAAACATGGAATGGAAACTGCAAAACTTCACTGGGACTGCTTCATTTTCCCATCAATATTCTTGGAATAAAAAGCTGCTTTTTTTCTTTTTAATCATTCAAGGAAAAAAAATTTTGTTCTCTTCACTATTTGTGGAGATTCCAAGCAGAAGAATATCTCAGTTTAACGCTGATAGGAAAAGTATTTGCTTTGAGAACCTACATTTGCTCTTGAATCAGTAGGTTACAACTGAATTCGTTTTCTAGCCTTCTCAGCTTTCACGCTCGCTTACCATTCTCTCTGTGATATTACACTGTTCAGCTTAGAAAACTCTTCAGTGTATAGAAATGTAAGTTCCCAGGACTCTGAATTAGACTGGAACTTTATTCATCTGACAAACTTTTGAAACTGGGGTTGTAATTCCCAGTTCGTTTAGATACTTAATGATCATTTAACCTCCTGCCTGTGTTTCTGCTTGCTGACTTGCTTTTTAGACAGTAGAAGTCAGTCTTCAGATCAGAAGCATGTGGTGCCCCTCCAGCAGACAAACGTTTTCCACCAACATTTTGAAGAGAATAAAAATCTAAATAAATAACCCCCAAGGTTGAAAAGAGCCTATTCACCAAACATTGGTAAAGTAATTCCACAGGAAAATAAATGTTCAGCAAAGTGACCTTTCATTTGAAAATGGGATCCAGATTTTACGAACTGAGAAGGGTGAACAACTGTGTCAAATGCAGGGCAAAGTAGTTTGTCTGTAAAGTGTGTTGCCACAAGATACTAATGTTTTGCTTATGGAGAAGTGCAATCTGGGCAAAAAGTAAACAGGCTTTTTTATCAGAGAACTATTGAAATCGCAGTACCATGAACACTCTCCCTCATGAATTATATGCAATTCATGTATATATACCACCTACCAACTAGCTCAGAATGACGCAATTCAGGACAGATTCACCTGGTAAAAAACCCTTTTGGAAATGAAGATTTCTGTTCTTTGAAGAAAGATGGTAAAACTATTCTGTCTGGAAGGCAATGAAAATGAGACCTCTGGGAAAACCAAGCATTCAGTTCCCCGTTTATCTTTTGTTCTCACACTGTTGTTCCTTAGCTAAATTCCTCATTATTGCCTTTATATTCTCCTTTCATGAGGAAAAGAATTCGCTTCTACCATGGAGCTAACTTTAGTAGTAGTAGTAGAATTTATTGAGGATGAAAAAAAGTGTTGTAGGAATTTAATGGGCAGTTATAATAAAAGGCAGTGTTATAACACTGCCATTTCTTCAGGCATCCATATGAATTTAGAATCTGTAGTTCTTTCTCTGTAAAGAGAAGTCACTGTGAGCTATTAAAACGGAAAATCTTATTCTCCCTGAATTGCACTGAATTTTTTTTCCACCTGTGTAAGCCCTCTGAGTTGAAAGGAAGTTTCAGCAATACACTACTTGTAAGTTTGTGGTATTTATGACAGCTAAGTCCAATCTTTGTGCTCCAGGTTAAGGTGAATTTGTGCTTCTATCAACTTAGCAAGTGATGAGTTAGGGTGTGGAAAAAAGATTTTCAGAAGGTAACAAAAGCATTTCTACCTTTAAATCCCTTGGAGAATTTTATCCAAGGACATAATTTTAGGGACGGTATAGTAAGGAGAATGTCTTTCCCATTGTAATAGTTTATCCTAATTTGGACCTGTACATTAGGTTTCACATTATATCTGACATATAATATCTGCACATATATGCATATATACTAAGGCTATCTATGGTATGTGGATTAAGTAGGAAGGTTATAACATATTTTCTGGTTTTTACTCTGATTTTATTAGAATTGCTTTTGCAATGTCTAGAATCAGGAAAACCAAAAATATCATAAAAGAACTTTTTCTTGAGAAATTTTGATAAAGACACAAAATTTCAGTTCTTGTTAGGGAAAAAAAGAACCCAAACACCCAACAAGCAAATTTCTACATACTAGGTATTTTCAGAACTGAAATATTTACAATTCATTATTCATTAGATTTCATTATTCAGTCTTTCTACCTGGTCAAAGCACAGCAAATTTCCTTTTCTAAACAGTTTTTGAAGATAAGTTTGAAGTTTGGAAGTAAAATAAAAGTATTGTGAAACAGATTTCTTTAAAAATGGCAAAACGCACTTCCATTTGTATTGTTCTCCAATGTTTAAATTTAGTCAGTTCACAAACTGGATGAGGACGAGTTTATCTGGAGATTAAATCTCTCCTGGGATCAGGCTGTGCGCTTTTTCTGCACTTTTTCTGATTCTCTCATCACCAGTAATAATAATTCTGAGATTGTCTTTTGGTCAAGAAGTTTGCTAGTGATGCACACACTAGAGAGAATACAATTATTTATCTGGATCGAGGTTAACAGGAGTGATAAATGGGGGGAAATATTTATTGTATTAAAGAAATTGAGAAACAGCTGATTCTAGGTGGATCTGATGGGATAATTTAATATAATCCCTTATTTCAGCAACCTGATTTCAGATGGGAAGACTGATAAAGACTAAGAGGTTTTGTAGAGCAAAATTAGTGTTTCTTAGATTAAAAAACCCCAGACTGTTACAGTTGTGTTTTTCACATTGGAAAACAAAGTTTAAAGAGAAACACTGTTGTTAGCACAATGCGAAGAAGAAAAAATATTTGCCATCCTCTTTCCCTTAACCCTTGTCTTTTGCCATCTCTCCCAGTTTTGTAGGCTGGGCTTGTATTGCTTCTATAAGGTGGATTTCCTTCTGTAGTATCTTTAAAACAATGGGCACCTTTCAATTTTCTCCTGTGGTAGCCACAGGATTTGTTCAAGTGAAGACATACACAGGGCTTGTTGGAGAACAGGACATTCTCCCCACATTAGGACTTTGAGGAAAACTAGAAGCAGTAAAAGAATTTCCTGAGCACTGTTGAATAAGAAAATGATTTCTAGAGAACTGCAGCTCATCACACTGCCTCTTATTTTAGAGGAAAGCTAACACAGGTGAGACTGAAGGTGGTTAGAATATATACACTCTGCCCCAAAGCCTGTTAAAGTTAGCCTAGTGTCAACTGATTTTAAATTGCAGGGACTGCTTTGACTTTGAGTGAGATCTCACAAAAGAAGTAAACACAGTAATAATAAATGTAACATTAATCTTGTATAGATATGCAAGAAATCTGGAATGTAAAGTACAATCCAACTGCTTGGTGCAACTTGACATACTGTTGCGGAAATTGGTGGGAGACTGCCAATTTCCAAGAGAAAATCTGCCCCTGTAAATAACTTTACCTTTTTTAATTCAAGTTTTTCCCAGACTGCAACGCCACAAAACAAACTTACATTACCTAGTTCCTCATGTAAGTGTGTATCTTGGCATATCTGACACAGAACAGTAGTTAGGGATATCAGCCAGCCTTCCATGTCTGGTTTTGGAAAACTGTATGTCATTTGAAATTGCCATGCAAATATGTGTTGTCTTTGTCAAAGTTCTCAGCTTCAGAGCCAAATTTTAAAACATGGCTACAATGCTTGTTTGCTTGTATAGATCTGTTAGATAGTGCTGTTTCTGCCTCACATGCATCATGAGAACACATGTGGAAACACAATTGTTAGTTGTATAGAATTCTTTCTAAACAGCTTCCTACTTGGTAAGGTAAGGATGGGATTGGCAAAACAAAGAAATATCCATTTGACAAAACAAAGAAATATCCATTTGGTGTTGTGACTGGGTTTACTCACGGGGTAAAACTCTGCACGCATGACATCAGTAGGTTTTCAAACTACATCAGGGAGATATTTATTGGCCCTGCTGTTCTTTGCAGCACTGAGAAAAGAATAAAGAAGTGTAAAGGAACAGCTTTTTAAAGTTCTTCTAGGAGAATTTAAATCCCATATTTTCCAACAACGAGAATGCGGCTGCATTTGAACGCTAAACCAGAAAGGTTTATAGCGCATATGGTACCTATTTGAATTTTTTAAATGTCTAATTTCTGCTGTGGAAATGGAGGCCAGCTTGAGTTATTTATTGTGGGATGCAGAAGGAAATCACGACCCTTTGCAGGGACACGTTACAATCCCTGCGCCATTCAGCCAGTTTTCTCCTGTCACACCTACTTAAATTTTCAAAAAGACGCTTTAATGTATTGAGTGTGCTCTGGATCATACTAGTTCCTGAGCACTTATGACAGCTTTCAGAGGTTGCTGGTGGCTCCCAGTAGATTGTAATTCTAGAAACAGGAGCCTGATGCTAAGCATCACCACCTGTTCTCCATTATTTTCCTTCAGAAGAAAACAATGCAAGTATAAGATTACATACTAATGGAACCCATTTTCCTAAATAGGTACATTTGGTCACATGTAATTTGGTGGCCCATAAAAGAAAAAAAGAAAATAGTAAGCAGTTTTCAAAAGGGAAAAACAAATAAAATTTAAATGAAGAGTTTCCTAACTATGTTAACTAAACCCAGTTCTTACATGGCAGGTATACCAATATGCAATATGTAAGTACATACAGATTCCTTGTTGGAATAGCTGTGTTTTCAATTTGATTTGTTGACATATCCTAAAAGACTTTGGACCTCATTCAGCTCTTTGTAAATCCACTACAGGGCTAGATTTGAACCCTTCTGGCATTTACATTGGAATTCCTATCTCTACTTAGCTTAGAACAATGCAGGTCTTGTCTCTGAGGTTTCTCTGCTGCCTCTCAGCAGAAAAAAGTGTAAGCATGTACAGAATGTTGTCATAATAATACTTGCAAATTATGTAGTTTGTTGTGTTCTGTTATCATCTGCCATATACCAGCATGGTCCCATGTTATATCTCTGCTCTATATTCATGTGACACATCCAGAAAAATGAAGGAATTTTGAAACTGAAATCATCAATGCATTGGTTTTTGCACATGCATGTGGTATAAGTAAGCAGTACATTTTTCAAGCATGAAAGCTTTCTCTCCTTCCTTTGAAATCTTGAACATGGTAGTATTCATATAGAACCTGTGATAGCCTGGCTCATGGTAGTACCCAGCCCTGGTTACAGATCCAGACTAGTCTCTAAATGCTACCCATATCTACTTCTTATCACTTCTTGGTTTTGGGTTTTTTTGTTGGGTTTTTTTTTTTTTCCTTTTCCTAATATATTATTCCCAAAGCTACCATAAAAAGGCAGATACTTTTTTTCTTAAGGAAAGATTTTCCTCACTTCCGCTTCTTGGTGATTCCCCACTGTGAGTCCACATGAGACTGTTAGGTAGCTTTTCAGTAGTACTTTTCTTGAAAACTCTTTGGTAAAAAGAGGTGGGTTTTTTGAAATAACATTTGTTTTCTGAAGTGTGTTAGCTCCTGAATTTTAAAAATGAATTCCAGTTAACTGACAGGCAGGAAATGAAGGGTTGTGGTATTTTATCCACAACTTTGCAAGTTTGGAGAAATGAGGTGTTATTATTATTGTTATTATTGTGTTTTTCTCTGTGTGTGCTCAGGAGATACCAGCTGCCAGTACAAGCCCCATGCCTGGAGTCTTGCATCTTGGCAACCTGTTCAACGGCAGCTCCAGAGCAACCTTGGTGGCATGCACCCTCCTGGGGGAAAAGGAAAGGTTTAATTCCTTCAAAGCAATGGTGAAAGTTTACCAATCACTTTAGGCCATCCCTGTTTCTTTTGGACAAAACTTAGGTAGAATCTGGAGAAATAGAAGATTTGTAGTCCAGATATCCTGTGTGATCCATTGGAAGACATCCAGCAAGGATGTGCAGACCTTCACCATGCACTGACATTAGAGCTCATAATAGTAGAGAACCATCACCCTTCTCAGATGGGGTTTACCTACAAACCTTCAGGCCTTCGTTTAGCACAGGCAGCCTGATATGCAAAGTATAGAGCTCCTATATTCCCTCACTTAGTGCAAAACCTTTAACCATTAATCTCATGAGAATTGATGGGGCCATGTGTATACTGGACACTTCATAAGTACTTAGGTTGTTTTCTAGAGTAGTTTGGTGGCTGTACAGAGCAGCCTAAATCTAAGCACTGCCTTAGCCATAATTATGACTGGAGAAAGGCTCAGGATCAAAAAGTAGTCTGTTTTATTCTCTCAGATGTGTTTGTTCTGCAGTAGTGAACTGGAGTCTTAACTCTGAAACTGGAACAGCTTTTGTTCAGAGGAAGCAGAAAAAGTATATTTATGGAGTGCTCTACAGCTGCTATTTTCTGAATGCAGTAATGGTTTTTAAAGTATTTTTAGACTTGCAAATATGTCTAATGACTTAAATATTTATAGTCTTGGTTTGTTTACAAAACAAGATTATTTAATCTTTGAAAGAATTTAATTTCAGATGTACAAAATGGATTTTTGGATATTGTCAGACCATGACATTACTGTGTACATAGACGAGTGGCGGTAATATTTCAGAAAAACTGATACACAGTCTTAGCTTTTCTGTGAACAAACCAGACTGTTTGCATGCCTCTTTTTAAGAGCTTGGCCAACTTGCTCTAAAATAACTCGAAGCAAATGCCTCCAACTAATACATAATTTGCATTTCATTATATTTTTATGCAAGTAATGTATTGATGACCTGCTTTTCAAATCTTTACTCATGTGCTTAGCCTTCAATGAGAAAAATCTATTGTGAAGCCCAGTGAAACCATGGGATTATGTATCACGGTGAGGACTACTCACGTTAAGCAGAGATTACAAGATCATTCCTTTTGAGCTTTTTAATTTCCTAAATAAATTAATACCTTTGTTCTGATTTTGGCTGGGAAAGATCCTTTGTTGGCCAGCCATAAAATTTCCCTTCGTTTGTGGCAGTTTTTTAGTTCTTCTTATAGAGGAGATAACAGCAGTGCTGGATTGAACATCTTAAAGACAGCACTCTGGCAGAGCAGGAGCCTGCACACAAGCAATGAGTGCTGTACGAATATCTTTGCTGTTACTCATGTAGTTTGCTAATGAAAACAGTGACCCGTGAGATTCATGAACAGAGTTCTGCCTAATGGAGTCTCATTAAAACAACACTTTGTTGCTTTCCTTTAGAACTTTCAGAAGTTTTTCTTGAGTTATACCCGATAGGAATGATAAGGGTACTCAGCAAATCTGTAACATGCAGGCGTTTTTCCATTTAGGTGGGTGTGTGTATTTACATGAAAGGCGGGCCTAAGACAGACTCTCATTTCCAAACCAGATGTACTTTGACTTGAAGACTTTAAGATAATTGAATTTTTTGGTATATGGTAAACAACTGTGTCTTAGCCATGAGTAAAAAGAAGCTGACACTGGAAAGAAATGAGGAAAGAAGGTCGGCAAGGGTTTGTATAAACAGCTGGAAGAGGTGCTGGGGAGGATCCAGGCATTTGTATTTTGCTCCTAGCACGCACTCTCTATTGGCCATCACTCCACAAACAGATGGGTTTTTCCTGGTGTGACAGATCGGTGCACTGCTCCTAACGCTATTTGTCAGTGCCTTCAATTTCCCTTCACTGAGTTTTAGAATGAGCATTTAAAAACGAAGTAGAGAAATGGTGAGGTCAGTGACTGTGAAGGTGTGTGTGTTAGACCCACCTTGTCCTCTCTTCAAAGAAAAATGGACTAACTGCATTAGCATGTGCTTCTTTATTTTTCCAGATCTCATGGTCAAGGTAAATCTTGTTAACACACAATATAAAATGAGAAAAGATTTGGAGAGGGATGTTTTGGAGCAGAGTGATTATGTTCTTTTAGAATGTTCTAGAAAAATTTCAAAGTAGCAATGCTATTGTATTTACATATTCAAGTAATATTATTAATAGTATGAAGTTTACAGAGACCTAGCTGATGAGCAATACTTGTATGATACGGCTTACTGGGGCTTCTCTCAGTGTCCACACTGATATCAGTGATCCCAATGCTCTTTTACCCATTCAACCTTGTTAATTAAAAACATGTTAATTAAAACAAGAACAGTGCACCGAAGTGACCAAGTATGGGTTTTCAGGAATAAAGCCAGTATTTGCTATGTACAAAAAAAAGTTAATTTTTGACAGCCTAACTCTAGCATGGCCTCAGAGAGGCCAGCCTTCAGAGAGGGCTTTATGGGAGGGCTCACAGCAGCAGCTTCCCACAGGCCCTTGCAGGCATTGAGAGTGGAGGGAGTCATTCCTCCTTCGTTTAGCCTTTTCATCCACACTGGGCAGGTGGGCACCTGTAAAGCAGGCTGCAGAGAAGCTGACAGCTTCTGTCCCACTGACACCAGGGAAAAGGATTAGGAATGAAAATGGCATTTCAGTATTTTCAGAGAGGAGCATTTTTATTCATATTTGTCTGGACAGGGTTCAAAATGCAAAGTTGTAGCAGCAGAGAACTACAGAGGTCTTGTACTCTCTCCTCCCTTCTTTTCTTACGTGTGCAGGAAGGCCAGCAAGAGATTGGTTTAGGAAATTATGGCAAACCCTGATGTTTCATCCCTCTGGTGACCATTTTGCATGACTCCCAGGAAGCTAAATTCCTGAATTAATGAGGCAGCAAGTAGCTGCGGGGGTGCGTCCCAGTGCCTCAATTTTGAGGCATCCTCTTCTTAGGCAAAGTACCAGTCCCATATGATCCTTTGAATGGGTTTCGCAGAAAATGCACTCAAACATTTTATCAGTGATACTTTGTTATTTTATGGACCGATTTTCATACTTGAGAGAAACTTCTGAAGCCAATGGGAATTGTGCCTATTTTGGAACTGAGTGGTCTGTGGGAAAGGGTGCATTTCCCACTTTTTTTCCATGTGTTTTCACAGAATATGCAAACACTCAGGTGAATTTAGACACTTGGATACGCAAAGAGCTGCCTAGTGGATTTTGCAGCACTTTCAGCAGAGTAGGTGTGTAACTACCACTAATGCAACTGATGGTTCAGTGCAGGTGGAGAGAAATCCTTGAGCTTGAGTGCTCATCAGACCACAGTGCTAAAAACAGTGCAAAGGGCACCTTGCTGTGGAAATGTATTGCCTTGGTTATTTTAAGTGCAAAAGTATTCTGTACACTCCTGCCTCCTGGAGAACCAGAAGAGCAGCTGAATTAAACAGAGTTGGTTGACTTGGGAAATACAATACCCTTCTCATGACTTAGGAAAGCCGCCTAATCTTACTTCATTGCTTTTCTGTGACGAAGTACTTTCACATCAGTCTAGTCTGCTTTTCTGCCTCCTTGTGATGTAACTAGGAAAATAATCTGAGAGGTGAATCATGCTTTGTGTACAGTAAACTGTTACAAATGACAAGCATAAACATACAATTAACATCAGGCATTTGATTAATTCCACTGCTGCAAGTTGAACTACCCAAGACTTTGTTATAAATATTTCCATTTGCCTAATTAAATTTTTTAATTTTTTTTGGAGTGGCATGTAAAGTACAGGGAAAACACTAAATTACATCTGCTCCTTTATATATTCCAGCAAACACTCTAGCAAAGACATAAGGAAGGAAATCTTCACATAGCCATGATCAGTTTCAACATGGAGTTTAGGGAGAGCTCTGCATATATCCACGTTCTAAGAAATGTTTGGCAGTTATTAAATAAGCTGAGTAAATTCATAATGCTTTAGGCAATCAAGTTATTTATGTAATATATGCTTCCATGGGTATCACTGGAAAGTAGAACTATGGCCTTTCATACTTGGCTGGTAAATGTGGCCATCTTGATTTATGTCTGTATCCTTGATAAAGAAGATAGCTGTTAAAGACTCTAGCATACCTGACCAAAATGGTACAAGTTGAGAAAAAGAAAAGAATCATACAGTTAAATGGATGAGGGTTGATGAAAATCACTTGCGTACTGTGGACTTCTTAAGTGGCCCTGGCATAGTCAAGCCATTTAATCTCAACTATCTCGGGTCCATCTGTTTAAAAGAAAAAAACCCCACCCAACCAAAACCCTTAGAAAATCTTTTCTGCCCTTGTTTGGTTTTGCTTATGTAGACTGTCTAGCAGTTAAAGGACTGATCATGTAGAACTATAAGAAAGCATAGCACTTAGACACTGCTTCTGGGCATGGTTATAATGCAAATAACGCTAATAAGAGAAGTTCAGACATGGGTTGACTCTGTTTGCACTCTGGGGCATCTAAATGTGAAAAATGCTTGCTAACGAAGCATGCAGTACCCTGGAGAATCCAACTCATGCAGAATAAAAGTTGTCAAGAAGGTGGTGCAATATTACCATGGTTCCTGTTTCTTTGGCTTTCCTAACAAGTATCAGATATACACGGAAGTTTTCATTACAATAAAGTTGCGTGAACTAAAAAGTAGTATCAGGTTGCTGCATCTGGCTTAGCTTTAGAAGTGGAAATATAGTAACGGTATAAATGAAAGGGCCACCCACTATATAGTGTGGGTGACCAGTATAAGGAAAAAAAAAATCCTTAATAGATATTTATTCCAAAGGCTGTTACAAAGAAACTGCTCTCAGTCTGATGTAGTGCCAAGCATAGAGGATTAAACTTTTTAATGACTTTTTGTTGATCAACATCCAAGACATCGAGGAACAAAGAAGAGATTCCTAACTCCACATAAAGAATATTATTTTCAGACAAGAAGAGAGTGCTTGAAAACATAAGTTCAGTAGATGCAGTAAAACGTAGCCGGGAAGAGGATAAATACTAGTCTCAGCTGCAGAACAGCTTATTTTGAGGGTGGAGAACAGATTTATAGTTTATTCAGTGTTAAATGCCAGAATCTTAGGTAATTGCATGCTGCTAACAACTAGAATAAGAGAATGTCCATTTTGGCTTGATTCAGAAATTGCATAGGTTTATTCCTGTTTCTTTGGACTCTTTTATTTGTATTTTTTTTCCAGGGGGTACCTTTATTGGGAATGGACTGTTCCCTGTAGGCAGTAGACCTGAGTCTGGGTTTTTCTTCCTCTTTTCTTCTCTCATTTCTATTACATTAGATTTTTTTTCTATGAATTAGATATTCTTTGAAATCCTGTTGTCCTGTCTCATCTGTGTTATGGTCCCTAGTGCTGAAGGAAGCCTTGCTTGAAAATGGAAAGGGCCCCATAAGATACAGAAGAGGGTGTAGTCAGAGTACAGCGTCTGGAATGAAACACGGTCCCTCAGTGACTGTTGCAGACTGAAACTAAGAGCAGTCACTACTAACTCAGGGGCTGCAGATACAAACGCATTCTGAAGCCACCCTGCTCTTGCCTCCTGGACTGCATGTGCTGAGCTCTCTCTTCTGAGAATTGGGGCCTGGGTTTGTTTGAATTAATAGTGAAGTCATTACACTATGTAAATATGTTAGTGTTCATCTGGTTTTACTCATAAGTTATTCTTGCCTTGCTGTGTTGTTCCTGTTTTCTTGTTTGTGCAAAATTAACCAGGAGCATTTTAAAAGGAAAGTGAAAAAAGGATAACCAGTGTTGAAACCTTGATTGCTACGTTATTTACCACAGGCTGAAAGGCTGAAGTTGGTAGATTTCCCCACAAATCTAACTTAATTGTATAATAAGAGTACAATTTATTTTTTTTAATGATGCTGTTAGGAGTCCTTTCCTTTTCTGCCATCTTTGGCCTCCTCTGTGTAAAGTGTGATAATTTGCCTCAGTAGCCTAGTATTATAAGTTTTCCTTATACTCTTACCAAGGAGTCTGCTGAACAGCAGTATGAGTCTAATCACTCACAGAGACTGCCTGTGCCCTCAGGGGCCTGTGACCAAGCACCTTCCCAGGACAGCTGCTCATTTGCAGGTAGTCCCACTGCCTGAGCACTGCTGGCTCCTCATACAAGCATAACTGTCTGTAGAATGAGCAAGGAAGAGGAGCCACACTCTTGTATTGTAATTCTTCCTGTTATGAAGGGGAAAGCCCCTGGCTGCATTGTTGACTCGTCCTGTTTCTCAGTCTCACTCACGCAGACCAGCGAGCTGAAGAAATATCACGCATACACCCTTTTTTTTTTTTTGTTTGCTCTGATATTAAAGCTGGGCTGGCTGATTTTTGATGTCCGATTTCAATTCTCTGTAGGTGCTTCAGCGTTTAAAAGACTTGGTCCCTCACTTCCCCTTGCAATGGAGCAGTCACAGCCATCATGTTGTAGAGGCAGAGCAGGAAAACAGGGAAGGAGTTTTGAATATCAGATGACAGTGGTGGTTTCTGATGCATAAAGAACTGGGGATTGAAAGAGGTGTATGAGCCAGGTGTTCTCACATAAATGACCACCAGGGAGACAAACAATAATGCTGACATTCAGTAACAATGTTAGATTGCAGTCGGCAGTCTGCTGAGGTGGAGACTGCGGTTCATCCTTCTCAGACATACGGCATCTGGCTGTCTCTCCAGCTGACATGAATTCGTGTTTACAGGACTGTCCTTTTAAATAGGAGGGCCAGAGAAACTGTGCTTTGAAAACTGGTGTCTTAAATACTTTGTATTCTGCAATGCAAAGTGTATTCTGCAAGAAATACCTAAGAATCATTTCCAAGATAGGGACTGCAGATGCTGCACAAATGTTTATAACCTCTCTCCAGGCACTGTAGCAGACAAAGGGAGTTTTTGCACTGACTTCAATAAGACAAGGTTTTCCCTCTTGTTTTTTTCTAGATTTTGTGAACGTTTAAAAGCAAAGGAAGTTTACTTCCTTAGTAGCTATACTACAGAAGGTAAAGCTGTCATCTCATTTTCTTTTTGCTGTGAATACACGCCTCCAGAGATGGTTCCCAATAAAAACTCCACCTTGAAAGTGCGTCATGATATGGGGATGTTCAGACCCAGGTGTTAAACAGTAACATACTGCCAGTTCCCAGCAGTGTTATTCTACTCCCAACCACAATATCTGAATATCTACTGATGGTTTAATGCTTGGCGTTTTGTGAGCCATAGGATCTGCTAGCTCTTTCCATCTGGGTAGTATTCTTAGATTAATAAAACCACCATACTTCTAGAGTTAATAGATCCAGAGGGAGAACCGGTTTTGGCAACCCACTGTTCATCCATCGCAGTAAACATGCTGATCAAAAAGCCAGAAGAACCTCACTCTGGAACAGATGATAAATAGCTAATTAGAGACAAAACTAAAAAGCAAAACCATCAGAAAAGGGGTGGGGAAAAGGCAGAGATAAAAGTCTGCTGAAAAGGCTGGACACAGAACAAAGTGCATGTAAACAAACCTTTATTCTTTGAGCAGTCATTGGTAATGCATTCAAAAATGATGTAAAATGAAGACCTAGAGACTTCCTGTCATATTGATTTAGTTGTTGACTTTGAAGATTACCTAACATTGTTTTGATAATCTCTGCTTTAATGCTGCTGCTAGTAGCTCACTAGACAATATGAATCATACACATTGAGACAAACTCCAGAAAGTCTGGGGAAAAGTTTGGGGTCAAACTGATTGTTCCCCAAACTTTTGAACCTTCTTTAATCATATCTTCTGTAAGGTACCATTTCTATGGAGCAGGAAGTCTTCTTCATAATCAGGCAGCATAGGAGGCTCATGGTCTCTCCAAACGTTGAGAAGGAAGCGCTGCTATGTAATCCTGTGGTTGTGATAAAGGCAGGCAGGAAAACTTCAGCACCTATGTATGCACACTGTGTGTGGGGTAGGAAACGTAGTATGCTTCTTTTGAAATGTCAGGATTCAGCAGAGTGACACCAAGGTGGACCTAAGTTTAATAATTTGCCTTACAGGTGTGATAGAACAGGAAGACCGATAGATATGCTGTCTTGGAGACTACAGTGTATATGCTGTGTCCTGGTGTTAGTTTTATGTTATTCTCTGGTATAAATAACATATATCTATGCATGTTTTGGGCATGGTATGCTGTCCTTGAAGTCATTTGGAAATATAACTCATTTCAGGTTTTTATCTAGATGAAGAATTGATGGTGAATCAAGTTGAATTAACTCATAAAGTGGATTTCTTTAAGTGCCTTTAACCTTTGAATTTATGCTCCCAAAATGCATGTAAAATGCACTAAATTAAGGCAAATTAAGTTCAGATAATAGTGTCTATCCAAGAACTTAACTGATCATTTGCAGTCTTTCAGATTTTCTTCTCTATGCCTTCCTGAAGGCCAAGGTCAGCTTTAAACAGACACTACCACGCCCAGTAGGATACAAAATATAGATAGCTTTGTAAGAAAAGGGATTGAATTCTAAGTTGTTGAATAAGAGGTTCTGCTCCAGACCTAAAATGCTCCTTGAAATCTACCATGTGTCAGGAGATCATACGGGGTCACAGTGTGGGTGAGATTTCATATGGGAAAAGCCTTTGGAATTTTTCCGTCTGCTCTGAAGAGGCGCCATGCTGGCTGGCACAACAGGGCAACCCAGCTCCTGTGTTTAAGGTGTCTCTGTCAGGTGCAGTTACTTGCTCCTGATAAGCGCAGCTCCCTACTCAACTGCCTACCACTTGCACGACAGGAAGCTCTCCATGGCACTTTTTCTAGGACAAGGAAAGGCAGAGTCAGGACCCACATGAGTTGTGTCACCTTGTTGGTTCAGAGGGACCTCAATGAAGCTTGTTTTTTGGTTGTTAAGATCTGGGATTTCTTTGGCTGTAGCAAATCAAGAGAGCTGAACTACTGCATGTGTTAGAAATGCTCTTCCCCTGGTGGTCTAGCAGTGGATTGAGTATTACTTTGAAATACAGATATTTATTGACTTAATAATGCAGGCTTCTGGGGCTATTAGCCACACAGTTTGAAAGAATGATCTTTGGAGGCTGTAGTATTTGTATCTGTGATGTAGCACTCTGTGAATCAGACCTCATGAACAGAACTGTTTGAAGTTGAATAGTTAAAGAAAGCTATTGCTAGAAGAAAGTAAATGTGCTTAATCTAGAGGCAGAAGATGGTGTTTTTCTCTCTGGGTCTGGTAGAGAAGTGGGTCAGAGATGTATTATTTTTAGAAGGAGGAGGTTCAGTGAGAAAAATTGAATCGTTAAACTTGTTATGGCAGCTGAAGGGAGTAAATCTGTTTCATTGCAACTACTGTGAGTTTTGCTTTCAGGAATGGTCTGTGCCACAGCAGTCACTGAGAGTTGAGAGTTTCTGGTGAGATCAGTCTGAGACAGGATCCATGTCTGGAGCTGTCTGAGGGCACAGCATGATTTCCTCCCTGGGATAAATTAACCATGGCTTTCTGCTTGTGCACAGTGAGATCCCTTGCTATCATCTATGCTTGTGTTGAGCTAAGAATAGAAAAAAGCAACATCAGCAGTGCTGTGGGAAAACTGCATTGTTCCAGATGGCTGCTGATAAGCTCTTTTCTCATTTGGGATTAAAAACAAAATAGTAGTAAAGGACAGTCATTTCCCATCCACAACTGAGTGTACATGCAGAAAGCTAGGCTGAAGTTTGTCAGTTGGATATGGATTTGTCTGAACACACTTTAGAAGCTACTAGAAAGTAGTTTGATTGCCTCACAGAATGAAAAACAACCACAAATTGTTGAGAGTTTGGTTTGCTTGTTCATTTGTTAAAAACCTTTTATTTCCCCTCTGGGTTTTGCTTTATCGCATTTATTGTGATTCTGAATGAAGAGCTCTTATTTCCATTGTTACAAAGATTTGTATCCTGTGAGACGGTGTTAGGTCTTCTCCTTGACTTCCATAGAGAGGATTTTCATTTTATCTCCAAAGAGGCAAGTGGGACAAATCCCACATGCGATATATTCATCTAGCTCTACAGGCCACATGTTGCATGCAATTGTCCCACCAATGTTGATCTGATAAAAGCCAAAACAGATTTGAGATCCCAGCACAGAATCAGGCCCAACTGAGGAGCCAAACAATGACTTGCATTTGTTGTAATTAGTCTCGACAGCAGGCTATTTGGTTAAAGCATATGTTTCATTTCCTATTTTATTGGCATGCTTTTACTTTGGATTAACTAATTCTTCAGAGAGAGAGAAAAACAAGAGCGGACCTGGCACCCCTGTGGCTATTTCGTATGTTTGCTCTATGGGGACCGAGTCCTTGCTCAGAAAGACAGTTCTGTCCTGTCCAAAGCAGGACAGGAAGGAGAAGTTCTCACCATGAGTGAGCCAGTTGGTTGCTTCATCATGCCTGATGGCTGTGGAATATTAAGCAACATGCAAAGTCCCTAGACTAAAGGGCAAACAAGCTCTATTGTTCATCTCTTTTATGTGGACAGTGGAAACTCTGTCCTCTTGCCTGTAGTTCAGGCCAGCTTTGATCATCTAGTTAGCACCTGCCTATGGAGAGGTAAGCTTCCATCTCCTTTACAGTCATTACGTTAAAATTTATAAAAGAATAATGAAACATTTTCCTTAAGTAACAAGTGAGTAATAAATGCAGTTGCAGCACCAATTCATTTGTGGTAAGGTGTCTCACAGGTGTGGTGTGAATATAAAAGATCATGTAGGTGTGATACAAAAGAGAAGTCTTTTGAAGGTAGGAAAAGACATATTTTTCTGGATGTGATAGCATAACCTAGTGGCACAGGTATTTGTATGAGTTATTAATAACTAGGGATTCTGTATGTACAAGACTGTGAGCAGTAATTTGAATTCTATTTCTAACACACTGGTAGCTAGGAAGCAAGACCATTCCTGGGTTAATGTATGTGTTTTGAGCCACTTGTTTCACCCTTGCAATAGCTACTGCCTCTTTGCCAGGTGAGAGACAGTGATAAAGGATTGCTTTGTGGCTGTACAATTGGCTGTGACTTTTCTCCTGTTCTTCAGCTCAGCCCCCAGTACCATCAAGGGATGATTGTATGAGACAGAAGCTAGCTGGGTGTACAGTACAGTAACTGCAGTAATATTGTCATTTATGTGGTACATACAACCTTAGTTCTCTTTTGGAGTACAGCTCACAAAACACAGTGAAAGGGTAATGAATAACCTCCATGCTGTTCTTCTGTGAGCAGCCATGATCTCCTGCCAGAGCCAGCTCCACACTTGGACTTTATGATGTGTTTAAAAAAACCCCACTAAACTTCTGGGGGCTCACTACCGGTATCTGGCCACCAAATCACTTGTTTAGGCACAGCTCTTCTCAGCATTGAAGGTGGGTCTGAAGCCGGCAGTGTCTAGGACTGCTTGTGCTGGATAAGTGATGACAGCCTAGGTAAAAATGCCAGTGACTCTTCTTGCCTTTCTCTGGCATAGTTAGCTAGTACAGTGTGGAGTATCTTCAGCATAAAGACAAATGATGCATCATAACATGAGCAAATGAGAGCCTGGTGACTGAGACACTAGCCGGGAATATTGTCTTCAAATATTTGCTGGAGGCCATGCTTGAAATTCAAGCCATTATCTCCCAAAGCTCAATAAAGTGTGTCTGCCATCAGTCTACTCACTCACGCTTCAGCACATTATAGCGTCTGTCTTACTGTCCCCCCACAGTGCTTCTCCGTTATGTTTTATAGCACCAGACAGAAAGACTCAGACTGACTGACTCCATAGCTCAACGGTCCCACCACTTAGAATTGCTTCAGCTTGCAGTGAAACTCTGTGGTTCAGGATGGGCATACAAAATATGCAGAGTAGCAAATGACTTGAGAAAAATTATAAAGAAAACCTCATTGAACTGAGAAAAGGTGCTAAATTAGATTTCCTGTGCCAAAAGGGGAAGGCAAAGGTAGAATAAACCTCACTCCTGCACACTCCTGAAATCAAGGGAACGATGCTAGCCACTTAGTCACAAAAATTAGATAGTCCCTTCCTTAGCCTCACTGTGAAGTTAATGCTAAAGGAGGAGCCTCAGTAACCTGGACGGACTTCTTTAGCTGTAAAAATCCCTAACTTTTCTCCTCCTTCATACGCATTGTTTTTCTCTAGTTTTTCTGTCAGTCATCCACTTTGGCAGAAAACTCTGAACAGAAATTCTGGAAGGATAAGAATGTAGATGCAATATTCTCTCTCTCTCAAAAAGAAAACTTTAACACTTACGTGTTGCTATGACGTGGCTGCCAAAGGTTGGTGGACTGATGCAGGAGACATCTTGGCACAGAATAAGCAGCACCCATTTAAATATCTAGCCTGAACCCTTCAACTCTGCAGAAAAACCACAGCAGATCTTTGCTGTACATTTTTGGACACATATTCAACAGTATCTTTTATACAAGGATACAGAAATAATTGGAATGACTGAGGAAAGAACATCTCAGCAAACAATGCTCTTAATCAGACAAATCATTCTGAAAATATGACTCATTATCACAGGCGAATCTAATTTATGTCATGCTATGGGTGACTTGATCGCCTGTAATCTGTGCAAAGAAAAATTAAATAAGATTGTTTAAATGCAGCTTCAGGGGGTGCTACATATTTTATCTCAGTTTCATCTGGTTTCCCATGATATCAAAGCTGTGTTTAGTGGATAGAGATTTACAACCAGAAAATGATACGTATAGCTAAAGAATGTGAAGGGATGATGTGTCTTGTAGAATTAGTTATCATTGTTGGGGAAGTGGAGCTGGTTTACAGCTTGCTTTTTCCTGCTCCATCTGGGACTGATCTGTGTCTTTGCATTGTATATAGGAAATGTTCTCTGCAATTCTCTAAACGTAAGACACTGTTTCAGGCATTGGGGTGCAGCAGATTTTGAAAACCTTGACTCACACATAGACAATTGTTTGCATGTATGTTTTTACAAGTAAGTTTTCTTTACCCTGCATTTAAAAAAAAATATACTTATTTATGCCTAGATTGTCTCAGCTACTGCCAACAATGAGATAGTTATGAACGCATTTACCCCCCTGTTATCCAAGGCTAAGTACACACAATATTATTTTTATTTTTGTGTTTTAATACTGAATGCAGTGCAGTGACAGAAATTACTTTGCTGGGAGCAGGAGTTATTCCAATAAATGTGTAGTGACTAGGAGACAAACACAAGGCTATGTAGTCATTTTTGTTTCAAGCTCCCTGTGATTGATAGCTAGGCTATCAAATGGATGGTGGTTTTGGAAGAAAGATCAAGGCAATTGATGGTATCAGGCATTTGCAAGAGGGTTTTTCATGTAGCTGGCTGGCAGCTGGTCTTTTGGGGTTTTGAATAGACTTGCCAGTTGTTATCTGAGCTACATGTAATACAAAATTATTTTTGATGTACTGCTGTGATTCGCCTTAGGTAGGTCAATGTTTTGGCTTTTTAATTTCAAAAGTGTCATCTTTCTTTAGGATGGGACTTTAGAGTGGCACTAAAGGCAGAGTTACAGCATTTTCCTCGGTAATTTTTAGTATCAAAATAGGCTTTTGTTACCTTTACCATTCTGAGACAGAGCTGAGAGTTGGCAATTAGATGCATATTGTAAGTGTCTTTTCCAGGGCACTCAGCCTAATAGCCAAAAGTAAACCAGCCTCTAGATACGGTATGTGAGAGCATTCATTAGCACCATTCAGGATCACGTAACTATTTAGTTTTTATTTTTTTTTAAATCATTTATTTTTTTTAAAGCTATTTGAGGAACCAGAAGAAAACTGCAAGTAGGCTTCTTGCTGACAAGATGCAGGTGTATACCACATGCCCATATTGGAAAAAAGATGCGGTTATGAAGGTCTTGATGACAGACAAGGGTCTAAAATGCCTTCATCTCCAGGTTTTAGCTAGTCCATCTGTTTTTTATTTACATTTCCCTCAGCTAGCAGTGTTAGTATTTTCCAAACCCAGTATAACCATGCACAGGTCTGCATAAAATTGCTTTTCTGCATTGGAAGATCCTTAGTTTAGTAAGTTCTCCTCCGAGATAAGGAAGCCTTACTTTTCAGGTAACTGTATTATAAACTGTAAGTCTGTGTTAATGATTTTTTTTTCTGGAAAAATGAGGTAAAGGCGTGATGAGCCTGAAGGGAGAGCACTTTTGTTCTGCCTTGCTAGAATCGGTAGAGTCCATTTATACCTTAAGAGTACCAAACGGGTGAGTGCTTGCATTTGTCTCTTGTTGCTGCTCCTAGCTAAAAGATCTGACCTTCTTTGATGCTCATCCTCCCAAGGATGAACTCAAGAGGAAATGTTTATTCTTAAAGGGGAAAGACTTATACACACATCAGGTTACTCCAGACATCTGCGCTTTGAACTTATTCTTAGAATCATAGAATAGTTAGGGTTGGAAAGGACCTCAAGATCATCTAGTTCCAACCCCCCTGCCATGGGCAGGGACTCCTCACACTAAACCATCCCACACAAGGCTTCATCCAGCCTGGCCTTGAACACTGCCAGGGATGGAGCACTCACAACCTCCCTGGGCAACTCATTCCAGTGCCTCACCACCCTGACAGGAAAGAATTTCCTCCTTATATCCAATCTAAACTTCCCCTGTTTAAGTTTTAACCCGTTACCCCTTGTCCTGTCACTACAGTCCCTGACGAAGAGTCCTTCCCCAGCATCCCTATAGGCCCCCTTCAGATACTGGAAGGCTGCTATGAGGTCTCCATGCAGCCTTCTCTTCTCCAGGCTGAACAGCCCCAACTTCCTCAGCCTGTCTTCATACGGGAGGTGCTCCAGTCCCCTGATCATCCTCGTGGCCCTCCTCTGGACTTGTTCCAGCAGTTCCATGTCCTTTTTATGTTGAGGACACCAGAACTGCACACAATACTTCAGGTGAGGTCTCACTAGAGCAGAGTAGAGGGGCAGGATCACCTCTTTCGACCTGCTGGTCACGCTCCTTTTGATGCAGCCCAGGATACGGTTGGCTTTCTGGGCTGCGAGCGCACACTGAAGCCGGCTCATGTTCATTTTCTCATCAACCAGCACCCCCAAGTCCTTCTCTGCAGGGCCGCTCTGAATCTCTTCTTTGCCCAACCTGTAGCTGTGCCTGGGATTGCTCCGACCCAGGTGTAGGACCTTGCACTTGTCATGGTTGAACTTCATAAGGTTGGCATCAGCCCACCTCACAAGTGTGTCAAGGTCCCTCTGGATGGCATCCCTTCCCTCCAGCGTATCAACCGAACCTCACAGCTTGGTGTCATCGGCAAACTTGCTGAGGGCGCACTCAATCCCACTGTCCATGTCAGCGATGAAGATGTTAAACAAGACCGGTCCCAACACCAATCCCTGAGGGACACCACTCTTTACTGGTCTCCATCTGGACATTGAGCCATTGACCACAACTCTTTGTGTGCGGCCATCCAGCCAGTTCTTTATCCACTGAGTGGTCCATCCATCAAATTGATGTCTCTCCAATTTAGAGAGAAGGATGTTGTGTGGGACAGTTTCAAACACTTTGCACAAGTCCAGGTAGATGACATCAACTGCTTTACCCTTGTCCATCAGTTCTGTAGCCCCATCATGCTCCAAGATTTTGCCAGGCACAGAGGTGAGACTGACTGGTCTGTAATTCCCCGGGTCTTCCATTTCCCCCTTCTTGAAAATGGGGGTTATATTTCTCTTTTTCCAGTTATCGGGAACTTCACCTGACTGCCATGAGTTTTTCAAATACGATGGCCAGTGGCTTAGCAACTTCATTCGCCAGCTCCTTCAGGACCCGCGGATGGATTTCATCAGGTCTTTCTTCAAAGATGTGTATTCAGAGGGCAGAAGTAGTGGGCAGCAGCACTTCAGAAAAATACCCAGCCAGCAGCTTTGGTACTGTAAAGTAAATTTTGACAAAGAAAACTAATGAAATCACATGGGAAATGGCATGGTTCTGCCTCTCACTAGCGGACTAGAGGAACTTGCTTAGGGTTTTTTTATCAGACCACTTGTTTCTTCTGTGAATCTCTCTCAAAAGAACAGCAGAAAGATAGAGAAACAAGAAGTTCTCTATCTAAAAGAACAATTTTCAGAACAAATTCTCAATGGCCTCCAACTTTGTCTTTTCTGAGAACAATATAATCAAGCCTTGATTTAAAATGTTATTAGAAGCCTAACCAGCCTACATTGAAAATTACTCTATTGAGCATTTTGTTTGCGGTGAATAATTAATTGCAAGAGTCACTTTGAAAACAGTAAAAACAATACTTTATTTAAAATGACAGAGAAAATTAGTTGAGAAAGTGTAAACATGATTTTCCAGAAAGTGCCCAAATTTATTCTCATCTTTTTATCTAAACAAATTCCTCAAGTATAATTTTGAGGAATGAAAAAAATCTATGATTAATTTAATAGGCAGTAAAATTAGATGCAGACAGAGAGCATAGTTATAGCTGTGTGGGAGTCAGTGGAAACTATCCTGGAATGTGGCAGTGTGTTGTTTTGTCTCCATAAAGCATCATGTCTTTTCCTTTTGTAGGAATAAACTTTAATTTTTTTATGGGACAACACAGTGCTTTCACACCCTTTTTTTAAGAGTCGGTTTTCGTGTAAGGTAATGCTGGTTTTGATGAATATAAGAGAATTGTATGTGTGCCTTTGCTTATAGGGAATTATATGTGCAAGACAATAATATATTTCATGCTGCATACCACAGGGTGTTGTTTAGCAGGTGACAACTTTAACAAGTATACTAAACCCGTAAATGAGGTAAAGATAGATATATCTAAGTAAGTGAAATGGTGACCAGTGATGTTTGTTCACTTCCAAGGAGTCCAACTGGTGTAGGTCAGTGGAGACTGGTGTAATTACAAAGGACCTTGTACCAATGTGTAGATGCTCACAATGAGAACAGAGAACCTATTATCCATCAGTGTGCTTGACAACTATCAGAGGAAAATACCTTCTCAGAGTTTAAATTGTTACATACTGGAGGGTTGTTTCAGGGTTTTTACTCACAGAGAGGAGTTTTCTGACTCTGCTTATACTTCACTTTGGAGTTCTAAGCTCTTGTCTATGAATCAGAGGCCTGAACCCACAAAAATGTGGTGCTAACATATATTTGAAGGAAGAAAAGATGAAACCATAAGGGAACTGGTTCTTTCTCCCTGATTCTTTAACCAGATACATCTTCATTAGCAGCATGAGCTTAAAGATTGTTATATGGCTGCAGTGAAGCATTGCTACCTGCATCTCCTGGCCCCAGTGAATGGTATCCCAGCTGTTGGTTTCTTTGGGATTTTGGTGGGGTTTTTTGGTTGTTTTGTTTTTAAATAGGCTGCATACATGCCTTGTACAAAGGAGTGCTTCATTGTAAACCTTTATTTTACCCACCAGGCTTATCCTTGTACCAATGATAAAGAATGCGAAGTTGGGCGATACTGTCACAGTCCTCATCAAGCAACTTCTGCATGCATGATGTGCCGGAGGAAGAAGAAGCGTTGCCACAGAGATGGCATGTGCTGCCCTGGGAACCGCTGCAACAATGGTACAACAGGCATTTCTTTGTTTTCCTCCATAAAATCAGCATTTTGATAGCATCTATTTCTCTGAGTGTTCCCAGCAAAAGTACTTTTTCCTGGGTGACTAAGCTTCTGTTTTCTAAACCTAGAAAACTTCATTTTATATTTCATTCTATTCTATTTAGTTTACTAATATTTATATATTTAAGGCTTGTGTACTACCAGGCCTCTTCCTATTCTGGGATGGGGAAACTCAAAAGTATTGCTGCTGACTGAAATCACAGCACTGCATTCAATATGGTTTGATTCACTAGAAGACTGTGCAGAACCCATATTTTTAAGGAAGCAAAAGAGACTTAATCAACCATCAATCTATTCTCCCTGGGAGTGGTTACAACCATACTGTTTACATTCCCATCCTTTCTCTGGAGACTGGAGAGAGAATAATTCTCTCGGTGTTCAGACCATAAAGCCAGAGTGACAGCAAGACTGTCTGACAGTGAGTGAAGCAGAGCTGTGGTGAAGTTAGGTTCTACAGGTCAGCGACAGAGGTATCATTATACCCGGGTTGTAACTAAGGCCAAGCCCCAGCCCCAGCATTTTCATGGTCCTGGTCCTGATCATGGTCTATGTATGTGTGTCTGTTGCTTTTCCTCTTGTTCAAATCCTTGACTGACTGTTTTCATTGCAGGTATTTGCATACCAGTAACTGAAAGCATCCTTACACCTCACATCCCTGCTCTAGAAGGGCCACGTAATAAGAAGAATGGTCATTATGCTAGCAAGGATTTGGGATGGCAAAACCTAGGAAGGCCACGCTCCAAGCTGTCACACATAAAAGGTAAGATCACATTTGCTCTAAAGTGTGTTTAGTTTGTTCCTTTGTGTTATGAGCCATGTTGCTGTTAAGATACAGGAATGCAAACCAGAAATAGGCCATAATTTCACAGGGAGAGGATGTCTAGTATGAGAATTCACAGTCTGACTCAAAAAGTGATGTAAGATCAACCAACAGTTCCTGTGTTTGAAATAGCATCTGCTTTCTTTTTCGTTGACACAAAGTCAGAGGTGGCCAAAACATGATTTTTTCAGTTGTGCAAAACTGCACACATCCTCCTTTTTTAGCACTCATGTAATAATACAGTTGTAAGTCTGCTTACAATCCTGTAGATGGATTTCTCCTTATTAAGCCTGATGGCATGTCCCATTAATTACCCAATTGAATCTTCCTAATTTATATCTTCTCTTCATATCATCCTTCAAATAGCCACAGATGGAAATACAGTCTGCCCTATTTCTGAGCTTTGTTTGCATCAGTCTGCACTGAATTTATGCTTTCATGTTTTCCCATGAGGTAAAATAGTTTGGTTTTTCTTTGTAGGACATGAAGGTGATCCCTGTCTACGGTCATCAGACTGTATTGAGGGACACTGCTGTGCTCGACATTTCTGGACCAAAATTTGCAAGCCTGTGTTGCATCAGGGGGAGGTGTGCACCAAACAGCGCAAGAAAGGGGCCCATGGGCTGGAGATTTTCCAACGATGTGACTGTGCCAAGGGGCTGTCTTGCAAAGTATGGAAAGATGCGACCTCCTCTTCTAAATCAAGACTTCATGTGTGCCAGAAAATCTGAATGAGGGTTGTGAGGGTAGTATGAAGTGACTGTGGCTTTAGGTATTTAATGCATTATGGCATGGTGGAAAATACAGACTGCAAATGAAAGCAGAATGGCTAAAGTAACAGGATAGGAGCAGAAGTCACACCAAATGCATTTCTATTTGAGCTGCTGGTAAACACAGGTGCAGCTGGAGTTCTCCTACTGTGCGGCTTTTCTGTAAATAACTTCTACAGTTTGTGGGAAAGGCTAGTATGCAAATAAGTACAGTGGAAATTAAGTCACTTAACTTGCCATGTTGTCCTGTGATGTTTCAGGGGGTTAGTGTTAGGGCTACAACAGTGGGTTTCCAGTGTGGTAATAACTGCTAAATCAAATGTATACATTGTACTCCTATAGGAAGCAGTGCATGCCAGGAAGACTTATCTGTCAACAAACTATTGGCCACATCACAAGTGTGAGGAATGGAAATAAAGTTACTGTGAATGTCTGCATGCCCTTGTCATTCAGGGCTGATACTTCAGCAAAGAAAGCACTCCTGCAGGACAAGAGTGCTCTGTGTTTTGCAGACCCTTGTGAAAGAGGTGAAAACTTGCCATCTCACAATTTCAAGAGAGTAGTAGTTTCTAAGAGGAGGCATTTAAACAGGGTTTTGTTTCCTATACATAGATAAATTAAAATGCTTTATGTAGATCCATATCATAGTATGGCACTTAATCGCTTGTATTTGCCTCAGTTTACTGCTAGTATACATTGGGTCGAACAGATGAAGCAAATATGTGCATGCTGAATCCAGAATTATATAAAGGCAGTTGCTCATTAGTCCTAAATATACTTTCCTTGCCTAAGCCTGACTTGCATTATAGATTTTTCCAAAAGAAATAGCAGTGTTGAGGTGCCTAAAATGAAGAGCTATGAAGTTGTTTCGCTGTTGCTGTTAGATGATGTAGACAGTTGTTGAGGTGTTTAGAGCATACTGCTACGAACTCAAATTTTTACATTTTATTAGCAGCAAGAGGCTACTGATGGCACTCTGCAGAAGTATAGCTGATTTGTTTCTTAGCTGCAGAAAAGAAAAAGGACTTGGCTCTTGTAAGCACCTCATCTTCTGCAGAAAAGGTTGTAAGAAGATGGTACAACCTCAAATGACTTATTAAACATCATACGATGTCACAGCATACCAGCCTCCAGCATGTATTCAGCCTGAACTTGATGTCCTCTATCTGGACTGTTCTGCCAGGAATGATGGAAGTACATGGACTGTGGAAACAGCTGATAACTCTACATTGTTTCTGTACTGTTTGAAAAATCTATCCCTTGACCTGTCTCCCAGGTCTTTGCAAACTTCTTTCATTTTACTTATTTGCAAGTATTCCTTTGTATAGACATTGGTAAAGAGACTGGTATTTCTTTAAAGAAGTCTGCTTCTATAATTGACCTACTGCTAAATTGTAATTACCCATTTATAATTACCCATTTTCATGTTTTGTAATACAAGGGAATTTTTTGGTTTAATCAATCAGCTCTGAACAATGAGAGTAGACCAGTATGTAGTTTAACTTTGAAGACCGTGTTACCTGTACCTGACACCTTTTTCCACCAGTGGTTGTTTTAAAGCTGTAGCTTAGCTATACCACCTGACTCTGACTTCTCATCTACATTGCCTTTCTCTTTCGTTGGAGTCTAAGCAAGAAGAGATTTTCACACCCCTCTTTCCCTACTAGAGTTAGTTTTTATTGACCTAGAGTGATTGCTCTAGGTCAAAAAACCTGTACTTTTTTAATAGGCTTAGTCAGAGTTTTGTCTTGAAATCCTACCACTGGAACTCTGCTTATTTCAGAGTTCAGTGTAGCTGAAATGGGAAAAAAGCTCAGAAATAGCATAATTTCAAGATATTTTAAAAGTACAGGAACCAATTTTGCAAGTGTTTGTTGTTTACAGTGACACAGCACATAGCAGAGGAGCTCTACTTCTCTCATAGTGACTACATATACAAGAAAATGATACCTAGTGTGTGAACAGGGAGGGTTGTGGAAATGGGCTATCAATCAGCAGGTTTTAGTTCTTATCATTGGTCTACCCCCTTTCTCCTCTTGCAAAACATGGATAATTTATTTACAGCAAATGTTTTATGAGATGTATTTTCTTATAGAGATATTTCTTACACAAAGCTTTGTAGCAGAATATATTTGCAGCCTGATGACTTTAATGTAGAAAAATGTATAATAAGATATAAGATTAAATATATTAAATGTCCTCTCCCATTACTCTCCAAATATTTTACCCATATTCTTTTCCTTACCTGCTGCTCCTGAAGAGTAGTTCTTTCTGTAAAGATATGCAAATCTATTGGAATATTGGATCACACGCACTCCCCGCACACCTCCTCCGCTCCCCGTATTTTAGTTGTACAAGAAAAAGCACCTGATTGTACTTGTGCCTCGAAGCGCTATGTAGGCTGAGTTTTGCTAAAACACATGAAGGCCATCTTAAAATCCCCATGTGTCATTTCTACAAAACTGGTTTAAGTAAGTGGCAACTATCTGTATGTTTCTCTTGGAATAGTTTACTCCTAAACATTCAGGAATAATTTCTGAAAATAATGTTCCTAATGTTCAATCAGCCAGGTTAAACAGGAAAGATGCCCAGACACATTCACTGAATATTAATATGTACCAGAGGCCCATCATGGGTGAAGCTGGTATTTAAATTACACAGTATTTTGCTATAGGTTACATCAGACAAATGCACTGCTGCTAACAATTCTGCAATGATAACAGCATTCAGCTCTAATAGTATGAAATGATCCATAAGACAAAACTTAAAATATTGTTACTAAAACCATCGAAGTTCTTCTCCCAGGAAACCCCCTGCAGAGCTCAATAAACATTGCAAAACATTGGCTGTGGTTATTGAGCAATGGCCTCAATAGCCTTTTTACTTGTTTATGGTAACCCTTTGCTCGCTTGAGCAGATAGATATACATCTGGAGGATGGAATGGTCTTCATGTCACACTAGCGCTTGTACAAATTAAAAAGGTTTTCCTACTGTTATTTGCAGTATATGGTGAGTAGGTCATTGAAAATTCTAACACTCTTAACAACATAATCAAGTTGTGGGCATCTTCAGAGACCAATGACTTCAACAGAGCTTGTGACTGCCAAAGCCTTCAGAGATTTAATCTGAGAACAAAAACAATAGGCACAGGCCGTTTGCTGCACACCACAAGTAAATACTGAGCAACATAGTTGAACTGAATAGCATGCAAGCAGTTTCGCAAGACTGAAGTCTGATTGTTTAGAGGCCATTCAGCTAATATTTGGGGGGAATAATATACATCAGTGTGAGAGTAAAAGAACAGCTAAATTCGGGGATAATTGTTCTCATTCTCTGCGCCACTCATCAAGGGAATTAAGAGTGGCTCAGTAACATTTCAGAAATCTGCTGTCATAACACAAGTACTGAAAATATTATTGCTGAACAATTCAAATACTCTTCCTATTAGCCTAGAATAGCCACAGCAATGCAACATATCTTTGGTAATCGTTATTAACTTTCCTAAAAATAATGGATTTCTACACTATAACAACATAGATTTGCTATACAGTCTAAATGTAGGAGTGTATCAATTACTGTACTATTTGCTTTGTCTTATGTTGTTTGTGACCTATAGTATTTATGATTTTAAACATTTTTTAATGAAAGCAGTTTCAACAGATTTATGCACTTACCTGTATAACAACACTTTCAACAGCATGCCTTCAGCACCTGACACCTAAAACACCATTGAACAGAATTCAAGCCATCTTCTGCGTATTCTGACTTTTCTGTTCATCGTCTCAATGTTGCCTCAGCAAAAAAACCAACCCTCTCTAAACACCGTAAACTGTCTTGGGCTTTCACTTCAGAACCCTGCATCATCACTCCCAGTAAGAAAAGGTTAATGATCGATAACAAAGAAAATCTGTATTTTTCATCCTTTCCATTTTTTTTCCTTCTAGGAAAGCCATTAAAAAGAGATATCCTGAAGGTCAAAGCCAGCAGAAACTCATATAACAGATACTCTAAGCCAAGGCTTTTAGAAGTTTTGAGAAATATCCTCAACCTTTCAAAAACTTTATTGCTAAGAGAGTTATGTAAAAAGACCCCATTTACAAAAAGTAAAAAAACCCAACAACCTAGCTCTTTGTATTGTCAGTTGAGTGGTCTGAAAATAACTGTCCACAGTGTGTGGGGCAACCAAACTACTTCCCCTAAGAAACACCTTCACCTATAGTCCCTCAGCTAAGGGAATGCAGGGTTTGGGTTTTTTTTTTTTTTTTTTTTGTGCTAGGAATAGTTTCACTCCACACAAAGCCATCTTTAATTTTGTTTTTAAATCACACTGATAATAAGGTTTTTCTTTCTTGCGTAGCTCACCAGTTTGATGTATGTCATCTTTCTGATGCTGTATTAGACAAGAGTGAAAGAATAGTCAGTCTGGAGGTCTGTGCTCCCTCATTTAAACCATAATGTTTCACTGAGATTAACAGAAATTTTCTGCTCAAGTGCATTATTACCAAATAGTTTTTAACATGCATACCACTACCAGAGTGTTTATGGTTCAACAGAGACTCTACACCCATTCTTACCTTATTATTTTGCCTTTCAACTTTATAGGACTGTTGTCAGTTGCTGAAATTTGGCAAATGTCTGCTGCACCCCTGTCTTACCTTCCTGCTCTGACAGTTTTCTTACAGACCTGCTTAAGGAAGCAATGGAGAAGTTAGTTAGTTAAGAAAAAGGCACAGAAAATGGCAGCGGTAGGAATGGGGAGGGTGGACTTGAGAAAGCCAGCCAGAAGCTTAAAATGGTGGGAAGAAGGGGAAATCTACTTCAAAGTTTAATTATATGTTATTGCAAAAACTGTGGATGTTCATCTTATCCCTCCCAATAATGGAAGAAGGATCAATGTGTTCTGTCTGCTCCTGAGGTGCATCCCCACAGCACCAACCCAAAGAGAGGAGGCCTGACCAAGTGATTCTAGTCCCTCAAAAGCTGAAGTATTGAGTCTATATTTCCCTGGCAGTAGCATGCCTTTCACCTTGGTCCTCTGTGTATCCAACTCCCAGTAATTCCCAAGGCTTTGAAATTGCCACCAACCCAAAGACACAATTTTCAGACATCATTGCTATAGCTCACAGCCTGCCTATGCCTAGTGATCCCAGTTGAAGACTGTGGAGAAGGAAGGAAGAGACAAAAGCAGGAGACGGCTGTTTCATTGCAGAACTCCAGCTGGTCCCAGAGCTATTGTTTTGACCACCACTGATGGTACTGACCCTGATGGATATACAGCATTGGATGGAGTTCATTGCAAACTTGTTTATTCTGGCAGCTGCCTGTTTTTTTTGGAATTGCTTATTGTTATAGCTTGAGTGTCAATTACTTATTTACAAATGTCTGGTACCAATAAACTCTTTGTTTTTACAGTACCGGCTTGCAGCTTGATTTAGAAGTGGTTTGCTGCATGCCAGCTTCTTCAAGCAGAGGAAACAATCTTTTAGAGGAAATTAACACTTAAAGAAATCTAAAAAGCGTAGGCCTCTTTATTTCTTCCTCCCCCCCCCCCCCCCCCCGCCTTTTTTTTCCCCAGGAAAGACATATTTAGATAAAGAATAGGAAAAATAAAAAAAATCAACACGAAAAGGTCTCCTGACACAAATCTTAGTCTTTGAGTCCTTGGCAAAATTCATACTGTAATTCTTTACTGCTATTATCAAAGTTGGCCAAAGAAAGAGTAGTCAACAAATCAGAAATGCATACTTGTGTGGCTCCTATGGTCTGTATATCCCTGTTTTCTATCCCTTAGAGTATACTTTTTATTTCTAAGAGTATATTATTCATCAATATTCACACAATAACTTAAAAACTTTTTTTTAGAAATCTACAATTAATCAAAAATATCAATACTTTAGTACAGTTGTAAGCATAGGAATCATGGATATTATTTCTTAATGGCAGTAATTTTTAATGGAACCATTAGATTATACACATATGAATTACATATGAAGTAATGAATGACATGTTTCTGGAAGAAATTTGCCAGGAATTTTTGCATCCATTACACAAATGAATCCAATGACCACCCAAAGCTTTAGCAAAATCCACCTGCAAATTAGTTGGGCAATGTCTTTGTCTCACTACCTGAGCAGTGATGGATATTGTAGCAATGCTTCTTTAGAAAAATGGATGCTAAAAGAAAATCCTCATGTATATGTTCTCAAAGAACAGTTAATTTCTATTTCAAATCGCATTTAACTCTTCTATCGTGTTAAAATCTGAAAAGGGTGATAACCGCCTTTCCCCACAGAGCACACTTTTAACTGGAAATATTGTGTTAAGTTTGGTGAACTACTGGATTAAGTTAGTTATTAAAACATTTTAATTGCTTGAAAGCTCCTTTTCTCAGTGCTTTCTTCTAACTTGTCTGGAGATCAATGTTTACGAGACAAACAGTCTGCAAATCATACATGAGCTCCATTGGAAATTCATGAGGATGACTAACTGTGAAGCAAGAAGCTTTCTCTCTGCTACCACAGCATCCAGTGAGACCTCAGAATGTATTAAAACCTATGAATTTATCAGATTAACGTTTCTCTGCATCTCTAGATATTTACTTCTGGCATAGTCAGATGTTGAAACTCAAAAATACAATTCTCATAGATGTCTAGGTTGACAACAAATAGAATCTTACAATAGTAATTCCCATTGCAGAACCTGTTTTCATCAGGTTTGCAGCTCAAAACATATATTTCAAAAGGTTCAGAAGCTCTGAAGCAGAATCCAAAATTCTTTCTGTTTATTCAAGTACCAACTCTCAAACATTTTGAGGTTCACTAATCAAAAGTTCTTGCAGAAATGTGTGCTTATACAATTGCAGTTACATACTATATTGTGCAATGCACAGAATAAGTACATATTCAAAAAGTAGAAGATATCGAATGAAGTCATTTTCCTTCTTAAGTTTAATGCTGAACCCTAAAAGTCACCCATGACCGATTGCAATCATCTAACATTTGCAATTATTCAAACTAAAAATATGTTAGTGAGTGAGTACAACTTATGTGAATGCTTGAGTGGCAGCAAGGCTATAATATTGTTGTCAGAGTAAACATCGCACTGTTCTATGCCTTTCAGCATTTACAGTAATAGGATTTCACCCTGGGTGTGTTGTGGTAATTACTTACTGAAAATAATTGGTTGTAAAGAGGCAATTCCCAACATGGTTCCATAAATCTAGCTATACAATTTATATATTGACAGTGGTTATCACCACTGATGTCACAGCCTCCCTGAATAAATGAACAGGAAGTCACTCATATGAAAAAATCTTGTGTGGCATCCGAACATTTTAACAAAAGATGAAATTACTTAAATTGCATCTTACCTTTAATAAGGATCAACTGCCCTAGTGTTGTCTTCCGCATCTGAACAGAGGTTCACTCATACATGACAAAAGACGTATTTAACGAGCTCTTCACCTGTGTTATCAGAGTAATTTCACATGTCCTAAAAACAACACAGGAAATCAATTTTCATCCAAGAGTTCAAATCCAATTTTCTTTTTGGCTGTTAATCCACATTTCTGCCTTTAAAAAAATAGACTGTTAGAATTTGCAGACTGTTTCCACCTCTAACTGCCCAGTTGCAAAATTTCAATCAAAGCAGTTGCATGAAATGTAGAAGAAAGCAGAACTGAGTGGCTGTTTCTAATATCTACTGAGCAATAACCAATTGAGTAGACAAACTGTCAAGGAAATGTGAGGTGAACTTCACAGCAGCTTAAAAGAAAATTAAGAAAATTAAAATTCCTTTCTCTTTCAGTACAGTTTTCCCTAAAATATGTCTCTGAAACATAAACACTTGGAGAATAGAGAGCTTGATTTACCAGTGATCAAACAGGCAGAAGGTCCTATAGAAAGAAGTCAGCAGCAGCAGCTGAGGTGCAGCACTTCAGTAATGCTGTCAAATGGCCGTGTGTCACCATGCAGCACAGGTCACCTTTCCTGAAAAATAAAAGCAAAACCATAAAACACAAAACAAAACTGAAAACACTTCAAAGATCAACAGTAATAATATCACAGGGATGAATAAAACAGTTGCTGGAAAAGAATCACAGGGGAGAATATGAAGGATTGGTTCAGAGGTCAAGGGGTTTATCCATTGTATTAGAAATAAAACTACTGCGAAGATGGTCATGTGCTATGAAGTAATGAGAGGTTAAGAGAAGGCAACCTGATGCAAGAATCTAAAATTCTTCATATCAGAAAGAAACAGTAGGTCATCATAATACTCTGTGTGTAGTAAGCTACTGTACTTTACCCACTCTCTGTCTGAACCCCCATCACAGAAATGGCTTCCAGTTCTTGGGAGGGTAACATTGGCAATGGGAGGTGGATTGTAACTTTCCTCGTTCTGTTTGATACAAGGGTCAGAAAATCTGTTATTTCTAGAAACAGTAATTCTGAGTAACCCTGCGTACTTGAATAAATTTGTTATTTTTAATGCTTAAAAAATTTATAGCTACTTAATGAGGTATTTAGTGAAAGGGGAGACCTGGCACAGCATCTCTCCATTCCTGTGTCTCTGACACCCTGCCTGGTGATGCCCCCCCCCCCCCCCCCCATAAACTGCTCATTAAATTTTCAATCAGAGATTCCACTGTCATTAACCCTTTGTTTCTGGAAGAGACTACCTGTAAACAACCAGGACACCCACATACATCTTTGACAGCAGCTGAACTACAAGCATGGCCCTATAGTTTTGTTTTACCCATGTCCAGTTCCCTCTCCCCAGTCTGCAGCCACCTTGCTGTATCTGAAGTCTAAACTCTTCGGTGCTGGGACTGGCTTTTTGTTCTGAATTCATAAGCACTTAGCACAAGAACATCCTGGTTCACAACTAAATGTCTATCACCTTTACTATTTTTACTCTCACATATAATTGGAAATACAAACATCAGATGGGATTATTCTATTAATGATTCCTAAAGCAAAATGAAAACACAGCAACATCATGTCTCACACTACAGCAGTTTTCAACCTGTGGTCTGTGAAACCCCCATATTTGAAGAGCTTAAGCTAGAAAGCATGCCTATTGTTAGTAAGTTGGAAAAAAAAATAGAAGTTTGGAAATCAAAGAGGCTAGGAAAAAAACAAGAGTGAAAACCTCATACTCTGCATATAGATGAGCCTGTTAAAGGCTCTAGGAAATTATTACATCTTTTCAGCAAGAATGACTCAAGCTCGGGGTATGTGGGAAGATATGCACCCTGCAAATGCAAGCAAATGCAAATGCACGGATGGCAGCGCTCCGGTGTCTTCTCCCAGGAAAGCAGAACAGCTCTTTCTGTGGCTGTACGCTTCCACCTACAACAATACTTTAAAGTGTATCTTGCCACTACACTTGCTAATCGTGCTAACTGCAGAAACCTATTATCTGCTGTTCTCATCCCATGAAAAACATATACCTCTGCTGCACTGGGATTACAAATTGCTCCTAAAGCAATGTAGTGATTTAAACTCCATTTCCCAGATAGGCAAGGCAAACAAGAAGTAGATGGACCTTCCAGCTAATCTTTTTTTTTTTTTTAGTAAATGATGCGCGACAGTCATATGCTAAACTCATTTGTCAATCTCATATTTTTATCTATTGCCTAGAAAATGCAGCAACCTAACCCTGGACTGATGGAAGGGAGGCTTCAGGGCTGTAAATGAAAAACAGCCTGCCAGGGGGAGTGAGGACAGGTGCAGGCTTTGGCCAGCTAAGGAGGTAGAGGAGTTGATTGTGAGAAGGGTTTAGAGAGAACCACTAATTAGAAGAGCAGGGCACTTCGTCAAGCCTATTTTAAACCCATGATGTTACCCAAAGCACCCTGGTCCAGCTCCAGCCATGACTAAGGGGACTCCAGCTTGTCTTGATGATGTGATAGTAAAATGCTCTGCACACTTGGTGGTTGCTGGTCTTGAATCTATTCCCAGAGAAGTAGAGTTCCTAGCTTGGCTCTGCTTTATTCCAACTGGCAATCGTTATTTTGTTATAATGAGGCCCAAGGTGGGAATAAGCTGGAGAAGCCCATTCTTTGTTTTTTCCTGACAGGTATCTCTCTGTCAGCTTGAGCTGCACCATGCTGAGTAAGGTGACACAGTCCAATCACCACAGGGCCCATGAGGAGGGGTGTCCTTGGGAAAGGAAGAGGCTGTATGCACCTGTGGTTTTATAAGAAAAGGCCCCCAGAAGCACCGTGCGTCCCACATGGAAAGGCAGTGTGATTCATAGAAAGCAGTGTTGCCCTCAAGGTAGACATGATGGATAAACTGAATGGTGCAGTCCAGTAAAGCTGTTCATTTCTCCTGGTAGGAGAAAAGCAAACACCTGCTGAATGTAGAAGAGGTTATGAACATGTGTCTGTCTGCTCAAAGTGACAATTCTGGCACTGACAGACCTATATGTGATTCTGTGACTCTGCACAAGCCCATGGAGGTTGGGCACATCAGGCCCTGTTGACCAATGCCATTACACCTATTTAGCGCCCTGCACAGCAGGCTGATTCTTGTGGTTATTAAAAGCCATTCATTATCAGCTCAGGGAAATCAAATAAGTCAAAATGAGCTTTGTAATACAGGAACTCAGTACATTATATGAAATATAATGAGATCTAAAGTAAACACTATATAGCTTTTGACCATAAAATGCTGCCAGCCTTCAAAGAGGAAGGTTGGACATGGAAATGTATTTTGTACATGATTGTCCTGCGTTGTTTTTTTTCCTTAAGTAGAAAAACTTCCCTCCCTTCTTCTTCATGCTATCAGTCTTTCCTTTAGCCAACACCAAACCATTAAAACCAGAGGAGTCTCATCAAACTGCATCACTCCTTCCTCTGAAGGGGCAAGGTTTCTGCTCAGGGTAAGTTTCTTGGACCTTTTTCCCTGATATCACTTTACTTTTAGTGTTTTGAAAGTTGCTGTAACTCAGGACAGGGTTTTTTTCTGCAGTTGGTCGATTTCACAGTGGAAAGGGAAGAGGTGTTTAGACTCATGAACTGAGAAGGTCAATGCTGGGGTAGAAGGACCTTTCATGTATTTTCTCGGAATTCAGACTCCATCTGCCCAGCGGCTTTTGTTTACTGCTATTTACTGACTGAGTCTGGAGCTGTGGGACATATGCTGGACTCAGCTATGCTTGGGCTGTAACAAGAGACTGAGCTTTTAAATATTATCCTTTACCTAGTCCTGAATTAACACAACTTTCCCTTTTTAAAGGCATTTAGCAGAACACTACATATCAGAGGAGTGTGATGTCAATGACTTACAGCAAAGTTTATCTGAAAGCATTCTTTATGCTTTGCAGCCAAGCTAGAGGTCTATTAACTTCACCATCTTCAAAACAATCCTAAAAGCCCTAGAAATATACAGAGAGACAAAATATACAGTTAGCTCAACTCCTGAGGTAATTCACCCGGTTCTGAAGATAAAAAACATCATGTCACAATGAATATTTTTGAATTCTTTGATCAGCTGTGCTGTTATTATGTCTGTATGTATCATCCTTTCCACTGAAAAATCTAAAACCCGCTTTCCCTTTATAGTTGCTTCTATTAATGTGCTTCCTCAAAAACATAAAATAAATAAATGATAAGGACCATCCTTCTATATAATTTAAACAATTTTCAACTGTCTTTGAAAATTGTTGAACATTGACGTCATATTTCCAACAAAAATCAATACTTCTTCTTGTAGCAGTTGGTCCCTTAGAGCCCTTTTCATTGTTTTTCAAATGCATCTGAGCTAGGAAAACTAAGGACAAATTTCAAAAATCTGTGTTTAGTGACACAGATTGTGAAACAGTATTTTGGAATTGGTTCTGATTGGTGAAGGGAAGGACATCCACTGTAACATACTACATTATAGAATCATAGAATAGTTAGGGTTGGAAAGGACCTCAAGATCATCTAGTTCCAACCCCCCTGCCATGGACAGGGACACCTCACACTAAACCATCCCACACAAGGCTTCATCCAGCCTGGCCTTGAACACCGCCAGGGATGGAGCACTCGCAACCTCCCTGGGCAACCGATTCCAGTGTCTCACCACCCTAACAGGAAAGAATTTCCTCCTTATATCCAATTTAAACTTCCCCTGTTTAAGTTTGAACCCGTTACCCCTTGTCCTGTCACTACAGTCCCTGACAAAGAGTCCCTCCCCAGCATCCCTATAGGCCCCCTTCAGGTACTGGAAGGCTGCTATTAGGTCCCCACGCAGCCTTCTCTTCTCCAGGCTGAACAGCCCCATCTTCCTCAGCCTGCTTTTAGAATATACTAGACAATGCACAGGATGAAGAAAGATCTTTATACTTCTTAGCTGTTCTCAAGCAAGGCATGTTCTTACCCAGAATGTAAAAATACAGATCCAACAGTTTAATGTCCATATTTTGAACTTAATAAAAAAATCTTAAGCACTTAAATTAATTAAACCTTATATATCAAATGCCAAGGGCTAGATTTTTACTATATTTTTTCCTGTATGAGCAGTAAGTTGAGCAAATTTTCCTGCCTCTGAATGAGATCACATTCATATGGCTATAATGATTTAGCTGAATTTACAATTTACAATAAGCAAAACAAACAAACATAAATAAACAAACTTCCCATTATTTGTTTTGTGCGTGAAAAGTGCTTGGCAGATAGAAAACACGTAGTTTCAGTCCTGAAATGGAGAGGACTTTTGATTTGTCATTTGACTGAGATATCGAATCAGGACAATCAAGTGAGATTTTCAGAAACATTGACTTTTTAGTAATCTTCCTGTTTTTTGAGTTGAACTTTTCAACAATTTTCATTAACGAAATACTTCTTGTGACTTCTATAATTGTTACATTGGTCCTGCTATACTTGAGCCTGTCATATCATTAGCAGACATACTTTCAGAATTGCAATTTGAATGTAAATCCTAGTGACAAACTTCTAATACACTGGATATAAAAAGAGTACTTTTACTTTTGTAACACAAATCCTGCATACCACACTTCTGACTCAACTGCAAGATACTTTCTGTACACTTAAAAACCTTGAGCTTTCTCATTGAAGCTGGAAGAGCTTCTTAGGGGCTCAGTCTGGGGGAAAGGAAAGGGTGAGAATCCTGGCTGCTGCAGCCTGTTCTCCTGCCCCTCAGTGTGCCTTGCAAGGGGCTTGGACTACTCACTGTCAGAGGCAGTATATGTCCCACAGAGGTGACCTCCTCTGACTCAAACCATGTGAGCTTTGCAAAAGAAAATGCAAGGAAGCAGTACCAGGCACTGAAGCCAGCTGAGCAGCCACAGAAAAAGCTAAAGCAGGGACTGCTGATACTGAACATAGCGTCTCAATTCTGACTAGACTTAAACTGCCCTTGACAACAAGCTGCTTCATCCAAACTTGTTCCACACTCAGCTCAGTCCCTTCACCTCTGCTGTGCTCCACAGCTGCCCTTCTCATCTTCCTCTCCTCCCATATTGTTTCCCACAAATCTTCCCTTTTCCTTGACTTTCTAATCCCTGAATAATAGTCCTTTGCCAAAAGGGAAAATTAACGTGTCATTTATCACCATAACATTGACAGCTATGTACTACCCCTCTTCTCTTCCCATTTGATATATATAGTATCTATATCTATATTTTATATGTATATTTTATTTATATAGTATCTCTTCATGATAGGGAGATTGTCTCTTACTCTTTCATTTGTACAGTGTCCAGCAAACTCTGCCTGGCTTTGATTGGTCCCTCACAAATAACACAATCAGAGAAATGCCTGCAAGAAGAAAAGCAATGAAACCTCCTCTTCAGAGCTTTTCATGGTGACAAGACACTTTCTCAAGCTAAACTTCGACAGAAAGTACCATGGTCTCACCATGTAGAAAATTCATACCTTCAATTCAAGATGCTTCTATTTCTGATGTTTACTACCTTTTCTCTTTGATTTTCTCCTTACTACTCAGATTGTACAGCTACAATACTTGGTTTCTTATAAAGCTAAAAAGTAAAATGAAACCCAGACTTCCATTTGTCCCAAACTTCTGCATGTTGTTGCTCTATAGTATTTTTAAACAGAATAATCACACCAAGTCAAGATAGTCTTTGTAACATAATTATAACAACACCTCAGATGATCTCAGCTGTGCCAGGGATATGCTTATTGACACATACTTCTACTACAGAAGCTTAAAAACCACCTACTTCTCAAGATATGTTGGGCAAAGTCAAAGATCTCTAAAGAGCTACAGAGCTTTTGCCCCAAAGACGCCAGAGTTTGCTAGACTGTTGGAGAAATCTCTGGTTTATGTTCAGTTTACAAGTTAAAAAACAGAAAGATGCAAAATGAAAATTAAACAGTATGATAAGAGCACAGCATTCTGGAAACCTGGGAAACTTCCTTCAATAAAGCTATAAAACAAAAACACAGCATTGTTTGCCAGGTTTTGTA
This sequence comes from Lathamus discolor, assembly GCF_037157495.1. Lineage (NCBI taxonomy): Eukaryota > Metazoa > Chordata > Aves > Psittaciformes > Psittacidae > Lathamus > Lathamus discolor. The sequence goes on from NC_088884.1 coordinate 111,210,494, forward strand.
ATGTTCTTACCCATTAGCTTTCTGAACAGGCACTTATAGCTTTTCAGGGCTTCCATTTGCACCAACCATAATTCTTCTTCATGGTCCTACGCAGCAATGACCAAGACGCCAAGATTGCAAGTCTCAGTGCAGATCCATTACTTGGCCATTGTGCCGTCCCTAAGCCATGACTGAAATGTGCAGCAAATCCTCTCATGCAAGACCCCTCCATCTGACTCCTCAGTCTTCTGGTTTCTTGACTTGCCCTTCCCTGAACCGTTTCTTTTACCGTCCTATGGACATCTCCCTTTGTTATTACCTGCCGTAGTCACAAGTCCTCTGAGTTTTGTGCTCTTGGCCAGGTTTCAAGTTTCAGCTCTTCCCTTGCTTTGCGCCCTCCGTGCACTAATTCAGGGGTTCCCTGGTGGGGCCTGGGATCTAGATGCCTGTTTAACTTCTGTTCTCAGCATTTCAAAAACATTAGTCAGGGCCTGGACTGTGGCCATCAGAAAATGAGTACTGTAAGGCAAACAGTAACTCCCATATTTTCTTCACCCCCTGCATCTGGAAGACAAATAATGAGTCCCACAGTGTATTGTTTATTCTCATCCCACATTAATTTTAGATATAATAATAAGCTAATAGCTGCTTCCTGGCTATTAGGTGGAGCACGACACATGAAGATGGGTACCCTGAGATGAGAGGAAGGCCTGTGCTTTCATACACACTTTGTGTTCTGAACTTTCTTTCCAATTAGCAAGACTGGTCATTGTTACTCCAATGGGTTACCTGTGATAGTCTGTATTACCTGTAAGACACTTATTTGACACAGACCAACCTCTTGTCAGTGCAAACTTCTGAGTAAAACCCCATTAAATCCCCAGGTGATCATACCTCCAGGTGCGTTGCTGTAAATACACATCTATGCTCTTAAGTAGCCCAGATGTTAAACTCATCTGCAAGGACTGTCCCTTCAACTCATCAGTTAACTTATTCAGGTTCCCAACTTTTTCATTTTAGATAATGTCAGGTTGTTTCTCCCTTGGGTAAGATAATACTTCATTACTAACTCCCAATTTGTGGGAAGGACAGAAGACAACATGAGCTTGCAGAAAATAGAGACAGCCAGAGAAAACTTGAAGACAATTTGCAGCTCTCCTGTCCATCTCGGGCTTGAGACACTGGGGTCTATTGGTTTGCTTAAATTTTCTTTCAGCAACAGCTCTTTCCTAAGGTGTCCTTCGTATTCTCTGTTCATTGATCATATCGCTTCACTTTTGCACGTGCAAATCATAATGTTCTCCTTCATTTAACTTGTCTCTTCACTTCCTACTGTTGAATTTCATTGCAGATCTGCTTTTTGCTCTGTATTGAACTCACATTTAAACTATATAGATTGCATAAAATATACTACAATCTAATCAGCTATGTTAAACTCTAGACTGTTCAAACGCAATACATTTTAATAAATATCCAGCAAAGTTTTAAGGCTTCTTGTAATCATATGCATTTATCTAGCAAGCACATCTACCTTCTTTATCATAACCAACAATATCTTGTCCACAAGAAGTGCCAGTGAGACCTAATTTCATGTAATTTGAGTGTATTTCATCAATATAATACCAAATCAAGTTCTGGTACACATTACTGGTGATCTTCATCACGAAAGAGTGTAAACATGCAAAAATGGAAACAGATGGTTTTTTAATAACCATAATAGAGAAGACCAATTTATAGACTAGAAATATTTGTTTGCATGATCAACAGTGATGTTACAGATCATGTATTTTTTACCATATGTTACAAACACATGCCATCTTTCTTGATTTATGATGAAATAAGGATCTTACCCGAATAGGCTGAGACAAGACCAGTGAAGTAATTACGCTGAAGCAAGAAAGAGAAGATATCACACATCAAAGTGAAACCTGTGAAGGGAGGGCATGATGACAGTGTCTGCTTAGTCTTCATACACACAGACATTACATGGTCTGGTTCAGGAGTGGCCTTTTAAAGTTCTTTGACATGCTTCAGTTCACACCCAAGAACAACCTGAACTCCTTCTAGATGGCAATAATGTGGCATATACACTCGAATAGCTAATGGACAATCAGTCTATAGGAGCAAATTAGAGCTTATCCAGAGTAACTCTGTGCTGCCTAAAATGTGGCTGTAAGATCCTCAGCACTGTTTTATTCTACAAGTTCACTTCTACTGGATGCACTATTTACCATTGTGAAAAGACCGAGATGAGAGAAACCTACAAGGGAGTAAGACAACAGTTGGGTTAAAGAAAGTTACTGAAGAGGCACTGTTCATTTTCATGATTTCAAGTACAAATATATATCCATAAAGGAAACACAATTTTTCATTAAGTCAAGGAATGTATTGGCATGCACTTAAATATGATACAGATGTACAGTAATTTTGGTGAATGAAATATGAATACCAAATTTTCTGACCTAAAGCTTGCAAGTAGCAACTCAGAGCTATGTATTAATTTTAGGTTATCCATGAAAAAGATACTTTTTTTTTTTTTAGTTGTTTCCCTACTTTGTCTTCAATGTTATTGTCTTTGTCATCCACTTGAAAAGAAAAACAAAAGCAAAATGCTACAGAGGTAGAACTAGTATTTTGACATCATCTATCACTATTACTATTACGAAGGCTATAGATCGTAAAAATCTTGGATCTTGATCTGTGGCCATACAACACACTAAAGATTTTGTTTGATTGCAATGGAATCAATCCTTTCTTCGGCTAAAATTTCTCTAGATTGTGTTCATTTTCATCATGATTCAAAACTAAGGGCTGCTTTTATGGAAAATCTAAGAAATAAGAAATAAAAAGAGCTTTCAGGATTCAGTGCTGTTAGGAGTTCTGCTTATGTCTATGGATCATGAGCCCAACAATAAATTTAGCCTTGGTTGTAAACTACTCAATTGACATGAGGGAACATCATCCAGAATCAAACCTGGTGCTGAGTTATGCTAATTTACGACACATGTAGATCCATCAGTTTCAGATACGAACCTTCAGCTCAGAAATATTAGAGGAATCTGTGCTTCAAACCAAAGACATTTAGAAGCTGAGCTCCTGAGAGCCCTGTGAGGAAGCTAAGCCCTTAATTCAGGTGGTCTGAATCATCCCCTGGCGGGTCCCCCACCCTGAAGGAAGCACCAGCACCAAGGTTCAGCAGCCCCTCCACTGTGCCCCTGGAATGCCCTTTGCACAGCAATGGAGGTAGCAGAGCATGGTGTGGATGCCTTTGGTTTTCCTCTGAAGATTACTTTCTCACTTCACACCATAAAATTAAAGCTCATTAATGAAGAAACCTACATAAACTAATACGGATGAGAACTGCAGTCAGCTCTCAATTACACAGTTTGAGTGTTACATAGCTTGTGCACTGAGCACGCAACAGCTCTGGCACAAATGTTTCATTGGATTTCATCCCCTAAGGACCAGACTCTCTGTGTCTCTCTACTCCCCCCAAATGTATGTAGTCATGAAATAAACTATCACAGGCCAGAAAAATGCAGATGCTTCTCTGCATGCTGTTGACACCCAACTCTGTGTCCACCGAGAAAGAAGCTGGAAATGTCTATCACACCCAAGCCATATCTGAAGAATTAGACAACTATGCCATTTCTTCACCAGATAAAAATATGTAAGAATTACAGGTTTTGTCAACTGCTTGCTTTGATTTTCCTTTCTTCCCCTCTCAGCATGTTTACCTGAATGAAAGCCTCACTGAACATCTTTCTAATGAAAAATTCTTCTTCTCAGAGACACTTAATATTTTTTCTAACAATTACACTTGGTCTATCGCATGGGCCATCTTCTTAGAGTGAGCAAGAAATGACAATGAAATGACAAAGAAATGACAATGGTTGTGGGGAAAGGAATGCTACAACAATAATAAGGAAAGAAGAGACTTCCAGAAAGAAAAAGAAAACATTTCTTGAAGTACAAGTCCAGTCATTCCTCTTTGCTCCCTGTCCCTCCCTGCCTGCTTCCATCTCACACATGCACATACACTGTATTTAGGATAAATTGCAAAGGTTTGCAGGAAATAAAGAGCAGTTATTCTTACTGACAGTACTATATGGAGCCCGTGACTAGGGTCAGGCCCTTTGGGAAAATGGTCAGCAGCATTCCAGGGTATTTTTTCTTTCAGCACCAAGAAATCTAGGGGGAGTCAAAATTTATTATTATACTGGACTCATGCTTGAACCTATCAACTTTTTCTTCCAGGAACTTTGGTCCATGTATAAATTTAGACTAATGATATTCTTACATGCTGAAATGCTTGGCTTTTGTTTTTGCCACAGGCATTTAAATATGGTCAGAAGAGAACGAACATGAGTAAGTATATATGGACAATCAAGTTATATAGCAATACATATAGCAAGTGTGTATAAGAAACAAATCTATGATATAAGTAAAGACATTTTTTAATAACCATGCTGTCCTGGGTTCAGCAGTAGCAGTTTTTCTCTTTCTTAGCAGCTGGTGCAGCTCTGTGTTTTGACTTCCAGCCTGGGCAGAGAGCTGATAACGCCGATTGTTTTTAATTGTTGCTAAGTAATGTTTATTCTGGCCAAGGACTTTGTGAGTCTCATGCTCTGCCGAGGACGAGGGCAGGCCAGGAGGAAGCAAAGACAGGACACCTGACCCAAGGTAGCCAAAGCGGTATTCCATAACACAGCACGTCATGCCCAGGGAGGTACCCGGAAGGGCATGGGCTCTCTTCGGAGGGGTCAAACTCGTTCGGCGGTGGTATTGTATTCTCTTCTCTTGTTATTTCCTCTTATCATTATTATCATTGGTAGTAGCAGTAGTTATTTGTGTGATACCTTAGTTACTGGGCTGTTCTTATCTCAACCCATGGGAGTTACATTATCTCGATTCTCCTCCCCATCCCTCCAGGAGCGGGGAGGGGTGGGGGGAGGAAAGAAAGAGGGAGAAAAAGGGGGGGAGTGAGTGGACAAGCTGTGTGGCTCGGTTTAAACCACAACACATGCATAACAGAGCATGAACCTGATTTTACTGGGAAGTGACGTTTATATAATGGACATTTGCATGCAGTGTCATAAAATTAAACTAAGGCGGCAAAATACTGACACAGGTTGCCTAGAGAAGTAAGTAGTGGATACATCATCCTTGGAGACATTCAAGGCCAGGCTGAATGTGGTTCTGAGCAACTTGATCTAGTTAATATGTCCCTGCTCACTGCAGCGGGTTGGACTAGACGACCTTTGAAGGTCCCTTCTAACCCAAACTATTCTATGATTATATGATTCTTTGTAAAATAAGGATAATTATTCAGCCATAGGATTCTGTAGAAACAGATTTTATGGAAACAAGGGAAAAAAATCAAAGCTCTGTCTATGTGTGCACATGGTCAAAAAGCTAGAAATTACACTCAGGGCTTCACTGATGATAAAAAATGTAATAATAAAGTTAGCCTTCCCCTTTTACAGAGCAGTGGCAGAAGAGGCAAAAGCTGAACATTTGCTGAAACACCCAGAAAACAACTGCAGCAACCTCACAAAAACACATTACAATGGCATAAGTCATCCAACTCCCTCGTGTACAGCTGCCCCTCAGCTTTACTTTGTAACTCTCTTTTTACCCAAATGCTAAAACTTTCCTTCACAACGGAGTTGCTGGGAACATGGAAACTCAGAGATAGCCAATATATCCTCTCCTGTTTTAAAACTAAATCAATATCCACAAACTTTCTCTAGTTCTGAAATACTCATTCTGAACCAGGGGTTGGTCATTCGGCATCAATCCAGCAAAGCACTTATGCATGTAGTTAACTTTAAGCACATGAACAGTCCCATTGATTTCAGTGGGACTTCTCACAGGTTTGATGTTAAGCAAGGGCAAAAGTGACTTGCTGGATCAGTGCCATAAACTGAAAAGCCCTTACCTCAGAGACGGAATATTTTCATGCATGGAGTGCGTGTCCCATGTTGTGTGAATGGATACTTAAAGATAATGATAGTAATGACAAGAACCTCTGCTATTTCAGGTACATTAGGGAATGGGAGATTTTGTTGAACAGAAGAGAAAACAATCATCAATCCAAACTAGTAGGAAAGCCACTATCAGGTGTTGTTTCTGTGTTTCCTAGGACAACGAAAATAACATTATTGTGTTTCCACAGCAACACAAATGTATGATGTCATGATGCAAAATACATTCACAGTATGGAAAAAAAAATATTGTTATATATCATAACAATACAGATGAAAAATCCCTATCCAGCTCAACTACAGTCTTTCCTCCCGGTCACCTGCATAATATAAAATCAATCTAGAATTTACATTTCTCTGTTCCTGCACTGTGCACTGTCACAAATCTTCTTCATGTCAGGGAAGCAACCCACAATTTGTTGAGTTGTGAACACAGGTCCATTTTGCATGTATCACAGGTATCAGCCAGAAACTACCTTTTCCCTCTGCTTACTCATGCAGCTTGGAAATGCTTTTCTGACCCATTCATTGCTTGTTATTAGAGAAATGTGTAGTACTACAGAATGGACAAACAAATGAAGCTTAAAACTGGAGGCACATTGGTGATTGACTGGGTCTTGGCTGTCAGCCTCAGCCCTAATGAAATCACTACTGCTCACTTACAGGCAAGCACCGTGGCTCATGCACAGGTAACCTGTAACACACAGAGAGTGCAGCATATACCAGATGTGTTAAAATTCCTCGCTACGCCAAAATCAATCCCACACAGTGTGCCATAGACTCAGTCCCAGGCTGAATTTGTTATACTCGTTAGAACCACCTTGCAGGGATAATTTACATGTGCAAAGCCTATGTCATGCATACACAATAACTCTCAGACACACAAAGGTTGCAGTTCATGTCCCACATACCACAAGTGCCCCGTATTGCTGTTCAGGATATTTTTTGACAGAGAGATAGAAAAAAATCACAACAAAATTTGTCCCTCAATCCCCAGCAAAGGTGCCAGTAACTGAAAGGGATGGAATGGAAAAAAAATATTTTCCCTACAAAAACACTGAGCTAGATGATGACTCCTGGAGTTGGGCCAGCCACTGTTACTCTAAAACCTGCAAAGACCAGGAGAAACTGTGTTCGGTACTACCAGTTCACCCTTGGGTGAACCTGTGCTCCGACAGGATTTGATCAAGTGTGAGTGACATGTAACTGAACCAAATTTATATCTGCTTTAACAAAGTCACAGCCAACATCTTACTGTCAATTCTTCATAGCTGTGTTTTTGATTTTACTATAAGATGTCAGCTTCAGATTACAGCAAAACTGAAATAGAACTGGCAGGACAATATAGTAAAGGATGACTGGCTGACCCATTTGTGAATTATAATTATTCCATTTTTGATGAGAAAAAAGAGACCAGGGTCACAGACACAAGTATTTACAAGTGCAAGCTACTATCTAAAGAAATCTAGGATTTAGCTGGGGGAAAATACATTTACTGGAATGAACACTGACAAGTAAAATATTTAATCCCCAAAGTTTTATTTCCCCCAAACATAAAATAATATTACTTCGAATGGTCCATAAATAACATTAATGGAGAGATTTTGAATGGGAAATCTCTAATGATATATGAGAGAGGACTTAAATAGGCTTAACTGGGCTCTTTCTGAAACTTGGCAACTGTATTACAAATGGTCTTGTTTTTTTTAAGCAACATTATAATCTGTTATCTGTTTGGAACAAATCCTAAAGCAGTTTTTTCTTCCAAATTCGCAAACACCTCCAAAGCAGAAGCAGCTACGGGAAAAATATTTTTTACTGAATTGCCAGGTTTAGGCAAAAGATTATTTTAGTGCTCTGTGCTGTGACATGAGCTCTCTCTATACGCCAATGGATGATCATGCAGGGCCTCATTTGTGCTTCAACATAATGTACATTAAGGAAAGCTTCATAACAAAGTCCTGCCTGTAGAGCTGCTCACTGAGTCTACATTCAGTGGCCAAATGGATTAAATGCTGTGGGTTTTAATTAATATTATAATACAGTGCCATTTAAAAAAAGTTCAAGATAGCTGTGCTATCAATCACATTTTTGCAAGTTAAATAAGAGAAGCAGAAAGATGGACAAGATATTTGTCCAAATTAGCATAGGAATGTTTCCTGCACCTCCAGCTGAGGCCCTTCTAGCCTCAACAGAATGCCTCAAGCAAAAGTAGTAATACTGGGACATAAACCACAGGTCAAAATTTAAGCTCATGCAAATGGACAATAATCCCCCAACATGATAATTTTAAGCAAAATGGAAATTCCACTGATGATGAATCATCAACAGAGGTTTAGTTTAGGATTAGAAACAGGACTAAAATTGTTGCTGGAGCGGGAAAAAAGACTAAAGCACTGACTTAGAAATCATGCAATGGATTTATGTGATAAAGATTTCTGCCATTCATGTTCACAGTAAATCTGTACAATGATCTAACATTCTCTAGTCTGGATGCTGAACAATTTTTAACTCAATGAAATAGCTGTTAACTTTACTGAACTGATGATAAATGTATGCCATACCTTACCCCACTGAAAATATAAAACTGCATCTAATATAATGTAGTCAAACAATTCGGAAAAAGCATGTAGGGTATAATAACAAATCTAAATCTCTCTGACTAGCAACCATTTAATCATATACAAGAAGAAAATTGTTCAAGAGTATAATTATGGGGGGAAATTTTGATTGTGTAATAAATAAAATAAACCAAATTATTTATATTTGCTTTTACAATGTATTATCTCAGTTAAAATATCAAATGCAGGATTTTATTAAGTTAACATCTAGATGTCTTCATTTCATCAGTAGTAAGAAACATTATGAAAAAAATTCCATGAAATTACTATTCTGCTATAAAATTTGAGTTATATTTTATGCTTAATATTTCAACACTGTTAATACAAATTAAGAAAAGAATCCACAAGCAGCAATTCCTCTGCTGCCTCTTCCTGTAAGCGCCCTTACACTTCCAAAGTAACTTTTTTTAATCTTCAGCAAATTTTGTACCTGATTTCTACCTGCCCTCCAGAAGACCTGTATTTTTTGAATGGCTTCTACAGAATGGTTCTCTAAACTGTCCATCATTCTCTTTGTACAAGTGTTTTTGTAGCAGCATTTACACATAAAAACTGAAAGTATCTTTGGTAATATATCCATGGAAAATGCACAGTAAGGAAGATGTTGATTTAAAAATGCCTGAGAATGCAAACCTATCCATATCAACTCAAAAAAAAAAAAAAAAAAGCAAGCAATAAACATATAAACAGACTATATAAAATAATCTTACATTTTGTGTTTGTATTTGAATGTATTTTGTGGCCAAAGCTTTCTTAACTAATGAGATTTTGCCTAAGAACTGCAAGGTCTGAAAATTTTATATTTGAATCGTCATTGTTGTGGGATTAATACAAAATAGTAACTGTGCACTTATAAACTGAAAATCTTTATTCTTATGACAATGTGCATCATGAAAGATTAGACTCTTTGTTGATTGCTATTTTCATTAAGTCATAACAGCATGTTTAGTGTGGTAACATAACGAGCTCACACAATCTACTATAGTTAACTATTTGAACTATAGTTAAAATCTTTTCCTACACGTCACATTTTCAGTGAACTACATTGGTTTCGTGCAGCTAAGCATGGGCACTGCATTAAGCACATAATTACTCCTTTCAAAATACAAGGAATGAGGTATATATTTAAAATTCATTTACCCATTTGCACAATTGGGAAAACACAGAATTTCTATACAGATCAAACTCCTGTGCAAGGTGTTCTGTTACAGTAACCACAATAGCCAGCTTAAATGAGATCAACTTATACGTTCACTATACAGATGTTTTCTTTCCCTCAATCAATAGTATTTATTCTCTTTCTGATTTAATGTATTTAATCAACTAGATAAGCTAAATTCTGTCTCCAATGAAATCAGTTCTAGGGAATCAAAATATTTATCAGTGAATCTGTTTCTCCACATGTTTACACTCACAAAAACTAAGAATTACTCATTTGAATAGACTGATCTGGGTACCCTATCTGCATTAAAAGAGAATCCAAAACCAGCGTCTGAACAGACTTTTTGCAAACCGCACATCACTGCTGCTGATTTTCCTCACACCATGAAATGAAATTTGCAAGGTTCATGGTTCTCTAACACTGACCATAAAATAGAATACCTTCAGCATCATGAGGTTTTTTTATGTTTAACTGCAGAATGGAAGTGGAAAAAAAAAATAAAGAGCCTTAGCTGGCATATAATTTCATATTCATGTATAATCTTCACTACACAAGATTTCTTGAGTTGCTGGGCTTCATATAAAAAAGACAATAATTACTAAAAGAGTCTTAAAACCCATCTCAAAACCAAAAAACTTTTAGAGTTACTGGAAATAATGTGTACTACAAATCCTCTATTAAAAAGAGAGAACTTCTATATAAATTTTAAATATTCTTACAGCTTCTCTACTATTCATAAGGTTTTGTATTTTCTTGCTTTCACCAAAGTTCTTCCATTGATCTTGCTGTGTGTAATGATTGCTCTGCTTTTAGACAGGGAAAAGCATTAAGTGTTTTCAGAAAATTTCAGTCTCTAAACCAAAATGTAGGCACATGTCCCACTTCTCCAAAAAGGTGTCTGTAACTTTGAATAGAGTGCTTGAGAAGGAATAAAAGAGAATGATATTGCACATCTTTTGAACAGGGTGTGAAGAAAGCAGACACAAAAAGAGAGCAAGCAGCACACTATGTTGAATGAAAGAGCAGCGGAGCTAAGGAAAAAGGTCATCTGCCACATTTCTCCTTCAGCCAAAGAAATAATGAATCCTATATTTGTTAAAAATCATCGATATTACTTTAAAGCTCAATCTACTGCGCAAACATTCTCTCCTACTTAAAAAACTTGTAATTCCTCCTGTGTTTTACTAACTGAAAAGAAATTAAGTTTCTAAAATTATTGTGTCCTAATCTATTAGGCTCAAATTCTGGCATTTTCATTCAATCCCTTTGGTGGAAAACGCTGATTGCTCAATCAGGTATTTGAGGCAATGACCCTTCAAGCTAAGTACAATACACTTATTTTTGTTGCCATTTCAATGAAAATACTGAAACAGAAAGAAACTATGAAAAATTACCTATACCTAAATGCTATCACATTTGAACCTTTTGAACCACACTAAGGTGAGTCTTTTTGAACCTTTTCGAACCACTCTAAGTTATAATCATCAAGTCCTGTGAAAGATGTTTGTGGGACTGTCTACAATAATATGATTAAACAATATGATTAAAGCAGTTCCCAACCTTTTTGCAGAATAACTAAAATCTTGGTTCGAACTCTGAAAAATACCACTTCGTTTTTTGTGTAAGTTTTGATCAAATTTATGAAACATTGTTATAATTCTGATGTTAACACCTTACTTTATTGAAAGCCTCATTAAAGTCACTTTTCATGGAGTAAGGAAAACTGTCTGAGAGAGGAAAGACATCAGAATATAGCTCTTATTTTTCTTCCAGTAAAAAGCAACTGTAAAATGTTTGCCGAATGTTCAGTTTTGCAACACCTCGAGCCTGATTCAGCTAAATTCAATGAAATTGAACCCGGCTAAGTGTTGGAGCATATCCTGTCACATGACAAATTATTCATTATAATTAACACTTGGGAAACAAAGATCTCTCACTGCCACCAGAAAAAATAAGAAGTTAAATAAAAAATGAAGCTGCAAACAGGAAAAAGATACTGTTGACCCAATATATTGTGCAGAAAAACCTTATTTTTATGTATTTGTTTTGATTATTCAGAAATACTGATCTGGTATCCCTGAAGATTAAAGTTTCCTTATGCCTAACAACAGCAATAAATCATCTGTATTTTTAACACATAAATGGTTTTTAAAAGTGTTGAGTTCCCTGTGCCTCGGTCACAGAAGTTCAGAATTTTCCTGCATGTAAATTAAGATCTTTGTCATTTCCAGCATCCTTCAGGAATCTCCTCTCACAGGTCGGATTAAGATGATTCTAGTGTGCCAGAATCATCATCTTGTTTGTTTGTTTTAATGAGAATTCCTGTGGGATTTCTGTAAAATACAGTATAAAAAAATTGATTTCTGTCCTTTGAGTGGAACAGCTTGAAAATTCCTGAATTTGATTAACTAGCAATTCTCTTTCTGTATTCCTTGATGTCACTTCATTTTTAAGATGTTACAGCTATTATATTATGAACTATCTTCACAATTAATTTACATACATTTTGTATTTCAGAATATTTTGCAGATTGAGTGAAAGAGAAGGAATCAGTCTCAGAAGTTTCTCACATCTTCCTGCATATCTGTTTAACATCCCAAATATACTTTTGAACTATTTAACAGTGAAAAAAACCAACAAACACCACACTTTGCAATAGACTACAATATGACCAACTCATGCCTTATAAATCCTGCATAATGATACCAACATTATTGCAGTAAAATCGATATCAATTCAGTTTTATAAGAGTGGACTCTTCAATTTACTTACTCTCCTTGCTTTTTTAAGGCTTTCTTGTTGGCTGATGGTTCAAGTCATACTTTGCTGCTGACTTGTCTTTCAGGAAATCAGCCTGCATCCTTTACTTGCTTTTATTGGCCATATTCATTCCTCTGTTAGCCTATTAAGCACAATGTAATTACTGGTATCTTTTGAGTGTGCTTTCAGTGCTGACTAACAACGTAGTGAGGAAGTCCACACTGAGTGCACTAGCAAGAGAAGCAAGGCTAATAATCCTCACTGAGGGAGCCTCAATTCAATGGCCGTGGTCTGCTCAAGCTGTTGATTTTTCAGTACCGGTCACATAGCTACAACATAACTTGCATGCTTACTCCAAACACAAACTATTTATCCCTGCTCAGAACCAAAAGTCTTCACATCTGGTCTGAAAAGATCAGCCCAGTGAGAAGTGCTGGAGAAAACAGAGAGAGGAAAACAAAAAAAAACCAATCAAACAAAAACAGAGAAAAAAAATGGGGTGGAGGAGGTAGATTTTAAAGAGGGGGGGAAAGGTAGGGTAGGGTGAAGAGGGGAAAAAAAGAGAAGAGGGGCTAACAGCATCCAGCTTCATATCCCAGTCTGAAGCAGCTCTGAGTCTGGACTCAAGATCACAGTTGCTCTGGCAGTGCTTCTCTCCCTGCTTAATCCCCATGCCTCAGATAACCACCTGTGTCTCAGGGGATGAATCTCCCTTCACGAAGCAATAGGAATATTTCCTAAGGCATCAACAGGCACTGAATCGGCCACTTAGCGAGGAAAACTACTAGATTTGCTAAAAACATCCTAAGTTCTATCTCTAAATGAAAACACTCTACATTAAGGCACATTTTCTGCCTTACAAAGGGCTTACTCAAACTTGTATAAATCAACACAGTCCTTGGCTCACACTATGTTAATAAGACCCATGTGTATTAAACCAGATTATATGACACATGTTAAGGTTCATGTTTGATATCAAATTAAGTATCCGGATGATTTATGGAAAAGAGTTCACCTCCCGTTCCCCCATGTGAGGTTTAAGACTAATCTTCAACCAGATCTTCCAACACTTTCTGCATTTAGGCCTTCCCCACTTGAAACTTTCAATGTTGTTTTTATTATCACAGGAGACCAATACCCAGCCTAGCATCTGTTATTTTTCCCTTGCCTTCTCTCCCTGGGAGAATGCATGAACCTAGCATATATCACTGTGATTACTGGATGCTGCTAAATTCCTAGAAAAAAGAAGCATTGCTTTCCTCTGCCTTGTAGAAGGATTTAATTGCACTATTACTCTATGCACTAATGTGCTGCTTGGCTATAAAAGGAATTGAGAAGTTTCTTAAAAAAAAAAACAAAAAACAAAAAAACAAACCCAAACATGCAATAAAACCCCCACAAGTTCCATAAACTAAATGAACACCCACCATTAGCACTTACTCACAAGGATCAGCATGACAGCTGTATTGATAATGACAGACATTTGGCTGGAATCACTTTGGGAGGCAAAAGTGTGTTACACCTCCCTCTGTCCACCAAGATGCTCCAAGTTAGCATCTGTTACTGAACACAAAGGCAGGTGATGCTATAGGTTATTCACCCCCTCTTGTCATTTCCATTGACTGAGAAGCTTCACAGGTCACCAGGGATATTATCAGAAATTACCTCCTCAGGGTGAAACAAGGATTCACTACTTCATCAGATAACCCTCAGCCTGCCTGTTTTACTCTTCCCATATAATCAATGCCTTGCTTTTAAGTGCACTTATCCATGGTTGCCCTAAAAACTCATTTCCACTTATTCTTCTTTTGGATGTTGAAGTAACCTAATTCCTGATGCTTTTATCTAGGGCTTCCACTGTAAATTCCAGTCCTGGCTCTTCTTTAACTACTTTACTTCTTTTTGCAACATTCACCCTAGTCTTGGTTTGTTGTTTCTGCTTCTGCAGGTATTTAACCAATACCCTAATGAAATCTGAATTTGATTTAACAGTATGTGCACATTTGGTTTTCCACTGCTTACCATTTTCCTCCAGTGTGGAAACCCACCTGGTGAAGACTCTGATGTGTAACTTTCTTTCTTGTTTGGAACGTGGTATAAATGGGTACAGACAGGTGAGTCGCAAGCTCCCATAGGCAATGCTCTTATTCAGAGAAAATAGTTTCAAAACAATAAATATATCTGAATATAAATAAAGCTAAAGGTTTGTGTGATTAATTTGAATCAATGCATGGACCTGGCATAAATTAACCATGTGTTGTTAATTTCAACAGACCCTGTCCTCAGCAACTGCCAGCAACTCTAGTTCTACTCATTGTCTGAGCTATTACAGGCTAAAAACTGTGTTCCAAAGAGATTTATTGCCTGAATAAGCAGACTGCACTGAAACCTTGGTATTTACACAGGATTTCAGTATACACATATCACAAGGCTCATATCCCTCTTTTACAGATGGCTCTTCCAAAACAACCTGACAAGGGTTAAGTTGCTTGCATGCTGAGACCACTTGCTGTCCTGTAGACAAATATTCTTTTATTACTCTCCTCTACTGTGTACACACATTTTTCCTTGTCTTATGCAAAGGCAATAAATTCTTAGGGTCCCAGGCTATCTTTTTGTTTTGCATTTGCTGTACTTCAAGCAAGTTCACTGAGTAAATAGGGCGTACAGGCCAAAATTATTACTAATAGAGAATTCAAATTACTTGACTAAAAACATATCGAGAAAACCCAGTGTAAAGGTTGTGACAGCAAATCACCTTTGCCTGTGTTGTACATGTATGTAAACTGTTTCTTTACTCAATGCACCTCAGAGACTTGCCTTGCCTCCTCTGCCCAGTATCTTAGAGTAAATTGGTCACAGACTGATTATATGGAAATTGTCTACTCCATGAAATATCAGCAGCCTTTCAACCTATGGAACCATTTGAAGTGGAATCTGAACCACTAGGTTTATCTGCTCTACAACTTTTATAAATACATTTCCTTAAAAAAAGTTAGAAACAGCCCAACAAAATTCTAGGAATCTTTGTTATGTGATTCTTGCTTGCATATCTCCATTAAAAGCAGCTGCACAGTTAAATACTATCTGTTTCTGGTCCGGCCTTCCATTTGACAGACAAAGCCATTTCAGAACAATGTTCTCCTACTGATAACAATTTTATTCTATATACTTTACTGATAAATCTTTAAACAGAAGATGACAGAGCATATTACAGGCAATATATCCAAAGAATTACAGATGACATTTTATCTGTTCACAGAATGCTATGCACATTTCTTTAAACTGTCTTTGAGAATCTAGTCATCATCTAAGTATTTTTCGAAATCTTATTTTAATGAAACACATTTAGAAGCTCATTTTAATGAAACACATTTTACCTTCACATGCACTGAGATAATGTAGGGGTTTGCCATATTTCATGCTCCCCTTAAAAGAATCGAAGGCAGAAGACAGTTTCATCACAAAAGCAGTAAAACCACCTGCACTTCCAGTTGTCTATCTCATCCCTCTTTCATTTCCTCTGCCTGACAGCAGGCCACTTTATATGACCCCCTCCCAGATGAAAAGTAAAGGCAAACAGTTCTCATCCTTTGAGGTCAGGACTTAATCTTGCTACACTCCTATGTACTGGATATCGCAAGCCTGGTCAGCTAATAGAAGGTCCCCTTTTGCCCTGATGCCCTTCTAACTGACTGGGTAGTAATTAAGCTATACAAATTAAACAACAGTTCTATGATTTTTAAAGCGCAGTTGTGGCCACCTATCTCCTTCCAAGCCTGTCAGCCACAGACAGCTGGGAATTTCATATTTACTGAAACGTTCTTAATGAGCGGACTCTGCTTCTTAAAAAGCTAATCACAAGTTACGAAGATACACTACAAGATAAAACTCAGTTAATAAAAAATGAGGAGAGATACAGAATGACAAATAGTAACTTTACAGGATGCAATAAAAAGAAAACACATGCTTACACTGCTCAGACAGGACTTTCCCAAAGAGTGCACAATATTATCGTTGATTTAAATGGGAACAATATCAGACCAACATGCAGAATTTTACAGGTCCCACCCTCTGCAGGAATTTTTCAGAAACTTATTTGCTTCCTAGACAGAAAAGCAATCTCTGGTAAGTTGTATAAAGCATGTCTCAATTTCGGACAGCTCTCTGGCATAATCTTTGTCTCCAGTCACCAAACACAAAAGATAGATAGACCTTATTTCTGAAGGTCATTATATTCATTGTACCAATACTTTATGATATGCACCCATTAGTTTTTATAGCAAGAATATCATGGTTCTAACTCCACCCAACCTTCATTATAAAGCCTTTATTTTTCTTATTGTAGGTCCAGAGGACCCAATCAAACTCCATGAAAGAAAGTTATCAAAATATTTCTGTAAAGAATTAAAGAAAATCCAAATCATCCAAAAGCTCACTGCTGAACACACCAAATGAACTAAATAATGGGAAACACATTTACAATGTCCTTTAATGGTAAGCCTATCCAATTTGTGATTTAAGAGGTCAAACTATTGGTTATTTTTGCATTCCTGGTAATTTAAAAAGCAGCAGACTGGGAAATGTGTACTCACTGGTCTTATAAAACTGCCTTCCTTATTTTGAATAATAGACATCTATTGTAAAAAGCTCACTAGTGGAAAAACCCCCCTCCATGTTTACACGTTTTGGCTGGAGAGCCCGCTGCCCATGAGGCTCACAATGAAGAATGAGCATTTAAAGAGACAAAAGAAACCAGCCATAGAAAATCCTGCCACCCATCTGTCCGGAAAATATGAATTGGTCCAAGAGTTGGGACAACAGGAATTGCTGACACCAGATGGTAATGTCCTCTGCCAGAGTACTGTGCCATGATCTTGCGCTGAGAATGAGAGTTTTTCTCAAGGGCCCAAGGCTAAGCCTAATAATCAGACCAGCAAGAGGAAGGAAAGGATGAGATGGGAACACAGCTACAGCTCTCTGCTAGGACAGCCCCAAAGACTTCTACCCGCATTGAACCAGCACAAGCTCCAGCCAGCCCACCCACAGAAACCACCTGCCTGGTTTTACCTGGGCTTAAGATTATTTTAGAAGAGTTGAGGGCTCTTGCATTGACTTCAGTGGTTTATACCCTTCCATATAAAAAAAAAGAAAAGTAAGGCAAATCACAACGTATGTATTAAATACATTAAACTTTAAAATTGTATGAAATGCTTCATTTCTTTCCCTACTCAAGGACTACAAAAATAGCTCACACAATATGCAAGCACACATGCTATGTTCTAAAAAGGTAGTTGCAGACCCAAGAAAAATCTTGCACAAACCACTTAGTAGTTTTTAGGGAATGGAAGTTGACTAGGGAAATCAGAGAGCAATTAACAGATTTTATTCACCTTTCCTTTGTCAGCTTACGGACACAGCAAGCATTTAATAATTTCATAATTTGGTTGCACAGCATTATTGTTCAATGACTAGCTGGAAAAAATCTAATGAAATTTCATTTAGTCACAGTCAAATTGGGCATTGTTCATTTGAGGTTTTATATTCCAGCTTGAGTGGAATATAATAGCCTGGTGGTTAGGACACTAACTTGAGGCATGGAACAGCAAATTTCAGCTCCATGCTCTGCCTTCTTAGGGTTGATCAAGCTGCAGAAGAAGCAATCTTCCTGAAGTTAGCCAGAAGAAACAGCAGTAAATGGAGCTATGTTCACCCTATATCTACACAGCTACACATTTAAAGTCAGTCTTATTCTTCAAAAAATAAAGCAAATGTATTCTGAGTTCATCTTTTCAGCACAAGTATCAAAATAATTTTAATTTAATGGTTGGCAAAACTGAAATCTCAGCACAAGGCAATTTCAACAAATTCAGAATCGCCCAGACTCTGAAAACACACTGGGAATTCTGTCCATGAGAGCTAAACCAAAACACAACCCATGTTTTCTCCTTCTTGCAACAAGAGGAGGGGCAAATGGTATTACATCCTTAACTCAAATAAAGGCTAATGTTGCTTTCTGTGTGTGTTAAATCAGGACCAAAAAAGCGCTGCTCTTCAGGCAGTCACTTTTTCCTTTTCTGCTTTAACCTTGACCTCTCTCATCAACCTTGGCCTCTGAGAACAGACCGCGTACCCAGAGGAGCTGTTTGTTTCTTCCAACCTTATTAGCTCATCTAATGATACCTCCCTGTAATAAAGTTTTGCCAAAAGGCAAAAACTAAACCAAAAAAATGAATCCAAACCTCAGTGCTCTCTTAGGTGAACTCACATGGCTGTCTGTGGGGATCTGTATCTGTGAATGGTAGGGAACACTTGCTTGGGTTTTTCTTCTTTTAATTTTGGTAGAATACATAGAGGCCGAGCCCCCCAGCAGAATAAAAATTATGTACCCACTGCTTTTGCACCAAGCTGTGCGGTTCGGTTGATATGCTGGAGGGAAGGGATGCCATCCAGAGGTACCTCGACACGCTTGTGAGGTGGGCTAATACCAACCTTATGAAGTTCAACCATGACAAGTGCAAGGTCCTACACCTGGGTCAGAGCAATCCCAGGCACAGCTACAGACTGGGCAAAGAAGAGATTCAGAGCGGCCCTACAGAGAAGGACTTGGGGGTGCTGGTCAATGAGAAAATGAACATGAGCCGGCTTCAGTGTGCACTCGCAGCCCAGAAAGCCAACCGTATCCTGGGCCGCATCAAAAGGAGCGTGACCAGCAGGTCGAAAGAGGTGATCCTGCCCCTCTACTCTGCTCTCGTGAGACCTCACTTGGAGTATTGTGCGCAGTTCTGGTGTCCTCAACATAAAAAGGACATGGAACTGTTGGAACAAGTCCAGAGGAGGGCCACGAGGATGATCAGGGGACTGGAGCACCTCCCATATGAAGACAGGCTGAGAAAGTTGGGGCTGTTCAGCCTGGAGAAGAGAAGGCTGCATGGAGACCTCATAGCAGCCTTCCAGTATCTGAAGGGGGGCTATAGGGATGCTGGGCAGGGACTCTTCGTCAGGGTCTGTAGTGACAGGACAAGGGGTAATGGGTTCAAACTTAAACAGGGGAAGTTTAGATTGGATATAAGGAGGGAATTCTTTCCTGTTATGGTGGTGAGGCACTGGAATGGGTTGCCCAGGGAGGTTGTGAGTGCTCCATCCCTGGCAGTGTTCAAGGCCAGGTTGGATGAAGCCTTGGGTGGCATGGTTTAGTGTGAGGTGTCCCTGCCCATGGCAGGGGGGCTGGAACTAGATGATCTTGAGGCCCTTTCCAACCCTAACTATTCTATGATTCTATCATGTGTGCCTGCCCATGGCAGTGGGATTGGAACAGATGATCTTAAAGTCCTTTCCAACCCTAACCATTCTATGATTCTATGAATTGGGAATATCTCTTTCCTTGACTTTTCCCTTAAGCCTAACCAGAAAGCTAAGTGAGATGAGTTGCAAATCGTTGTGTTTATCAGGCAAACATTAATAAATTATCTAAAGGCTTTTCAAGTATTTCATAATTATTTTAAGCTTTATTTTCACAATACTATTTTCTTGCATGGAGATGGTTATGCAGGTCTGAGATCTAGGCAATCAAAAGATTTCCTGAAGTGAAATCTGTCATGGTGTAAAGAGATACTATAATAATTTGATAGGCACAAAATAACCTGAACAGATTATGAGATTACAAATCCTTAAACTACTGAAATCAGAAGTAGATTTTTTTTGTTGTACAGAAAGTGTGGATAGAGGAAAAAATGTTCACCCGTTGTTGCCCAACTAATGCCCAAGTTAAGTTGTCCTTAGAGTAAAAGCCCACATCTAAGAAATGGGGTCTGATGCAATTTTTTTGTAGACTAAACTGCACCAGCTCCTTTCTGTGACTCCAAAAGAAAAGGAGGCTTAATTCTTTCTCTTCCGCACAGCACTGGCCAGACTGTGTAAAGCAGCACTCGAAAATAAGCTGAAGTTATACCCATGTTTTCCAATTGCAAGAGCAGCAGGCAGAAACCTGTGAAAACCACACTTTGTGTCCACTACTCATTCACTGGTAAAGCAGAGCTTCAATGCCAATGTATCAGCTGCTCCAGGATAGGCAAAAAAAGAAATATACTCCAAGCATACTCTGTGCCTGCTCAGTGGAGAGCTGACCACCATTTTGTGCTCTAGGTACACCTGATCTGTTTCAGCTCCCCTGACCCCACAAAAATTTAAAGTCAAATCCAGCACAACTTGAGGCAAGATAACTTTCTGCAAGCTGCATCTGCAGAAATGAAATTAGCAGCAATATATCCTTTGCCTCAAAGGACTGCACTGAGCCTTCATTAGTCGAGTTTGTACGGGGTTAGAGATCACTGGATAGGAGTTCTGCACAAGTGCAAGGCGTTACAACATTACATACTGCAAAACTTTGTTGAGCTACATTTTTTTTGTGGTAGCCTGGGGATTGTCGTGCTCAGAATCAATCATGTCGCTCTGTACTTTTGGTTACTAAGTAAAATAAACAGATCAAGCTATTTGGTTTTAGCAAGGTACGTAAGTTTTACTAGTCATTTTCTTCATCCCTTACTTGCTGTCCCTCTCTATTCCACTGTCCTCGTTTAAGATCAGATTGCTTGGATCAGGCTGGAAAGGACTTTGGGAAGTCATCCACCCAGCACATTCTCCCATGCAAAGCAGTCCCAAGTCTGAATTCACACCACATTGCCCAAGGCTTTCTCCAACTCAGTGTCCTCCAAGGACGAAGACCACACGGTGTCTCTGGTCCAGTGCGTGGCTGCCATGGTAACAACAGTTTTTCTGTGTCAAATGGGAACCTGCCCTGTTTCAATTTGTGCTGTCTTTCCTCCTCCTGCCATGCACCTCCATAAGCAGGCTGGTGGCATTTCCTCAGTAGCTTCTTTGTAGGCACTGGCTGCTGTGGGGTCCCCCAGTGCTGACTCTTTTCCTGGCTGAACAAGCCCAGGTCCCCCTGCTGTCATTCCCAGGGCACCTGCCTGTGTCCCAATCATCCTGGTGGCTCTCAGCTGAACTTGATCTAGTGTATTAGCACCTTTCTTCTCCTGAAGCCCCAAAGCAGACACAGTACTCCAGATGTGGTCTAATGAGTGCTGAGTAAAGTTTTCTCTTTTGATCTTCACCTCAAAAGCAATCTAATACTTCCAATATTGATGGTTTCTAGCTTCTAAGTGAGAATCACAGAACAACTGCAAAAAATTCCCACTGAAACAGTTTAAAATATCTCAGACCTTTAATGAACTTACCCCTGGAGAACTGTTTCAAACTTAATAGGAGGAATTTCAGCAAAAGATTATTTGGAGTTAATAATTAATTTTATTTTTTTTTTTAAGGAAATCTAAACCTTTCTCTAAAGCCTGCCCATTTCTCTGTACACAAGCGCACACAGGCACCATGACAACTATGCCATGAGTGGTACAGTTGCTTTTATGGTGGGCTTTTTACCAACTCATATGCATTTTGCTAAGTTTACCATCTAGAAGCACCTCTGCATGTTCTGATCCTTAAACAGCGTTAGTCAGACACCATTTCTCATATCCTGTCTGATTTATGGATTTCCTCCAGGGCAAAGACTTCAACAATTGACTTTGGGTTTGGGCCTACAATCTGACATATGTTAAACATTACCTAATTTTCAGGTGTTGTGGGGCATAGGAACTGTGCAAATAATTACTTTTTTGGATCTCTGACTGAAGTTATTTGCAATAAGACTTTGTTTGATTTCTCAGCGTTTTGGACTGTTTGTTTTCATTATGCTTGTAATACATATCTGGCAACTGCACACGCCTTCCCGTATATGACAGAAAAATTATGAATGGCTTGATCATACAGAATGATTTATAAATCTGTTAATTAGTAACATGGGTCACTTACTTTAATCCTAAGGCTTAGCTGAGCTACATATTGGCAGAGCGAACAAAGGGAACAAACATATCTCAAAATAGCAGTTACGTTATTTATTTAGTTTTAATATAAGATGAAATTAAATCCTTGCTTGTTCCCTTGGCATAACTTTAAGGCTAATCAGGATGGAACACAGTTATGAATTGGAAGAAATTGCAAATACCTAAATGCCATTGATTTCAAAGGATATAGGTACCTTTTACAAGTCAACCTGAGCCTTCTTGCTCAGTGTCTCGAAACATCTTTTTAATTACACTAGATCCATTTGCAGAAGTAATTTATAACAGCAGGGGTAGTAAAGGTTTGCAATAGCGTGTTCTCACACTGATATCTTTACACAGCACCCCCTTCCCCTTGCTGAATTACAAATGGACATTAACATTTCCTGCCATTTAAAAATAATCATTAGGAGGAATTGAAAGAATAACCTTACTATCCAGAGACAGTTTCTGTCTGCCCCCCAACTTTTCTGGGCTTAGGTACAGCAGTTTCCACCTTCTCTGCCAGACTGCCTGGTTGTCAGCAGAGAACAAGGTTGTTAGTTCTGCTTATGTTCAGCAGCTTCTCAAAAGATCACTCTTCTCAGCAGCTCAGTTGGCAGCTGAATCAATCATTTTAACAAAAGCGAACAGTGTGTTTTACCTTAATTCAACCTTGAAAAGATTCAGTCTTGAAAATCCTGAAGTAAGTTTTGGAACAATTGCGTTAATTTTAATGATTTTTCTTCTTGAGCAAGGAGGGTGGAAGGCCAGAAATGAGAAAAAGGCTGGGAATTTCAACTCAGAAGTCTTAGGTTTAGCAAAGAATCTCTACTAAAAGGATCTTCTAACAGGAAGCATTATACAACTTTAAGCAGAACAGGTTATTTCCTCTTTACGTATACAAAATGAAATAGAACAGCAAGAAACAGGCCATTTAGGCTATTTACATGTTTTATGGGCTTTTTTCTTCAGATTCTTTTCTTTCCTTCCCCTGAATCCACAATACCTGCAGGATACAAAGAAATTAATTTTCTTTGATGCACTAAATTTCAGATACGGCTGATACTGCAATGTAACTTTAAAAACCCATTTTCTCATGTGGTTATTGTCTTAGGAGTGGGAACTAGCTACAGACAGCCTATTGGAAAGTTGGGCACATCTCCCTATTACTGTAAATATCACACTAGGAATGTCAGGAGCAGAATTCTTTTGTGCCTTTTGAAACTTCCTGATTTATTTCCAAAATTAGAGGACCTGGTCATGAATTTTGATCATTAAAAAGTAATGCGGCATGCTGCATAATGTGTTCTGCTGCTTTACTAGGGACTCGCCTAGAAAACACATTTTGCCTTAAGATTTAATTGGGGAAAAAAAGAATAGTGAAATGCATAGGCTAGTGTTTTATCTAACAATAGTTTCATAGGCTTTACAATGTTTAAAGTTCTAAAGACTTTATCTAGAGCCTCATGAAAGAAAAATATATTGGGAATGCTTGGTACTACTCTCCAAATGAAACAGCTTTATTCATTGGCATTGCAAATTTTCCTTGTAGCTGTTAAGAGCTACTAAAGGGCTACAAACATTCAAAAATAAGGTATATAACCTGATATTTGTACAGTCAGAAATTACACAGTCAAGCCAAAGGATGTGTCAATCACAACACTTGAAATATAATAAGTTTACTTTTTAATTCACTGCACCTGAAACCTCTTTACAGTGTGTTTCATATCACTACTTCTCATCCCAATTATCAAAAATCCTTTCTTTCCCTATTCATTATGAACATGAACACTATAAGGAAAACTGCATGTGTCTGCCAAAGAGGTTACTTAATTGTGGATATCAGTTCATAGTTTCCATATTAATATTTATTTTGGCTTGCCTTATGCTTTTGTTTTTATTTGTACCCTGAACATTTAAGACAGACTTGTAGAGAGTCATCTTGAGACAGCACGCAATGCTGGTCTTAAACTACAATGGAAAAAAAGAAAAACCTATCAAGAGTAATTAGGTTTGCTTTCTAAAGTGCATTTGGGTTTTTGTCCTCTAACCTCCTCCTTCTCCCACATCAGTTACTGGGAGCTTTCATGGTATAGCTGGTTGTCAGCTTCAGCTACGTATTACAAAGTTAAAGCTGAAGAAAACTTGACTGACAATTACAGGGTGATCTTAAAATGAGTATATTCTGTTTGTTTGCTTATTTGGTGTGGGAATTGATAAACAGAATGGGAGTACACATAAAAAAATCATCCGGGTCTTTCTAACTGAAAAATGTTTTGAGTTTTTGCTTTCGTTTTTTAATTCCTCAGCCAATTTGATACTCACAGCACCTAGAAATCATTAGTGACATCAAGATGTTCTTAGTAGTAATTTTGTGGCTTCTGGAAAATAGTGTATTTCCTTATTCTTAAAACACTTTAATTGCCAATTTATCAACTTTAATTTCACCAGCCACTTACTAAACCACCAAGGTAGCTTTACAGCTAACAAATCACCTTTCACCCAAATTTCCCTTAAATAGGTCAAATTGTTGGATACTATTGGTACATATAAATGTCCTTAGAGTAGATGAATCATTGGGTGAAACCACAGACAGCTGGAAAGAAGCAGGTATAGCTACATATCTAGCACCTGTCAGATACCTGACTAATTTGATAAGGCCTTTTGATATTACTCCTGCATGACAACACAAGACAAGCTTCTCTTCTTGCATCTTCACCAGAAATACTGTATTTGGTCATTAACCGTTTGCCTATTAGGTGGCATTTCCTGATGAGGGAATGTTAATAGCTCTCACATTAACACATGCAGCAAGTGCCCATGAGTGATGGGCAAGGAGAGGGTTAAAATTAGTTTCTTTATGCATATGGTTCCTGTCTCAGTTGTGAGATCAGTTATAGGTCCCTGGCCAAAGATAACAGCTAAAATATAACAGATGCTGGTGCTTCCACAGCTGAGGTGAAGTATTTCCTTTCATCCTCACTAGTCACTGATAATGTCCCAATTCTCTATTCACTGAAAACGTCAAGGGCACGAGCAGGTTATTACAACGTGAAATGAATGGACTGTTTAAATTGAGCCCGAGCCTGCATGTGGTGTGATGTTTCTTCAGTCCTGAGGGACTAAAACTCAAAGAGGGCAAGACAGTGCTGCACTCACAAAGGTGGCCATCAGACGCTGAAAGACAGGGTCCTTTCTAATAGGGTACCAGTGGGGAAGATGGGGTTGGCCATCATCATCCAAGCCTTCCTGGCAGAGCATGAGTGCAGGGCTGATGTGCAAATACTTCTTCCCTGTGGCTATTGCCAGTCTGTCCAAGCCTGTCACATCTCCAGTGAAAAAAAGCCAAAACATGAGTATTTAAGCAAGTAGCCACCCCACATGGACAAAAATATTGTAAGAGGAGCTACATGAGCTTCACAGAATTTGTACTTTCCTAAATATTTCCAACACTTTATTCCACTACCTAGCACTCATTCATACTTTGCATTTTTACAGCCTTTTGAATACATCTTCAGCTGTAGGGTTGCGTGTCTTTTCTGTGCTTTAAACACAATCACAAAATGTTTACACATCTTAAACCTGGTGTATATGTAAGGTTTTCCAAGGAAAGTTAATGATCTTAGGGATGTATTATGCCAGCAGTTAATTATACTGGCAATCAAGCTGCTCTTTACCAGTATAGTTAAAATAACTTTACAGATACAGTGCTGGCACTAGCAGAAAATGCTTTCTCCTGTGAAACAAACCAAACCAAAACTAAACAAAACCAACAAAAATATTCAGTATGCATGCACAAATATATTCATGCATCAGAGGAGCTGGGATATACATAGCTATGGAAATTTGGAGAGCAACGTTTTTTGCTCTTTTCCTGCAATGAAACTTGTATAAAGCTAGCTAGTCCTCCTCCTTTTTCCCATAAAAGGAATCAAATCAAACTAGTAGCACCGCTACATCATTAAAAAGTTAAAAAATAAAGAAGCTGTGTGGCAGACGCTCCATGTTAAACGGGGATGGAATGGGTATATACAAATCTGTAGCAACAACATCCTGGGAAAATGTGGTTTTCAGTTACGCTCATGCATGCAGCTCTACAATATGATCATACAGAGCTGCTATGCCAGCAATCAAGTTGACATGAGAATAGTGAGGTATATCAGGTTTCAGTAAAAATCACTTAAAAAGGAGAGCATAACGAAACAAGTAGAAACTAACAGGTTGTGGTGTCTATTTTTCTTGCATCAATGAAAGTGAGTTTTTAAAGGAAATACACAAATTACAAAGTATAGATTTCAGCCTAAAGTGTTTTCCACTCTGAAACCACCTTGCTAAGAAACCACAGAGATGCAACAGCAGTGTGCACAGTCCTGTATTTCTTAATACCATCTGGCCATAAGTTTTATATGCATCTCAAGTTCTGTTTGTGTTACACATGCATCTTGATGGATAACCCAAACAAAAGCAAAATGTGTATATCCAGATAAACAAAACAAAGTAACAAGACCACAAAAAGTCACTTAAAAATAAATCAGGAAAGTCTAACAATCACTAAACCTAACAAAATCTTACATCAAATGTAATGTTTTGTTAGTTGGAGAAGGCTGTGTGAGCTACAGTTCAAGATGGATCTGTATAAGTAGTTGTTGTCCTTATGCTTTCATCGGGACTACCTTTGTACTGAAGCTCCAACATAAAATGTAGTTATCCACTTTGGCAACTGACTCCCAAAGACCAACATTTCCAATGGAAAAGCATTCATTCAGCCTTAAAATTCTTGCTGACAGAAGTTTGTTTTTCCAAGTAATGGACACATTTCTGCAAAAACTATCAGCTTTCCATGGGAAAACACTGATGGGTCACAAAAAAAGATAAATGTAAACCTAGAAGCAAATGCCGATAGACAAGAAACTGAACATGAGCCTGCAGTATACGCTCACAGCCCAGAAAGCTAGCTGTGTGCTGGGCTGCATCAAAAGAAGTGTGACCATCAGGTCGAAGAAGGTGATCCTGCCCCTCTACTCTGCTCTTGTGAGTCCCTGCTCGGAGTATTGTTTGCAGTTCTGGTGTCATCAGCATAAGGAAGACATGAAGCTGTTGGAGCAAGTCCAGAGGGCCGCAAGGATGATAAGAGGGCTCAAGCACCTCCCACACAAAGACAGGCTGAGAAAGTTCGGGCTGTTCAGCCTGGAGAAGAAAAGGCTACGTAGACCTCATAACAGCCTTCCAGTATCTGAATGGGGCCTACAAGGATGCTGGAGAGGGACTCTTCACTACGCTAGGGACTGTAGTGATACGACAAGTGGTAATAGGTTTAAACTTCAACAGGGGAAGTTCATGTTAGATATAAGGAAGAAGTTCTTTACTGTGAGGGTGGTGAGGCACTGGAATAGGTTGCCTAAAGACATGGTAAATGCTCCATCCCTGGCCCCTGGCAGTGTTCAAGGCCAGGTTGGGTAGAGCCTTTGGTAACATGGTCTAGTGTGAGGCATCCCTGCCCATGACAGGGTAGTTGGAACTAGATGATCTTAAGATCCTTTCCAACCCCAAATATTCTATGATTTTATAAAACTATACTGGTAAAATACGAGCTTTTATTCACACATATGTAATTACGCCTTGTGGAAGTTACTAAACATATTCCTCTCCAGGCTGGCTGTAGCTCTTATGATACATCCGTTCTTCTCACCAAGAATAGATGTTGTGATTTATTGTGAATATTATAGTATGACCAAGAAACCAAATCCAAAGAGAGATTGAGACCACGAGGCCAGGAGACCATGAGGCAGCAAAAATAAATTTTTCCACTTGCTATTTGGTCATTATTTCAGAAAAAAAACTATGTACGAGTTAAAACATGAAATATTCTCATCTTTGTTACTTTATTTTTTCTTTTGACAATAAAATCACAAACTCTTTCTTTTTTTTTTGACAGTTTGAATTACTTTTTATAGTTCTAGATTGACTGTATTGGAAGCCACAATATCTGAGCTGAAGGAAATCTTGATTCAGAAGAGTAAAATTTCACCTTTCTTTCACAAAAAGATTACCTTCAAGTTATTCATTAGAATTTAATTTGCAGGACAGGAAATATGCTTTAAAACTAAAAATTTCTTAAAGCCATATCAAAATATAATGAAAAGAACAGGAAAGAAATGCAAGTAAATATTAATGCCAAAAGCTAAATACAATATCAAAAGCAAGTAAGGTCAGAAAAAGGTGGGTTTTTTTCTTCAATATTTAAGCCAGCATCTAGAAAAGAAGTTCCAAACCATTTTGCTTATAAAATATTACTCAAAGGAAAATCTATGTTTGAACAGGTGCATTGGGTTTACCTGAATCTATACAAAAAAATAACAAGCTTTAGCTACTTATTTGATGAATTTTAGCCAAGATGACCAATAACATAGAAGTCAACATTTTTATTTTACCTTTACTGGAGCAAGGGAAAATAACATCCTTTCAGCTCTAACAGTGTTATATATGTTATATATGAAGCCATGCAAGCTGTTATATGCCACATATAATACTGTGCCATTATAGCATGTTTTGTTGGTAGTATCCAGGTATCATGAACAGAAAAGTATTCAGAAATTGTTCGGAGGAGGTGACAATGACATGGCATTTTGCTTTCTATCAGACTGAGCAAAGCTGAGCAAGTTAAACACCAAGTCTGGAGGTAGCACTTGAAGTAGTAGGTATTTCAGAGTGAAAAGAACGCTGACCTGCTTTTCAGCCACTTTGTGAATATTATCTATTGATCAAATAATTATATATAAGTATTTGATCACTATACCCCTGCAAGCACCAAATACAGAAATACCTAATGCTTCATCAGTGGCAATCACTGACAGGCAAAATGCCTAAATGCAAAGTATCTTTTCCATGTTTCTGGTGAAACCTTCTCTTTCCTCTTTAAGTGCCAGCTTGTTAGAATATGGTTCTCAGTGTCACTAGGTTCACTAAATATACTTAGAAGTACTCATTGATACCTTATGGAAACCTCAAGGAAAATCATCTCTTTTCGAGAACTGGGAGAAAACTGGAGGCCTTCTAAATTTATTTTTGATAGAAGCCTGTTGTGGCAAACAGAGACGAACTACCTTCCCTCTCCGTTTTTGTTGGGTTTTTTTAAGCAACATGTGTTAAAGGTATTATTTCATAAAATATACGTTTATTACGCAGTTATCTCAGCCTGAAGGCTTATGGCTTTCCAGCATGTATAAAACAGTACATAACTATAACCCATAGAGACTCTGGGTTTATTTAAGTCTCTTGACTCTCAGCAAAATACCAAAATAGCACAAAATAAATAGAAAGCTGCCTGAATGTAATAATCTTAAAAATAAACAAACACACCTTGTAAGTAAGCACAGAACAGCAACGCTGTCTAAGTTCCAAAGCTTACTATCACTATCCAGATACTGGTAAGAGCTATTCACGTAGTTGTAAACTTACTAGTTTCAACCATGCTCTCAGAATAAATCATGTAACCATATAAAGATATTTTAATAGCCAGATGTACTTGGTTCCTCAATCATCTGATGTACTAAGAAACATCTGGAAAGGAACCTGTCCAGAGAAGTACAATTTGCCTCACCACAACAAATGTACACATATGCAGAAGAAGATACCTTCCAGCCTCAGATATGCAGGTCTACCTCTAAGTATTACATCTGCTCATGTTTAACGATTCTCTGCGGTTCAATATTTAACTATTTTAGCATTTAGTTATATGGACAAGTGCATGTGCTTTTGTATTCAGCAAACTACCACTAGGAATAAATGATAAAGAATGGCATTCTTTACTGATTTTATCTCAACCAAACAGTCAAGGAATCAAAACAGATGTCAGCTTCTGAATCTCGAGAGGTGGATGCAGAGGGAATCTTCTGCGAAAGCCAAGTGGGTTTTCACATGTAACATTTGCACAAAGAGTTTTCAATGCTCCCATTGTTGAAGCTGGTGCACATGGAGAGTTAAATGCTGTATTTTGCAGGAATAATTCTATTGCATTCAATTCTAGTTCTCTGCACAAACCATTAGTGTTTTCCCATGAAATAGAGACTGTTACTCAAAAAAGAAAAAAAGGGAAAGTTATTGGAAAATCTGACAGTCTTTTGAAAGGGGATTTGGCAGCTTGGACAACACTATCCACTTCATTATGGATGAACAAAAATGAGAGATGATCACTGAAATCTAATTTATCCAGACTAATTTTCACCAATATAACAACTGTCTCCATTCTTCAGAAAAGTCATCATTGAATTTTGCAACATTGGCAGAATCACAATGACTTTAACAAGCACCAGCATTATTATATTTGTCACTGAAAACTCTTTATAATGACAAAGGTGGCTTTGTCAATTTTTGGTTTTATTGCTGTAAGAGGTAATCTATCTCGTGGTAATTTATTTACAGGAATTCTAATTTCGTTCACTTCAAATGTGATAGGATGTTTTCTGGGTTATTTTTGCATTATCAGTCCCTTGAAGAAAGGATCAATATATTTGCAGTATTTCCTTTATTTGCATGCGTTACCCTGATACAACTCTGACCTTTATACTTGGTTTTCAAAGAATATGCAGTATGATACTTGGTTACTGCCAAGCTGACAGTTACAGGCAACTACTAAAAAATCCCCCACACAGAGTGGAAATCATTTCTTTTAATTTTTCAATAGAAGTTTGTCTTCGTTCCTGAGACTTAACAGACAGAAATGTCCTATTAAAAGACGGAGGGCAAAGAACATGTAGCCTTAAGACAAATAACTATGGTGCCCCTTAATAAACACTTCAGTAGTAAATTGTGGGATATCATTACTAGACCGGACAATGCAAAATCTACAACACAGATCTTATTTTTGGAAAGACTATCGGAGAAATTAATGAGGAGAATGGAGCACAGTGGGTTTTAGTAGTTATTTTACGGTCCAAGTGACAATAGAGACTTTTCCCTACTGCACAGTAAACTGAACTCTTCTAAACATTTTGCATATTTTTCCTCCACTCATGCAGTAGTTACTATGATATTACCACTGCAGTAGACAAAACTCCATGAAAATGAACTCAAGTGGTTAACCAATGTTAGTAAGGGTAAAAATTTAACAATATCATAAAAGCAGATTACAGGTAACGTTTAGGCTATAGCAACAAAAATGTAAAGTATTGTATTTGAGCACAGCTCTTATCCTAAAATTAGTAACAAGTCTCCAAAATCAGTAAGCCATAATCCCACAGAGGGTAGCACGGTCCGTTTGGCTCCTCAGTGAATCTCATAAACTTGTTTCAGACAGCTCATGTACTTCATCTTATCTGATAAGGTAATTGCTTTGCTAGACAAAAGAAACAGAAAATCTAGTCCACTGGACTTCACTGAAACATTTGATACGGTGCCATATCGGAAGTTATTAATTCAAATGGTAAAAGTAGAGGTTAGCACCAGAACTATAAAAGAGATAGTGGAAATGATTACTAATTGTGAAAAGTATTGAAACTATGGGGCTAAAAGAAGGTTGTTAGTGCAATTTCTCAAGAGTTCAGTCTTAGAGTCAGTTATTTTCAGTTAGTGACATATTCACAGACAGGAATAATTTGCTAGTGATTCTGCTAGCAGAATAAGTGCAGTGGAGGGCTGGAGTATCCTGTGGGGAAAAAAAACCTCAATGATCTTCGAGGTAGACATGATACCAAAAAAAATGATGCAAAAAAGCAGAAAATCAGGAACAGGATTACTAGATTTCTACTGTGAAAGCTCCACAGATGGAAACAGCAGAGGAAAGAATGATCTGACTACATTTTCCAGACAAAGGGATGACTCTCACATGTTTATGCCATCTAACCCTGGATGTACCTTGAGGAATTTCCAGCAGGGACAAACATTTGTGTCTGGGTACAAGACACTAGCAAGGCCTCTTTTGGAAGACTGCATACACTTATGGTCAGCCAAGCTCATAAAACATTTATTTAAACCAGAGCAGAGCTACCAGAACAAATAAGAGAACAGAGGGTTAGGATGTTAAAACCCAGGGTGGTTTATTCAACCTATTTACGAAAAAGAAAAAAAAAAGGAAAAAAAGTTTAAAGGGACAGTTGCTCTGCATTCACTCAGAGTGATTGACATTTTAATACTAGCAGGGGAGAAAAGCTATCCAGAACCTTGTTGGCATGGGCACAAACAGGTGCAAACAGTCTTCTCAAGTTTATATTTATCCCACAGGAATTTATCTCCTCCAGTACCCACAAGCGCTGTGCTAACAAAACCTAGCCTCACCCTGATGGAACAGCTAGCTAGCCCACATCCTTCATGGGTGCAATGAGGACCTCATCTACTCACATCACCTGCAGGCTGCTGAAAGCTAAAACCAGCTTGCCAAGAAAAACAGGGAAAAGATGCTCTTTCACAGACCCTCTGCTGAGAAGGCTTCTGAAGAACCTGTTGCCTTGTACCTGGTATTAACCTGTGTTCTCATATTTACTAAGGCAACAATATCCCAAGGGCAGGGACACCTTCCAATAGACCCTGTTGCTCAAGGCCCCATCCAGCCTGGCCTTGAACACTGGCAGGGATGGGGCAGCCACAACTTCTCAGGAAACCTGTGCCTGTGTTTTACCATCCTCATTCTAAAAAACCTGACTATGTAGTCATAGTCCAAGTAAGAAAGTGCTAGTGTTCCTGCTAAGAAAACTGCATCATCTAGAAGTGCTCTGGGGTCTCCTCATGTTTGGTCTTTTTCACATAAAGCTAGCACAGCTACTGGCAAATTTACAAATCACCCTTACTTTCATTGCTTTTCTATTATTCCAGTTTTTAGGCTCAGTAAATGTTATCCTGTCAAGTTCTAAGAAAAGGCAAACTTTATTTTTTTTGACCATCAGATTCTATCCTCTTCCATTTTTATTTTTTTTCTGTTCACTGTGTTTTATTCTTACTATGTCTACCTAGGGAATCTAACTGTGTCACACAATATCCTGCTCAGTTAGTAGCAGGTTCAGATGCCTGAAGATACATACTGGTACATACATACTGGTACATACTGGTTTTCTATATGGCACCTGACAAAACTGTGATTTTTTTTCTTATTTTTGAAACAGAACAACTACACAAGTTACTTTTGAGCCTTTACCCAAATGAATAAGTAAGCAGTTTCATTATAAACCCTGACTGTTTAAGCACTCATTAGAATAAAGACTTAGTGAGTGAATCAGGACCTTAATATGCCAATTGCTAAAAGAAGTCATTAGGGAATACCAGTGCAGGATGATGGAAAGGCATGGCTAATTAATGTACTTTCAAGTCACTAATGTGTTTATATGCACTCGTAACTATTTAAAAGTTCGTTTTAACCCAGATGATACATATAAATCAACTTTAAAATAAAATCCCTCCAGGAGCCAGAGCCACAGAGATTAAGAGATTTTTAAATAGTAGAACTAAACTTATATTAAATTTAGATGTCTGACTAATCAACTATTCTATTATAGATGCTTAAAAATCTAAATACAACCTAGAGGACAGCAAATAAAGACTGAGTGGTGACAATTAAATGAAAGTGAAAAGCCCTGTCATTAAAATCAATTCACCTTTTGTTCTACCTGCTTAAAATTGAGTTCAGATTTTTTATTTAACTGCCTAAGAATACCAAGCTTACACTACTACAGGTGTTAGTTATACTACTAAATACCCGTCAGATCAGAGCAAATGTCAACATGGTTATATTTCACCAAAAGCCACCCCAAACCCCACAACGTAACCAAATGGCTTTTATGGTCACTTTGGTTAGATTCACCTAAAATAATTCACCATGCTTAATTTGCAACATTTTGGAAACACAAGGCAGCTATAAACCTCTCTCAGCAAATCTGGCTATAGCAATCCAAAGAGCTGGTTTCCCAACACTGAGATCTCACAAATCAACCATACCACAGTAAAGAATCCATCCTGGCAGCCTCTCCTACAGCATGATAATGCCACTCTTATGCACAATTTATTAGTACACCAAGGGAAAAAAAACCTTTGCAGCTTTTTTTATGTAATCATAAAGTAAGGAGGATCACCAAGAAATATATTTGGTCATAGGCTAGTTAAGGTGGAAGCAATGACTGTAT
The DNA here is from genome assembly GCF_037157495.1 of Lathamus discolor. Classification (NCBI taxonomy): domain Eukaryota; kingdom Metazoa; phylum Chordata; class Aves; order Psittaciformes; family Psittacidae; genus Lathamus; species Lathamus discolor. Next base: position 111,244,988 of record NC_088884.1, read on the forward strand.
AATCATACTGAGGTCACCCAGTGATTTTGTGGAGCATCTGGGTGCCATTAGGTTGGCTTCTTTGGGTCTGATTATATTGTCAGCCAAGAAGTTTCCACATAACCTGCATTAATGAAGTTCTTTTGCCAGATAATTGCTACAAACTAGACTCAAAGTATCAAAACCTGGCAAATGGTCTACTTTTTTTGTTCATCACACCACCCTGTTACTGACAACATCATAAAAGCAAATAATGATGAAGTATCACGCCTTTATTATTTCATTACCACTGAGCCCTGGAGCCCCACCACTAGAGAGGACCCCACTGTGAAAGGCATTCTACTAACAGAGTAAAAATGGCTCTGGACATAAAACAGCACTCTCAGAAAAACAGAAAGGGCAGTTAAACAATAATAATTTATATTGGGATGAAGCAGACCCAAAGAAAGAGGCAAACTAAAGAAAAGAACCAGCAAGGAAGAGGCTGTAGAAAGAAAAGGAGATGTTCTACTGAAAGGAGATGTGGAGAAGGCGACCAAGGAAAGCCCAGAAGTAGCACCTTGCAAGGCTTACAAACATTTTTATTTTTGTCCATTAGTCCTAAATACTCTGCTGTTACTAGTTTAGTTCTACTCCTATTTCTTTTAGACTGGGCAGAGAAAGTTGCTTGGATTTTGGGGTAAGCAGTCCTGCTCTGTGTGGGTCTAATTCCTTATAATAGCCTCTTCAAAGCAATATACCTTCCAGTAGGATATAGTAATCAGTGTGACTAACACCAGTCATACACAGTTCATTCCATCTCCCATCTTGCTGCCAGGGGAACAAGTGAGTGTGCAGGACACGTTTTGCGTTAGCAGGATTTGGGTTTTCCAACCACTGCACACAATGCAGAAGACAAATCCAGCTGAAGAAATGCATTTTAACTTTGCAGCAGAAATGTAAAAGCTTGTGAATGTTTTATGTTCCTGTGAAAGTATATTTGAAGCACACGCAATAAAGTAAAAATCTCTAAAAATTCTGGTTTTGAAGACGGCTTGTTTGTTTAATTGTGTGCCACTAGATTATCTCACCCTCTTTATGTCTGAGAGACCTAGACCTACAGGGACAAAACCATGGCAGATACTTAACAAGTAAACAGCAAGAAGACAGTATGTACTCTGTGTGCACGTGTGAAAGGGATCTAATAAGATAAAAACATAGAATCAACTAAGTTGGAAAAGACCTTTAAGATCATCAAGTCCAACCTTTACCCTTGGACTGCCAAGTCCACTACTAAACCATATTAATTAAGGGCCACATCTACACAGCGTTTGAACACTTCCAGGGACAGTGATTCTACCACTTCCCTGGGCAGCCTGTTCCACCCTCTCAGTGGAGGGATTTTTCCTAATACCAAGTCTAAACTTCTCCTGGTGCAGCTTGAAGCCGTTACCTCTTGTCCTATCAGCTGTCACCTGGGAGAAGAGAACAGCCATCTCCTTGCTCCATCCTCCTTCCAGGTGTTTGTAGAGTGATGAGATCCCGCCTGAGTTTTCTCCAGACTAAACACCCCCAGTTCCCTCAGCTGTTCCTCATCAGACTTGTGCTCCAGACCCTTCACCAGCTTTGTTGCCCTTCTCTGGACCCGTTCCAACCCCTCAATGTCTCTTTTGTAGTGGGGGGCCCAGAACCGAACTCAGGATTTGAGGTGCTGACTCACCACTGCTGAGTACAGGGGAATGATCACTTCCTTAATTCTGCTGGCCACGGTATTTCTAATATAGCCCAGGATGTGATTAGCCTTCTTGGCCACCTAACCACACTGCTGGCTCATGTTCAGCTCTATCAATCAGCATCTCCAGGTCCTTTTCTACCAAGCATCTTTCCAGCCATTCATCCCTAAGCCTGTATTGCTGCATGGGGTTGTTTTGCAGGGCACAAGTGCAGGACCTGGCACTTTGCCTTGTTGAATCTCATACCATTTGCCACAGCCCATCTATCTAGCCTGTCCAGATCCCTCTACAGAGTCTTCTTCCTGTCCTCCAGCAGATAAACATTCCTACCCAGCCTGGCCTCTTCTGCAAACTTACTGAGGGTGTACTCGATCCCCTCATCCAGATTGCCAGTAGAGGTGTCAAATAAGAATGAACTCAATATCGAGCCCCAATGGACACCACTAATGACCAGTCGCCAGCTAGATGCGACACCATTCACCACTAGTCTTTGGGCTCTGCCACCCCGCCAGTTTTCAGCCAAAGAATCCACATATCCAGGCCATGAGGAGCCTGTTTCTCCAGGAGAATGCTGTGGGAGACAGTGTCAAGTGCTTTACTAAAGTCCATATAGACAACATTTACAACCTTTCTCTCTTCAATCAGGCAGGGAAATCAGGTTGGTCAAGCAGGACCTGCCCTTCATAAACCTGGCTGACTGGGCCTCATCTCCAAGTTTCCCACACATGCTGTGTGTTCGCACTCAGGATGATATGCTCCATGATCTGAAAGCTATTTTTCATGAAGCCAGTAAAGAAAAGATATCCCAGAAATGAAACCAAGGCTATAGAGACCCTTAAAACCAGCAGAAACACTGCTGGTTGCTTTCAGCAGATGAATAATGCTGCTACATCAATAAACGAATGCCTGCACTCTCAGGAACCCCTGTGGCATCACATAGTGATGTAGCCCACAGGCCCTTTGACTTTTCCTGTAGTAAGTGCCCTCCTCCTCAATGCCATAATGAGCACCTGCGCAGAAGTAAAAGTGATACTTGGGCATAAAAGCACAGCAGTCAGCCATGGGCCATGGTGTTTCTGACTGGTTCAGTAGGTTGGGGTATTTGCTCAGGTAACATTTACTTCACTATGCAACTTTATCCCTGTAAATCAATCTCCCAGTTCGCATTGTTCTTGCTGTGATGAGCTAAGGATATAAGCAATGCAAAGCATATATATAGAGAGGTATCAGCAACATTCTTATTAAACCAGTAGATGCAGCTGAATACCTTATCTTAGTCATTCTTTCATTTCCTGTTGTTCCCCTCTCACAGCCTGTTTTGATTTTACGCTATTCGTTCAGGCAGGAGTACTTCACATAGGTAACACAAAGTTTATAAAACACAAAATGTGCATGTGCATGTACATGCACATTTGCCCATTATTCCCACACCATCCATATCTGTAGTCTAGACAAAGCTACAAGAGCCAGGAGTGGGGGACAGGAAAGGGAAATAAAAGGTGAGGATTGCATCAGTGTCACCAGAGCCTAAACTGGGAAAAAAAATCCAAAGTGAAAACTTGCATGTTTTTCACTGAGCTGGGATATGACCTTCCATCAACCCTGGTCCACATAGACTCAAAAGATATTAAATCACCTCTGTGGCAGGAGCCCAGTAATCAAGAGCCACAATCCCATAAGAATTAAGTTGATGGACTAATTTGCCTTTGGGCTACAGAAGGGCATGCTTTCAACTACAGGGTCTGAACAGCAGCTGGTGCTGTGCCACAAACAGCTGTGATGAATCTAAACAAGAGGGGGTGCTAGCAGTAGTAAAAACACTTCCAGAGAATGGTTTAGAGGCTGCAAAAATCAACCTCCCCCATTTCTCTGTTCCTTAAAGAATGGGACAGAGCAACAAACCACACAGGGGGTGGGTGGAGAGCATAGTATTAAGGCATGCTCATTAATTACTCTGAGTATGACCTTGGTTATGGAAAATGAAATTAAAAAAAAAAATCACTTATTTTCTATTTATTTCTTTGATTTACCCTGCTGGAAAAATAAAATAGGCATTACAATTCCCTAAACCACAAGACTTCACCACAGACCATCTCATCTTTGTGCTGGTATCCAAACACAACAGGCATGGGATATACCCCTTCATCTCTTTGGGTGGTAAATTGTTACTCAGTTCATGGAAAATAAAAGGAACAGATGCGCAAAGAAAAACTGTGGTCCTCAGTTTTGCAGTTTGGATGAGGCAGTCCCATCCCCACAACACCACTGCTAACCCTATGGAGTAAATCCTTGCCATGAGGGTGTTGGTGTGAATGATTGACAACTGCACTGCGGTAAATGCACATTAACACTTATGGGTTGAAAGCAGCCAGGTTGACAAGAGCCCCATAGCAACAGATGAGTCAGCTTTGAATGGATACTAATTGAAGACAGCAGCATGGCTGGACATTTTGCATCAATGTGCCGGCCACCTGCTTGCAGAGTAGGAGAAAAGCTAGGCATGGCTCCGTGCATCTTGAGAGGGCAATATTTTTGAACACTAAACAAGTCCATGGACTGAATAACTTCAGCTAAGCACAGCCATAAGATCTCAGGCATGTACTAGCAGAACATCACTAGAGTACAAAATGGTGATGTTATTATAGAATACGTAATCTATTATGTATGGGTTTAAGCATAGGGGATAAGGCTCTTTTGAAAACAATTTAAAATCAAGCAAACTCATAGCTAAAAGCTAGCTGTTATTTCAGATTTGGTTGTTTCAGTTTTAAATAGGACTTCAGGAACACTAATGACTTCAGGTTTTGGGTAGTGGTTCATTTAACAATAGAAGGAATTGGACTCAATTTGACACAGTGCCTTACTGTCTTGTTCAGCCATTTATAGTGGGGACGTGATTGGCGATAATCTAGACAGGTTCCAGATGGGAGAGAAATGTTCACTCATTTCTAAGATTCCTGTGTTATGCCAAATACATGCAAATAGAAATTCATACCAGAGGGTGCATTATTTATCATTTTCCAGTCCAAAAGGCAAGGAAAATAAAAGGCACCCATCTGACATCACCATATATATGGCTAAGAGAAAACAGATACAGTCATTTATTAGATCCCTCAGTCCCATACAAAGACAACTGTAATGTTGGTGATTGTCCCTACTGTAAGAATTACTTTTTCTAGGAATTTAATTACTATATATACTGTAAGCATTGTTAGGCCTTGTCTTTTCAATTACATTGTCTTTGATTTCATTATTAATTAGAGTTTTGCAGTCATTTATTCATTAGCAAACTCACTTATGTGCTGAAAACAACTAGGTTCATGTGTACAGGAAGAGTAACAAATAAAAATACAATATCACATTTATCCTCAATTATACAATCTCATTTAACAAAATATATAGTAAGCATACTCAGCAAAACAGAAGCAAAACCAGCTCCTTTTTACAAAAATGTTACAACTATTAATTTATTATTTTTTTTTTTGCCTGACTCCCTATGCTGGTTGAAATGCAGTGCTTAAAAATAAATGCCAGAGTTTTTTTAGAGCTTTGCAAATTTCTTTCTATACAAGTGACATCTGACATATATTTCAACGATGCAGCTTCTACAGACAAATCAATCTGTTTTCCCTAATTCTTTCCTCGGCGTCTTACCTGAATGCTTTAACAATTGTCATTCTCACCCACAGACAGAAAACTACAGATCTGGAATCTGTCTGAGATAATGATAATTTAAAATATCCCAGGAAGATAAACCCAAAGATAACTCATTTCAGAGCTTTGCCATTACTATGCACAGATTTTCAAAACCACTCTCTTTAAAAACTTACTTGAAAAAGAAAAGGTAGAGAGAGGGAGGAAAAAAAAAAAGAGAAGGCATTGAAGGACAGAGAGTAGAGTTTTAATTTTATTTTAATTAAAGCTGGTAACTTTAATTAACTAGTTATGGTTTAAATACATAGAAAATTTATTAGACTAAAGCCATTGCTGCATAACGGAGCATCATTTTGTACACTAAGACTGAAAGACTTAGAATCATAGAATAGTTAGGGTTGGAAAGGACCTCAAGATCATCTTGTTCCAACCCCCCTGCCATGGACAGAGACACCTCACACTAAACCATCCCACACAAGGCTTCGTCCAACCTGGCCTTGAACACTGCCAGGGATGGAGCACTCACAACCTCCCTGGGCAACCGACTCCAGTGCCTCACCACCCTAACAGGAAAGAAATTCCTCCTTGTATCCAATCTAAAATATCTTCCTAATGTACTGGGCTTAAAGTCCATGTGAAATTGAATTTTCCTGTAAGATTTCCAGGTAACAACCTTTTTCCCTCTTTCTTTCCCCCATCTCTGCGCGATTACTGCAAGAAACAAGATATTGACCATTTGTTTTTGAAATGCAAGAGAAATCCTTGAAAAGATGATTGCAACAGTAATCATATCACAGATTTGCCCTAGGTACATTCTTTTACCAAACATAACTGGAAAATTTCCAGCCTTTTACAATGAAAATGTAACCATGGGCTGTTGATCCCAGATCGTCATCCATACCTCTGAAGCTACAAACTACTACCTGCAAATATAAGGTGAGGAATGTGCAGTGCTGCACTCTCACCCTGAACTGTAAGATGGAAGTGGGAATTGCTGTGGGAAGGTATCTGCTGTTCCAAATAGCTCAGGCATGCCAATTACCAAAAGTTACTACAGAAAAACTAAAATCCAGTTAATAACAAATGAAACTTATTACTGAGACTTATTACTGATTCCCATGAGGTCATGCAATTTTGTTTAAATTGACAAAGTCAAATTGTCTAAATTTCATGTTGTAAATATCATTCTGAAATACCTCCAAAACCTATTTACCTAGATTTCAAGAATTATTCAACAACTGTTTTAAGCAGGCGTAATTCAGAAGAGCAACACTAACTCTATTGTCAAGGGATTTATTGCAAAGGTTAAGCTGCTTATTGTATCAAGAAGCAGGAACTCTCATTATATGACCCTCATTAAACAAGTTACTTCAGCATTTGATTATTCTTTCTGTACAAGTGAGGTGTAAGCTGTGGCTATCACAGAAGGCAAGGAGAGATCAACATGCAAGGTATGTTTATCTGCATATGCCAGGTATTACAAGATGTACCCATGAAAACCCTGAAACAGCTTTGCAGCAGGCAGCTTTCACTCCATACTCTTCTGATATTCAACAAAGCATAAGGAAAATATATAACGGGCAAAAGTCTCCAGAATGCTGATTCAAACATGTTGGCATACAGTTGGTTTGCAGTTGCCACTTACTGCACTGGAATTATAGCTAAGTTCAGGAGTTTTCTCCAGATCTCCATCTGCTGACCCCCAAAGAGCTGAAGTTGCCCTTCACAACAAGGTGATGGTTACCATCTCAGTGGGGACATCTACCTCCCAGATAGTTTGATGCTGTTCTAAGGTAGCTCACCCAAGGAAGAAACTTTTTATCTCTTCTCTGCCTTTGTAGAAGAGAATCTGGGATAATGCTCCTTACTCCTTTCCACCTGATCACAGAGGGTATATGGTGAAAAGAGAAATTTGAATTTATAAGCACCTCTAAAACAAGGTCTTTAATTTAAAACTCCTTACAGCTTCACTAGACTGTGAACATTCAAGCTTAAATGGTATATAATTGCTTTTAAAACACTAAAGCCCTGACTTGGATTTGCAACGCACTGATGTAATTCCAGAGTAGCAGTACTTGCACCAGCACAAAACCAACATACATCCTATCAGAATGCACTTTCACAGACTGTATTCTTTAATTTGCTCTTTTTCCCCATCCAACACACACTGAAGTTATTATTTTAATAATTAGCGTTAAAAAGCCCGAACTTTAAAAAATACAATAAGCATACAAGTAACACAATCCACATAAAAGACAAAAAGCATTTGTTCTTAGATTGACTTTTCCTTAGATGCATTTAAAATACCACATCATAAAACGTATGTGAGGAGACCATTTACTGCATGAACAATTAAACAGTTTTCTCTTTCTTCCTTTATTTGTATAGTCAATTGGCTACCCCACAAACCACTTGGCCAAACAACCTGTTGGACTACTTCCAGGGAGCACTGAGACATCCACCAAAATATCAAAGGCTATAATTAGACTTTCATCATATGTTCCAACTCATCCAAGAACAGTCAAGAAACATTAAAGACAACAATCTCATCTGAAGCTAATTACTGACAACTAGCTCAATACTGCCTATAGAACTCATCATCTTTGATTTTCTTCATTAAAGGACAGTCTCATCAGTTCCCATGTTTCTCAAAGTATTTCTTGAACGGGTTATAATTCAGTGACGATGAATTCCAGGTCCTGGATTTCTTTAATTTTTCTAGTCCACTGTCATACTAGGTTCTTCATAGTGGGTCCAACTTTGGTCGTGACTATATTGATGTACTGACTGCTTGAGGAGAAGGGAAAAAAAAGCAACCCCGAAACAACAAAAACCCCAAAACAAACACAAAGAGCACTGCTAAGTTCATAAAAAGTTGTGTGGGATTTTTTTTCCAGAAAATAAAGGAAAGATTTTCCAATAAAATTTGTTTTATGGCTTCTTTTCCCACACAAATTTTCACATTATTTAATAATTTTCTTTTTCCTCACTAAACACTGGTTGTAAACAAGTGCTATTGCTCACATTTTATCTATAGGGAACTGTGGCACTTTGGAAGTCTGTGACAGAACGGGGGGTTTTAGCCTGGCCTCCAAAATACCAAGCTGGTCTTCAAACTACTGACAAACCTTTCCTATTGCTGCTCTCAATAACAGCTGCAATAACTTTAGGCTAACCACATTCTGGCTGAAGCTATGCTAGAAACCAGACTGATTAAACCAGTGGAAACATTGCTGAAGAGTTTTCCCTAACCAACAGAGAGATGGTGGACAAGCTACTTCAAGTAAAAGTATTTCAACTTGCTACAAATATTTCACCAAGATTTCAATGTAATCAGTGTTCAAAATACAATAAAATTTAAAAAATAGATAGATAGCAATATTAGGCAGAGGTCATACAGACCCACAGCACTTTTGAGGCAAGTCTCACTTGTCCCTTTGTAGATGCTTTAGTTAAAGTAATGCAACAGTAAAGCAAAGTGCGCTTTTTGGTGTAACTGGTGGGATAGGAGCCACGGGGTTCACTCTTCTTACCCAGATGGGAGAAATTCTCAGCAGACCACAACCTGCTATTGTCTTCTACAGAAAACACAAAGAGGAGGCACTCCAAGAAGCACTGGGTGGCAGCACGGTCTGCTGAAGACGGTCTTTAAAAACTTCTGGAACTGGCTGTTCATTAGTATTTGGTCTATACCCTGCCATCTCACAGTCCCATAACTGAGACATATCAAACATCCTGTTTTCTAAAACTGAGGTCATACCAGAAAAGCTTCTGCACTAAGATGATTCCCAATTACCTCCTTATACTTTCACATCTGAAGACATACAAAAGCAAACTGAAGTCCATGCCTTATTTCTTTCCTCACGCCATGCTTACCCCTCACATGTTGAATCAGCTGCACAGTTCTTCCTCACCTGCTCCAGCTTTCCTTCTCAATAATCCCAAACTCCTGGGGCTTCTGCTGTTTGCCAGCTCCCTACTGTAGCCCTATTGTTCAGTGGCATGGTGTTGCCATTGCTTGTAACAGGCCAAGTATTACCCTTGGTTTTGCATTATGTTACCAGTGGAGGTCTCTGGACATGTCAGCCTGGGCCTGCATGGAGCTCTGTTTGAGACTGTTTATCTGTAAGAGCTAACAACTAACAAGCTAGATGACTGTTACCTCCTTTCTTTACATTTCACTTAGCTTCATATAACTGTATGGTGCCAGCCTTTACTTTTAGGTAGCAGATGGCAATAAGAACTACTTGGGATCCTAAACCAAAAAGCAACATGGAGGGCACAGGACAACAGTGTAGCCTTCTCAGTATGGGCACAGGATGATCCTGGAGGTCACGGGGCTATAAACTACTGACAACCAATGGTCAGTGACTAGACAAGAAAGGGATGGGTCATGGAAACTAGATAAAACCAGCCGTAAAGGTAACCAAGGGCAAAGAACAAGTCTCAAACATACGTCAAACCCACCATACACAGCAAATTGAAATGTAATGTGGAATTACAGACCACTGAAAAACGAGATGGGTGCAGACCACATTAACAAACATGGAAGTGCCTGCAAGCAGATCCTAAACTGAGGGGACAGACTCCTCCCATGGATGCACTCAATACTCAGAATACAGACGCCTCACCAGAAACTTCCCCTTCCATCAAGGTGGAAAACATTGACCTTCAGATCCAGACTGCTGGTGGAAGGCTAAGTATAACATCAGAGAAAGGAGTCATACTAGAAAACCTGTGTATATGGCATTGTAACTGGAATAATAATAATCCTTTGATTAGATAATTGCAGTTTTAATTATACTAATGGTAAATTCTTGGCTTTGCATGTAAGGTGTGTTCTTTTTGCCTATAACAAGAACGTTATGTGACAAACAATGCAAGAAATCAGTGGGAATTCAAGGAACCTATTCTCTCACTCGGATGCAAATATTTCCTAACAATAACATGTTCACTGGTTCATCAAATTCAGATTAATTCTTCCTTGGAGAAGGAGCAAGACTGTTTTTGAAGAGTCAGAGTATTTAATAGGCAACAGTACAAAGAACATGATGCTTAGAGGAATAAAACTGTTAATGCCAACTTTTTTGTACTTTTACAGCCTCAGAAATGGTGATATTTCAAAAGTGATAGATTTCAAATCAATACAAAGCAGCAAGTCAAACAGCACTCAAATCCCAGGCAGATGACACATATCACAGAACACCATTAACATATGGCACTCATAAGCTGTACTACTGCCAGTTCATATTTGGAGAGGTTTATGGCTATGTTCTACATGGAGTTATCTTGTCTTAAGGTATCATACACATGGATCACAGTAACAAGATCCACACCTAAGAGAAACCACCAGTCTCCTCGCCAGTTTTGATTGTGAGCAATGGTGAAGAAATAATGCTTTTTCCAACACATTCAAGCTACAGGAGAAGGGGCCTTGTGAATTCCTGAAGACTACATATCTGAACAAATGTCACAACCTGAAACAGAGCGATCAGCCTCATCCCCTATTGATGGTTGGGTCGGGGCGGGGGGGGGGGGGGGGTGTGGGGGTGTGTGGCATTACCTTTGCTTCATTTTGGAGCTGAACTTGATTATTAGATTTTTCTACGCTCCAGTCTCCCTCAAACGGGGTGGGCAGTCATCCCACACAGCACCTGTGAAATCACTTCAGCAAAAGACTCTGGCCAGACCTAGCACCTCAAACTGAGATCCTTCTCAGTAAGTCAAAGGAGGTTTGACATCTACCACACATCAGATGCTGCCAATTAAAAAGCCTCAAAACAATTGAATTCCTGCAGTTATGTAAACAGGAATATCATATGGAATAAAATAGATAAGAATAAAGAAGCTGAACCCAAAAGTAAGGTTGTTGGAAAAATTGAAAATATGGCTCTATAATCCCTGGAAACAATAAAATCTAATTTTGGTGGAAATCAATATCTAACATGAGTTTTAGTTCTGATTTCAGCATTCTAAACTTCAGAGGGTGGTGGGTTTTTTTGGATAAGACTTTATTAATTGAGAACAAAATTCTCTAGAAACCACTAATTTTACTTTTACCCTTTTGTTTTATTGTTAGACTAAGACAAGCAAATTTTGCCAAGAAAGGGTAAGATCCTGTATAATATAGCTGCTTTAGGGATGGTAAAGACTATATAAATCCTCCCAAAGGAAGGGGGTTGTATTTTTTGTAGCACTATAAATATAAAGCAAATGGAATCGCTTAAGAGTTGCTATTTGCCCTGTTGGTTCTTTTTCATCTTGTAAACTAAATGCAATAAAAGAACAAAGACTATTTTCCATTTGTAAGGATTGTTTCTCCATCAGAGCTGCTCAGACACAGTTTATTTTCCAGTTGGTGAATTTAGACCGAAGAGGTTTCTGTCCCTCATCCCTATACTTGGTGCAACTTCTCTATTTTTCAAAATTACAGTATCGTGTCAATGCTTTACATCATAACTTCAATGCAAGGTAAAGCCCTGAACTCTGCCGGCTGAGGAAAAGAAACAAAATATTCTTAGAAAATTGCTAGAGAAAACTACATAATTTATATTCACCTTTATGGGAGCCCTTGAGGAAATATTTAAAAATAGCAATACAGTGAAGAACTTTAGTATGCGCTTAACAACTCATTCTTCATTTACCTAAGACAGCAGATATATTTAAAGGAAACCAACAACCTACATGACAAATAACTTAGTAGCAGCTGCTGAATGTTTTCTACCAGGAAAAACAAACAAACAAAAAACCCAACCAAACCAAGAAAACTACCTATTTATTCACATACTGACTTTATGTAAATGAACGTATGTATTTCAGATTTTGACTGGGATCCTTTGCAATCAGCCTATGATTATTTCAGACTGTTGCAAAAATATCTGCATAAATTTTTTAGACCTCCATCTACATTCTTTGTCTATGCATGGGGACAAAGCAAAAGTGAAATTGATTAAGTGAGAATAACTTTACGGTACTTCATTAGTAACCCATTTCAAGTCTAAAAAAAATGGCAAATGTAAATCATGCGATACATTCTCCTGGCTTCTCCTGGTTTATTTTTACTAAGTAAATGTATTGATGACAATGCATGGTCTTCAGAGAAAGGAGGCACAAAATATGCAAGAGTAATCCATCACGCAGAACTGGGAGGAAAGCAAAAATGTTGCTACTTATGAGAAGTTTACCGATAACACTTTTTCCTCCCTACAGGTTGGAACATAATGGGATCCCTACTCTTCAGAAATACCCCTCTGAGAGAATTCGGATAAAAATACCCCAAATTCACCCTCACTGGCATGCACTATTTATCCTTGGTATATTTTTAAAAAACAATACTGGTGATGAAACTTAACAGAATGAAATCTCTTGAACATGGTTCTACACATAACCACTCAGGAAGGCTTTTGGCTGTTGCAAGTTCCACCTTATCTCTTTGCATCCTTTTGTGTCAAGCTCACGTAACAATTTACATAACATCAGGTACATAGTTAAGCCATCTGAATTGTGTATGCTAAGGAAGATGCAGGAAGATTTTCACAATGTACACTACTGGACGCAGTATGTTCATATACTTTTTAAGATGAAATGTTGTGGGGCATGCTTTTCCCAGATACACCTTGAGAATGGAGAACAATTTTTGATTGAACTAGCTGCAGAAACATCTTGCAACCTCTTTGCAATAATTTGTTATGACCTTTCGTAAATCAAAACAGAGTTTTTTAGCAGCCAATGAAAACTTCTATACAGAGGACAAAGAAATTAGTCCACACTCACATGCAAAGATGATTAAAATCAAATTGAGACATCAATAATTGATCCCGGGTGTTCCTCTGTTCTTTGACCCATAGCTGTCAGTTGTCACTGATGTAGTTAGATGGTTAGAAAGCTTTTTGGTTTTTCCCTCCAGGTAATTTGGCAAGTTTCTAAAAGCTTTTCAGAGTCAAATCTAGGAATTCATGCAATAAATATCATTACTGTAGAAGCCACAAAAACGAAAACCTTTTTCCAAGAATCTTAAATCATCTTAATCTGGAGAATTATAGATCATGAAAACGGCGATGGTTTGGGGATCAAAGTTGCTGCACTTTTCCTTTGGATACCAGCCATAACAGCAAAGATTTTTGTAACAGTTTTGAAACAGACGTTGGAGGTACATTGTAGAGTCAGCAATATACTTTCATCATTCCCATACTATGTAGATGTGCAAACACTTCAAGGAACCAAGCTTTTTTTCTTTACATAAAGCATAGATGATTTAACAGTTAAAGGATAGTAACAACCAAGTTCATCAGCAAAGAAGCACTATAGGTTCATAACAGACTTTCTTAATGCTTGGGTCTATCCGCTTGTTTACTTTTACCATTTTTCCTTATTATACACAGAGTCTACTTAATACCTACACTTGAAATTTCCAAGGGCAACCCCCAACATACAAGACAGGGAGAAGAGTTTGTTTTAAATACATGTTTGCTAAGCCATAACAAAAATTCTACCAAAACAGAAAGGAAACTGGTACTATCAAAGGCCATGTTACTTTAAGATATTCTGTTTAAAAGGGATTTGCTGAATACATATTTAATCTCCATCCTTTGTTTTGCTACCAGGTTCTAGTTCTACATTCATGGAGGGTACATAGCTGCAACAATAATTTTAAAGTAATGTATTTAAACACTGCATGTCTGTACACCCTAAGCTAGACATTTTTGTTTGGTTTCGGATTTGATTTGGTTTTTCAAAGACTATGTTCTACTACTAAGTACACGATTGTGACTCCGTTCTTGGCAGAGGTTTTCTTCAAGACTCCACAGTTGAAGCAAGTGCACCCAAAGCAAATGTAAGCAATGACGACCTCTTGTTGTGAATATCACTTGCCTGAAGTAAATTTATAAGTCCAATATATGCAAACATCTGATTTCTTACTTACTTCAAAGTGGAGGCACAGGAGCAACATTTCTCATTAGCTATCAGCCAGAGAGCCTTTCTCAGCAGGTCTCTGTTAAAGAATAAAAGACTACAACTGAGAACTTCCCTTCACCCATCCCAAATTCCTGGCTCCCCTTTTCTGCTCTAACCCTCACCCTAACACATAAAGTGAACAAAACTTGAAAACTGAGGAAGAAAAGAGAACAACTGTGGAGTTTCCGTGGCTGTCAACATCCAATCTTTCTGCTTTGGCTTCTATCTCCTATCCCTCCCTTTTCCTGTTTGCCTCTCCCATTTGGGCTGTAAAACTCTTCAGAGAATAGAATGAATGCCTTCCTCTTAATTTTATGAAAATCTTAGAAAAATTCACAACTCCGGCATGCCAGGAGTTAGATCACCACCAAGATGCAACCATGCTCATTAAGAATCAAAATAAAGACCCTTATTACAACAAAGAAAAAGCTACAGATGTCAGTATCTTTGCAGCTAACCTAGCAAAGAGTTTGAGTCCACATGGTGACCCTTATGGAGATGCAGATCTGAGTTTTATTTTGCAGTGCATCATCTATTTAGGGCATATTCTTGGTCCATAACTTAAGAGTTTGTAGAAATAAGCCTTAAAAAGCTCATTCCCCTTTGTAAGGAAGTGTTGCTGTCTTCCCTGACACGAGAAAAGCACACATGTGAAAAAGACATCCAGTGAGACAAAAATTACTGCCCTCAACGCACAGTGGCACTGCAGTAAGACTTACCATCACATTACACTTTCTATTGTTATGTTGCCAGAGAAAGCAATTTGTAGTCTGTCTTATTTTTCCTAGAATTATTCTCAGGGAACCTGCAACCCACTATGCCTTGGAACAGCAGGCTGATCCTAGCCAAAGTATGAAACTAATAATACTCCAAATTAACAGCCAAAGGCAAAAGAACCAGAGCTACTAAGCAGTAAAAAAAAAAATTGTCATATTTGCATTAAGGAAATGATTATGCTTAGTTAATGTGGAGAGAAAAAGAGAAGTTCCATTGACAGATGAACATTAACACTTTTGACATTTCCTTTTGTTCCAAAGGCCACGTACCAGAAGTTCACAGAAGCACTCCAGAAAACGGTAGCAGAAAAGACTTGTTACAGGGAGACTTCTGTCACATCAGAGATCACGCTGGCTTATTTAGAAGAGAGACATGTATGTCTTGATGGATGCTGGAGAGGGACTCTTCACTAGGACAAAGGGTAATGGGTTAAAACTTAAACAGGGGAAGTTTAGATTGGATATAAGGAAGAAATTCTTTACTGTAAGGGTGGTGAGGCACTGGAATGGGTTGCCCAAGGAAGCTGTGAATGCTTTATCCCTGGCAGTGTTCAAGGCCTGGTTGGACAGAGCCTTTGGTGACACGGTTTAGTGGGTTGTGTCCCTGCCCATGGCAGGGGGGTTGGAACTAGATGGTCTTAAGGTTCTTTCCAACCCTAACCATTCTATGATTCCATGATTCTATAAATACCCAGTTGCTCTTGCAGTAAAGGAGTAAGCACAGGGTTACATGCAAATTTAAACTCACTGCCTCCTAACTTTGTAGTCTTGACTATGCTGTCAGATTCCAGGCTCTTCTGCTTTTCAATATCCAGCTGGAACTTCATACAAAGAGGCAGATTTTTGTGACGTAATTAAAATCTTGCTGGAAATTATAATTTTCACATACTTCATCAAGCTTAAAGGCAGAGGCATTGAAACAGATGCATGTTTTTAACTCCTGGATAACACAGTCTTTTCTACCAGCTCTCATCATTGTCCGTGCAGATGTCCCCTACAATTATCATTAAATTAGATTAAGTCCACTATCTTTATGCTATGATCAAAGTAGGTGCAGATGTTGAGATTGTATGAGGCACAGGCTGCAAAAAGTGGGATGGGGCTGGAGGAAAAAAATCACAACATTACCAAGTAAACTGGGTTATTAGTAACCAAACCTAAAACAAAGAGATTATCTTCTCTCAAGATATTATCATTTCTATCTAATTTACTCTTGATGAATCTTACAAAAGAGAATATTGTAGGCCTCTTAAAAACATTTCTCACAATTTTCTGTCTTTGGAAAAATTCACACAAATATGTCTTTTTTAAGGTCATATTCTTCTAAGTAGTATCATCGAAACCAGATCTTTCCTTAACTTTTCCAGCTCTCTATGTCATTATCTAGGAGACCATTATCATGCTTTTCAGTAAGTGAGGACAGGATTTTTCCAGAAACTCCACTAGAGTACATATTAGTCTGGTTTTAGGGGTTTTTTTCAGTCCAGAAGATGCCTGCTATGCAGCATGGAAGTATTTAACATGTACAGAAGAGTTAGGTAAGACTATTTTATCCTTTTTCCTTTTTAGTACCTAATTGTTTTCAAACTCCTGACAGAGTTAATTAGACAGAAAGAAAATTAAGAAAAAAAATTGTACTGGCATTTGGTATTCTGAAGGCCCTGTTCTTAATTTCCTCCATTCTTTCATGTAATAATAGTTTTGGTTTAAGCCTCCGGATACATTGTAAATGGGACCGAGTTTGAATCCTTTCTCTTAATGGCTTTTCTTGTAAAAAAGTCCAATGCAAATAAATATAATAGGTCCCATTAGTGCACAAGGTACTTGGAGGGGAAAAGCACAGAACAGAAATTGATTAAACTTTGCAAAAGATTTGTAGCTTTAGAGAAAAAGTTCATTCAGTTCTCATCTCCCCTGTGATGCACTATGATGATTCAAACCCACCAAGGTGTGTACATGGAGCAGAGTGGTGCTGATTCCCCTTGCTTTTAGCTCATTATATTCAAGGGTAATTAACTCTTGAGCAGCCATGATTAGATAGGTGACTGGTTACATTACCTGTCTTTTTAGAACAGGTCATGACTTTGCAGGACAGGTTAAAAACGAGAAACAGCTTTCCACAACTACCAAAGGGAGCAGGTAGACAGTAATGTAACTCCTAATCACAGTCAAATGCTGAGAAGTTGATCTGAAATCTGAGTTTTCAGATGACGACAGGAGCTAAACCTCACTGTGTTTCCAGTTAGTCTCTAAGTGGTTTCAATTACCATGCTAATACAGACAATGTTAACATAGAATCATAGAATCATAGAATAGTTAGGGTTGGAAAGGACCTCAAGATCATCTAGTTCCAACCCCCCTGCCATAGGCAGGGACACCTCACACTAAACCATCCCACACAAGGCTTCATCCAACCTGGCCTTGAACACCGCCAGGGATGGAGCACTCACAACCCCCCTGGGCAACCGACTCCATTGCCTCACCACCATAACAGGAAAGAATTCCCTCCTTATATCCAATCTAAACTTCCCCTGTTTAAGTTTTAACCCGTTACCCCTCATCCTGTCACTACAGTCCCTGATGAAGAGTCCATCCCCAGCATCCCTATAGGCCCCCTTCAGATACTGGAAGGCTGCTATGAGGTCTCCATGCAGCCTTCTCTTCTCCAGGCCGAACAGCCCCAACTTCCTCAGCCTGTCTTCATACAGGAGGTGCTCCAGTCCCCTGATCATCCTCATGGCCCTCCTCTGGACTTGTTCCAGCAGTTCCATGTCCTTTTGATGCTGAGGACACCAGAACTGCACACAATACTCCAGGTGAGGTCTCACAAGAGCAGAGTAGAGGGGCAGGATCACCTCCTTTGACCTGCTGGTCACACTCCTTTTGATGCAGCCCAGGATACAGTTGGCTTTCTGGGCTGCGAACGCACACAGCTGGCTCATGTTCATTTTCTCATCGACCAGCACCCCCAAGTCCTTCTCCACAGGGCCACTCTGAATCTCTTCTAAGTTTAAAAAAGAAAATAGATGCACATCTACAAAAAGTCACACGAACATCCAAATTCTCACAGGCTCCAGTGCTGTCTCTGCAGAGAACACACCAAACCCCCTCACCGAGAGAATATGTCCTCCATTTTTAAATCTGTTTTCTTCCTTTAATGATTTTTCTTACCCCATCCCTCTCCTGCCTGCCCTAGCAACTGCTTACTCCTTAGAAATCCAGGCAGCTGCTGATCCATTTAGTTGCTTCGATTTTTTTAGTAGCACTGCACCTGAAGAGGTTACTGTCTTGTACAGCCTGCTGCTGCAAGAAGTTATTCTTCCATTGACTGGCCTGTAGAAGCATTCTCCAGCTACTTTCAATCAACATGAGACAGATTACCAAAGGCATACAATTTGAACTCATTAACCTAGCCTAGATCCTTTTTGCTTAACCAGGTGTGAGGTCACCCACATGACCAACTCAGCTGGCAGGTGCGAGAGGATGAAAACCTCTTGGAGGAGGAATGTGATAAGCAGCCAGTAACCATTGCACTTCCTCTTCCAGCTGCATCCACAGCTCTCCCTCTAAAAAATAGTCCTGATATCACTTGCAGAGTGTCACACTTTCCTCTGCAGGCTAACCAAACATGAACACAAAGTCATTACTAGCATGCTGAAATCAGAGAAGAGCAATTCCAGTACAGCTCTTCCTTAAGCAGTCCCAACTGCTCTGACTAGTCTCTGAGGACCTCCTCTGGCTACAACTTGGCATGTGTAGGCTGTTTTCTCCCCTATTTGTGTACTATCAACATCATCTTATTGTTTCTCTTTCCGATGCCATGTCCTCCCCAAGTTTCCATAACTCTGCTCTCTTCGTCTTCCTCCCTAGGTACTCTGGTCCTGGTTCCAGGTAAACTGTGTTAAGTAAACGAGATCATTTGGGTGTCTTCACAGAGCAGTGCGCAGTCACTCCCTGAGACAACATCTTTCACCTCTTCAATTAGATAAAGAATAACTTGAAATGAAACTTGTGTTGAAAGTACTTGTAAAATACCAGCTGCTCCAAGGTCTGTGTAATTGCTAGGCACCCCTGAAGCATTACCATGCCAATGTTGGCTGAAATATCCTTTTCAAATAGGCTCCCTGCAGTTTTCTTCTGTACCTTTGCAACATCATGTTTTATCCGTGTCTCAGTACTTAAATACATCATGCTTCAAAAAAGTCATGCCAAATTTTTTATTACAATTCCTTTTTTTGCCACTTCCCATTAGATAGCAGAGCAAAAGTCTCCTTTTCCAATTTATAGAACCCCCTAATTTTGCCTCTATTTTTACAATAAATACCAAAACATTGCAAAGTGTGCCCCAGATGTGTCATCACCCAGTAAAGTTCCACATGTGCAAAAACTGACAAAGTTACAGCCAGCAAGAGGAAACAAAAGGTAGTTACATACAACTTATGAATACTGTCGCTAGCCACAGAAGGAGAGTCCAGGGTATCTTGCAGAAATTTGAGAATGAAATCTCCTAACCAATATCATAACAACATCCCCAAACACATCCAAATGAATTTTTATTTCACCTTGAGGATGCACTGTGATTGTGCCTCTTCAGGTCTCACTACAGGGCTTTCAACATCATGCCTATGAAAACCTTTCATTCTGCAAAACTGGGCAGGAAAGACCTGGAGTGCATCTACACAATATGAAGGCTAGGAAGAAACTCGAGCAGGGTGAGCTGTATGGGAAAAGCAAGCATATTTTGATGCATTTTGAACTAGCACAGCTGTGGTGGCATCAGTTCCCAGTAGGATTTATGCATGTGTAGTTAGGAAGATCTTAAGGAACCAAACTTAATTATCAAGTAGTGTAGAGGAAGACTCTGTTCCATGAAACACATAATTACATAACCAGAGCTGGTGAAAGAGTGCAGCACCTTGTCACAGACTTTGCTGAGCTAAAACCAAAATAAAGTAATCCTTTATGGTTCTGATGCACCATTTTTACTTCACTGCCAGAAGGGAGGACTAAAGCTTCTACAAAAAAAACCAGTCCCAAACACATCCAAATGAGATACTGGCATCACACTGGTCATTTTACCAGCTGAGGAGAAATCAAGTGCCTTCTAATTAGTCCTGCTCACAATAAAATCAGCTAAGGTGTTGCTGAGTAAGTGTGCGCTGAAGCCAAGCAAAGATTATGGTGTTCTAAAGCTAAAGACTCTTGGTACTGACGGGAATTATTTCAGGTGGATGAGCAAGGAGGCAGTTAGATCTTTTTCTCCAAATTCTCTACAATTTTCAAAGCAACAGTAAAAAGTCTTCATTAAGTGGGAACTCGTAAGAATAAGAGTATAGACTAAGCACACATTAGCAAGTGGTGCAGCACAGTAGAAATATATCCATAGAGTGAAGCACCTGATGGTGAAAGGTGAGATATCCCTACTGCTGGGAATTCAGAGGCTTCTACATCTGACTCCCAGCAGTCTGGTCCTGCGGGCTGAACTAGCAGATTGGAGCATATGGTTTGGTTTCATTGAAGCTCGGGGAAACCCAATTCACATGCTGTCAGATGGCTCCTCACACCAATGGTTCTAAGTGTGGTTGAATGGGTGATGTGTTTCAAAGCTTGCTAACACATTAATGGAAATGTTAAACACAGAGAAGCAGCGACCGAAGCCTTACTTGAGGACTTAAAACTTCCGGGCCACAAGATACGCATCTTTCTTCTCCACTGATTACTGGCCATCCTTGCAGATTTAAGCATGTAAGTGGATGTAAGTGGTAACTTCAGGAGTGCCTTCACTCTAACAACTAAGCCACTTTTACGGGTATCTAATTTTAGGACTTTATATCTGATAGTTTTTATTTACACATTTTAAAAAATGGGAAAGTGTAGCTGAGGTGAAGACATGTGGCAAGACTGTTCCAGATGGCCAGAGCTGTAGGGGAAAGAAACTGGATAACACTGGTGTGTTACAGACCCCACTGGGAAGAAATTAAAATGAATAAGTTAATGATAAATTATGAATGAAGTATGTGCCGTGAATATTAACCACACACGCTGTGTACTTTGTGAAACTGTCTGTCTCCAGATGAATAGTTTTGTAGCCACAAGACAGCATCGGTTTATTTAGGGGACATGGGAACACTGTAGGGAGTAGGAATCCTACAGAGCTAAAGAAACTGTCCGGTGTTGTGAAAAACAGAAAATTATTCCTGACTTATACAGCACACTAAATAACAAAGACATTAAAATTTTATGGCACTCCTAGGGATGCATGGGAGCCCATTTCAATAGCAGATTTAATTATCCCCAGTTATAAAACATCAAGATTTACATGAACCTGGGGAGGAGGGAAAGCCAGAGAGATACACAAGAAGCATCACATCCCAGAACAATATCCATTAATACGTAACGGAAATGTCCCAAGACTCAGAAAATGCAGGTAGAATTAGTACGCCAGTAAGAGATATTTTTGGAAAGGATACCTATGTGACTTCAGAATGGTGGTTACTTAAGCTTTGGAATGCAACTTCCACATGTCAACAGTAAAAATGAAAAATAAGTTGTCAGTGTCACTTTGCCTAGCAGGCAAGCTGCCTGTTGAGAGGACAGGAGGTCTGGGAGGGGAGAATCCTCTTTTTGAACTTTTTGGGGATGCACGATAGTAAGCATAGGCAGTTCTATAGTTCCTTGTCCCTTGATAATTTTTTTACAACAGTATCAGGTATGAAGACTGTGCTGGCACAGGAGTCTGAAAGCACAACTCTCCCATAACACTCTCTGAAGGCTCAAGTGTTTGTGGTCCAACACTTCCTGATGTAAGCATATAACATCCCAGCTTTCCACCATTCTGGCACATACACACAGTAATTAGGAGAACAGAACTGGCCAAGAAAGAGCAAAGAAATCACCCATAAACATCTGGCAGTGCCTGGCTATGAAACAGGGTTATTAGATGCTTTTACCTCTGTTTTTACAGCAACAAAAAAGCTGAGCTAACACTGTTCAGAGCACAAGGTGCCCACATTAGCTGTTGTGGGCAAGCATAATGAACTAGGCAACCCAGGGCACAGCCAACACCACATGCTTTTTATTAGTACTTGGGCTGAGCTGCTGATGCTGTGCATGTGCAACAGGTAGGTGGCTGAGACAGAACACAGGGCACAGATCCGGGAGCACAGGCTCCAGCAGCTAGAGAAATTAACCACTTGTTACAGTGCTGCAAGTTCACTGAGGCAAGAATAAGGTTTAATTTTTACCTCTTGGCTTTCATTTTTTAAAGACTAATTTGCCTTGCTCTGAATTACATCAAGGGATCCCGAAGTCTCTATGCTTCAGCCTTGTGCCTGAAAACATCACATACAACCCTACTGGAAACTTTGAATCTCCTCCAAAAGTGCAAGCAATGTCCCTTTTAAAAAAGAAATTGAAGCACAACCGGTTTCCAAATACATGGGATGTTATAGAAGTTATCTCATTGGCATAAAGGGATATAAATAGGAAGAATTAACATTTATTGTAAGAACTGGAAGCCTGAAGAAAGCAGGGCATGTATAGTTTAAAAAGTTGCCAGTCAAGCAAGAAAGGCTCATATAATGTACGAATGTACTGATAATAAAAATCACATACAGTATTAAAGAAGTGAATTCCTCCTTACTTTAAGAAGAAAATTTTATGTATGTAGACTGAATAAAAACACCAACCCCAAACAGTTTAATTGGACATAAGCCACAAATTTTAATCCACTTTGCAAACACCCAAAGTTGTTTGTTGTTGCTTTTGTTTGTGGGGGCTTTTTTGTAACTTACTTTTGGAAATGACTAGGCTAATCTGGCCTCAATTTATTCAAAATGTTTGCTTCAGCATAGGAAGAGAATCTATTTGGCTGCTCTCTGTTATTGTCTATGCTAAAATACCTTTGCAGATATTTTATGAAGTTGCTGAAACTATTGCAACTCTGAAGAAGGACCTCAAATTTGGGAATGAAATGCTGCTGGTAGGAAGGAAGTAATGTCATAACCATGGGATAAGATGCTGTGTCTTTCTTGAATGTTATTTTTCATTCCATATTAAGACAAAGAGAAATATGATTATAGAATTTGCTGTTGCAATAACATGACCTAGCTAGCAGCCGCACAGACTATTCAGCAGCATGGGCTTCAGTTCAGGGCTGTAAAGCCTTAGAAATTAGTGGTGCTGCACAAAGGCGCACGGCTGGCAAGCAAAAGCTCCTGTCACAACATCCTGTCACCCTTATCTTCAGATTGATGTAGAGATGGAGAAGCCCTGGAAGAAACCCACTGAAATGTCAGCATGATATAGCATCTGCTGTGTGGAACTGTTCTTATACCAGGAAAACACAATAAAGCTGAAAGCGAAGAAGAAAAGCAGATTACTAGGCTGGCAGTACTTTACAACCACTATCTGCCTATCAGCCTGAAGCTGTGAAAGTGAAAGCCAGCACACATTCAGGCAGCTCTAAGTCAGGCAGCAGGGCCAGGGTGAGCAATGGGGGAGGCTTGGCTGCATGACAGCCTAAACCTCACTGTGCTGTGTCTGGCCAGGGAACCTGAATCTGCAGCCTCCGGGGATGCAAGTACCTCGGAAGGCCACACGTAGCTTTTACAGGTTAAAACACAGTGAGCTGTGCTCTCTATCCTGTTTTCCAGAGACATACATGCTCATTAACTATTTAGCTTTTCACCTGTCCACTTGTCACCTCTCAAAAGAAGTCCTTAACGCTATCTGATCAGGTAGCAAATACTCGAAGTAGGTGTATCCTGGCAAGGATAAGTTAAGTGAGTTGAAACAAATGAGGTGTTGCAGTCTATGACACAGGAAAGCAAGCAGATGATTAACAGTCCAGTGAAAGATTATCCTCGTCTGATATTTCCACACTTGTGAGAAATCCATCCCAGCTGCAATTTAATGCAACTGTTGTCTATTTGGAGTTCCTACCAACTCTGCCTCAAGTACTTTAATAATTATTCACATCTATTTTTCAGTAATCTTTAAGGATTTGCATGCAAATACCTCAGGTACCTTAAGATTTTAAGCTGAAGTGTTTAAAGTACTTTGTTTTCCAAGTGTAGATACCACAGGCTGGATAGCAAACCCCTCTACCCTGCAAGACCATGAAGTAACCTGCCAAACGACAGCAAAGAGAAAGATGGTTGCTCAAGAAGCATGAAGATATACTTCAAGGCTAAAAGCTTTTCTGTAGTCTATGAAAGCTGCCAATGGCAATACCAGTCAGACTGAGGAGGGGAAGAAAATGCCTTTCTTATTCTCCATCCTCTACTTCCACAAGGATGGAAAAATATTACCAACAGGTTCATACCACTACAAAATTTCCTACAGTAGAATGATCATCCTGACATGTTTTTAACTGCACATATTCTACTGGAGACAGTGATAAACACCATGCAGGAAACCAGCACACTGCATCGAGAGAGTTTTTCTTAAAATTATACATATACATACCATGCAGAACAAGTTAGTGCCTGTAAAATCAGGTAGTCAGATTCCAAAATGTTGCTCATATGTCTCCTGCTCTCTAAATGAGGCTTTCCTGAATCCCTCTTGTCAAGAATTTGCCGCTAACACATTTATGGATAGATTAAAGAAACATTCAGGATTGCACTTAGCTCAGTATTAAGGACTATATTCATAGGCAGGTTTTTGAGGATGCAAAGCACAAGAACCAAGGATATTTTCCTTTCATAGCAGAGGCTAACCAATAACATTTTCAAAAGGCATCTATAGGTTGATCAAACTGAAAGAGGAATTAAACATGCAAGTGGAGAGTGAAATCATGTATATTTTACTCAGAGACTGAGAAAAAAAAGAAAAAAGAAACCAAACAAAAAACCCACAAAACGCAAACCATCCAAAACCAAACAAAAGATCAAAAAACCAAAACAAAACAAAAGAAAGATATGAAGTTTACTCCTTGAAGGTAGAAGTTAATGCCTAGCTTACAGATATTAAGCCTAAATGCCTAGCTTACGGATATTAATGCTAAGTTCCCCATTGCAGACCTCCCAGTGATCTAATACCATCATCAAACATCAGAACTTTTGTGTAGGTGAGCAATGTCCAATGTGAAACTGGTGATTGACTGGATTAATCATTAAGCATCGTTTTCTCTTCTCACATCTGCTCTGACCAAAGGTTACAGGAATTCTGTCCTAATATGTCTTTCTCCATTTCTCACACTGGTTAGGTAAGCCTCCGCAAACAAGTCAGGAACTCTTACTAAAATTAGACAGATTTTTTGCAGTTCTGTATTATTATTAAGAGGAAAAAGGCATGAGGATTCACTGTAAAAATCCTCTCACAAGGGGAGTACTGTTGTAGTATACCAGGAATAATTGGGGGGGGGGGGGGGGGGGGAATTGTCATTAACAGGTCATCATAAGAACTCTGGATTCTTGTAAGATATATTACTTTTTTTACAAGTTCTTCCATGCCCACCGCTTTTCCCAGAGTAAGAAAAGTTCTGTTACCTTCTGGTACTAAAGAGGTGGGGGGGGGGGGGGGGGGGGGGGGAGGGGGTGTGTGTGGTGTGGGGAAAGAAAAATAAACAAATGAAAGAGGAGACCCACAGGAAAGTGCCAAGATCTGGTGAAGTTCATCTAGTCCAGGAAGTTTCGAAGGCTAGATTTTATAGGGGCAAACAGTCCCTCTCCTACAGAAAGCCTTGTTTCTAGAGACGGAAATCGACTGACCACTCCATCAGTTACCCAGGATGACAAATCAAATCTTCATTTCCTTCCTTTTTACATTACGCTTTGTGTACCTTCTGATATATGGCTATTCTACGTAATAACAGGTGTCCTACCTCGCTGTAAACTTGCTAAGGAAAAGCCCAGGGAACATGACAAACCTGAAGACATAACTTCTTTGGTGCATTTAGGGAGGAAATCTTGGGGGAAAACACTTCCAATCTGTGCCTCCCGCTGCTTACTTGAGTGGAAAGACTCAAGGAGAAAAGACTTAAAGACAGGCTTCTCCAGAGAGCAGGAATACTGCACCTGCAGTGAGTGCAGAGAGAATGCTTTATGTCAGTGCAGTTACTAAGACCTTTGCAAACATTCTCATAGCCACAGTCCTGGTAGGATTTACATTTTTTTTCTGTTGGGTTGTTGTTGCTTTTTTTTCTTTTTTCCTCTTGCTTTCCCTTTGCCCTTTGTTCTTCAGATTGAGTGGGCCATGGATGCAATAAAATAATTAGCTTGGTATTCACTGGATTTAAAGATAGGCTATTAACAGATAGAAGGGAGAAGGCTTGCACTAAATACCATACAGGAGGTACTGAAGATGCATGTGTTGTTATAGACACAAAGGTGAGGCTCATTTAAAACGCAGTCTGTATTGATCATGTCTCTTATGGTTAAGGAAGTGGTAAGATTCTGCAAGCTAACCTCTGAACCTAATCAACAATCATTTATTCCTCTAATTTCTTTGTCTGACCTTTCAGAAACCCAATTGTATCATAAGAACAGTGGTGATGCACACTGTCAGAGAAGAAAGCAAGGACTGGTCCCCAGGGTCACTAATATTTTGTTCACACACTATTTAGTAAACTGCTCTCTCCAGCTGGGAGGGACAAAAAAAAGAAAAGTTATCTTACAATATCACAGCATTTTCTTGGAAATTTTGTAATATTTTGTTTTCCAAGGTTTTGCATTACCTGTCAACAAAGTCAAATGCAGCAAAGTTAGCAAATAAACACCTAAATAGTAAATTTGACCATTATTCCTAGGTTCTGTCTCATGGCTGGGTCAGTCTTCAGTTGTTACTTTTGTGGTACATTTTTAAAACACCTCTTTCTGGTTTTCTTTAAGTAATCCAAGTTTGCTCTTCATTGTGGAAAACTAATTTTTCTTAAGCAAGTCAACATGATCCTCCATTTTCCTCAAGCCTTTAAAGCTTTTCCCCCCTCCAAGTCAGATAGAACTTCCAGGTTTCCGGATCTGATTTCAGCAAACCATGGGTTGGACATTTTCTGAAGAGGGACTTTAACAGGTTGAACACAGCTGAGGAAAGGAAGTTCTGTAGACTAATATTTCAGCTAATGCGTTCTTCATAAGGCACTCAGCCAAAACACTCATCTGCAGAATTTCCTTCCTAGTTATAGTGAGATTTACCCTGGAGTGTTTATAGTGATAGATGTAGCTTTCAAGAGACCAGCTTTCACTAACAGTCTCAAATGCAGGCAACAAGAACTACAAACAGTGTATAACCTGCACCATGACCATCTGTACCCAGTGTCTTTGCAAGTTTTCATCATTTTCTCTGACTGCTCATCTTTCTCAATCATTTTTCAGGAACCAACCACCTCCCACTGGGGAATTTCCCCTCTTCTATAACTTGTAAAGACCTCAGCTACAGATGGCAATGACAACGTTTCAGTTCACCTGGGATTTTGATAGTGAGTGTTCACTGTTTTATCAAGATTGAGGAAAACTTACTTAAGACTATATTTCATCATCTTCTGGTGTTTATTTTAGGAACAATGACCCCAAAAAAAAGTGGTTTTCAACTCAGCTGACATTTATGACACAGAACAGTTTTCACTTCAAAAAAGGGCACTTGAGCCTTACCTCACCACATACAACTTAAATAAATTACTTCTAAAAGGTATCTTCTGATTTTGGGTGAAATATCTGAATTTCAACAGTTAAGGTCGAGTCTGAATCTTGCATCAAGTTTACACTGAGGCAGTTCTAATGATTTTTATGGAATCATTCAATTTACCAGTAAACATGAGATCAGTGTTAGAACACGGAGAAAAACACTTTTCATCAGGAATACAAATATCTAGATATTTTTTTCTTTCATATAGTTAAAGTCCATGTTAATAAACCAATTCCTTATTTTAAAAGTTATTCTACCTAGATCAGACCACAGATGGTGTCTCTGTCTTAAACAGAGCATGTGTTCTGTAAGCAAAACATCTAATACTGTGGGTAAGACAGGATTATATTGGAGACACTGTTAATTTAAGTGTCGAATGCTTCTAAGAGTTGAAAGTGTTCACTTGTAACTGTTATGAATTGAGCATATGTTATAAATTACATACATATAATGTAAAACCCAGATGAAATCTGTCTAATATCTTTTTTCAATTAAGAGATTAATTGGCCAACATGTTAAAAAAAAGCCAAGATTTGGATAGGTAAGGCTGCTCTCTGGTCAAAAATTAAAAGATATTTAAAGGAATCAACCAAGGATTCCCTAGTAAAATCAGTAGCTACTGGGGCAGTTGAGGTGTCAGTTCTTTGAAGTTTCAAAAAGTCATTTATAAATTACACTTGCACTGAATTTATTACTTATTTTATTTACAGACACATAAATGCTGATATTCTTGGTAGTAGCTGAAAATCTCATATTCAGATGGAAAGCCACAATATTTCCTTCATGGAAAGGCTGGACAGGAACTGGATATTTTGTCTTAATATTTTTTACTATCCTTAAACCTTAACCCTTTTTACTATCCCATGTGGGCTGTAAAGCATTCAAAGCCCATATAAAAAGGCAATGAATTTATAAGACCTCCATTCTGCACCCATTTCTTACTGAAAAAAAAACCCAAAACAAACCAACAAACCAACCTAAAATCTAACAACAACTGGCTAGGAATATCGGCTGTATCCATTTTAATTATTTTTAGTTCCCAAGCAAAACATAAAAAACAGCAACAAAAAAACCCCACCCAATATTATATGAGAGAACTCTTCAACTGACCCATGCAGGTTCTCTGCAGCTACCAGGGTTTGGCAAAGACTGCACAGCAGTCATGTTTCCTGGCAAAATTCAAGCTGGACAAGAAGAACTAACAGTGGTAAGTAGTACTTTATGATTCAGACACAGATAAATTGAATTACAAGTCTGGAACACCAAATAACAAAGAGCTGTAAATAAAGATCCTAAATGCTTCACACCAAGATATACACAAAGGAGCTGTAAAACATTGCTGTGTATGCATTCTATTTATGCGTACACCAAATGAGCACTAAGTCTTGTCACACAGCTTTCCAAAGTGTTACAAATACTGCATAAATAAAAAATTACAGACGCTTCAGCTAGTAGGATAAAAACTCTTCATCTAGCAATCACATAAAATCCAAGAGATCTCCCTTTTCAACCTCCAAAACCCCAAACCATCGAAAGATCTTGTTCATCTTTTCCAGCCACTTTCAAGTGTTCATGGATTACTGTTTTACCCAAGAATTTGAAGTATAGATAAATCACAGAAGAAACTACCACTTGTGTTATTGTTAACTTTATGGAAACCAGAAAATAATGAAATATTCACACTATGGCTTGGTCTCTTAAGATTTGGTAACTCTGCAAAGCACCTAGAACTATTACCTTCTTCTGTGGTATGCATCTCCCCATGAATACACACTTCAACAACCATTAGCAGTGAAACACCTTCTGGGAGTTGAGATTAGGCCTTCTGGTCTTGCTAAATGCTTTCTAAGGATTTGAAGTTGAAAAGAGCCAAGTACCCTTTCTGACTGAGGAGATCACAACAAAAATAAATTATCAGGGAAAAGGAAATACCACAAAAAATACTTTTGGTATAATAAGGTTAACACCTTACAATGTTTACAGGGGGGAAAACAAACTGAAGTTCACCTCTCCATAGGTCTAAAATAAGCAGTAAAACCTGAAACCAAAGTCCAGGTCTTCCAATTCTCACTCCCCCACCCAAGCTACTAGGTCTCAGTTGCCTTAATTAGATACATAAAGGAAAGGACAAAGATTGGACTGCTTTTCAACTTAGTATATGCTAGAAAAGAGCTGAAGCAAATGTCAGCCTTAGCACAAACACCATAACAAATTGATGCATGAACTGAGGTTTTTGGACCCATATTTAATTGAATAGACCAAAAATATCGTTCAATGGGCTTTGAATGAAGTCTTTAGGGAGAAATCTTGGTTCTGCTGGAGTGAGTAGGAGCTTGGAGTTCCTTTAGCAACGAAGTCAATAGCTAAGCAATGAAGCAAACTGTCCAGAATTTACCGCAGAAAATATTCAGGGCTTCTCACCTCCAAGTTCAGCTTTCACATTTAAATTCTACTGAGGATAACTACAGTAGTCTGCCAATTTCAATCTGAAAAAAGGCAAGCGGAGCCAGCCAGACTCCTTCTGTGCAATCTACTGGAGACAGCATCACAAAACTTCTGTGCCTCACTTCACATCCTCTGAAGTGGCAGACCACCACATCTGACTCACAGGCACGCACAGCACAGGAATCACTCCAGTCACATTGATGGAGGTGCTCAGACTGCTATGGTAAGGACCACAAAGAAACAAACAATGAGAAGAAAAACACTCCACACTTCACGTAAACAGGAGACACTATCCTACTCCCAGGGAAGCCAATGATAAAACACTGACGTCAATGGGAGCACATTCAAGCCTCAATTTCGGTTAAATATGAGGAGCAGTGTTCAAGCAGTAGTTTTTGTCTTCCCCTTTGCCCTCTTTATGAAAGTGATCAACTTCATCCTCACTAAATCATTCTCATGTTTGTCAGCTTCCTGCCTCTCCCTGCCTGGTGGGATCCAAGCAGCCAAGCTGTTTATAGATACACACAGACTTGTGCATGATTTTAATTTTATTCCACTCCAGAGAAGACTTGCCTGTGTCGGTTTCTGACACTACAGGGTTCACTCATTTTCCTCATTCTCCTCATATTTGCAAAAGCAGTGGCAGTACTTTCAAACTGTAAGCCTCCTGTGGGTGCGGCAGGAGGTACAGTCTGTAAATATTTGTAAGAGCACCCATAAGCACACCTTACAGTTTTAAGAACTTGATTCAAAGACTTCCAAAGACACTAAGACATCCATAGGTACAGGAAGACACCTTGTCAGATTCTCAAAAAGCATTACAGGACATGGATATATAATCCCACATTGATTTTGGAAGTACATAACCTCCCTGGATTATGTACTGCATGTAACAGTAGCTTATGTTCTGTAAAACCTGCTAGTTTGTATGTTCATCAATACCAATTAATTACACTGAAAATGGGGATTGAGGATCTTTGCTCCCCTAGAGTTTTCCTGAAGCACAGATAGGCTTTTAATAACTTGTCTTAGTGGTGTCTAATAGCCCAAAAGGATGATTTGAAGTGGATTGATGCTACTGAGGTACTGAACGCTACCATCAGTTAAGCACAAGAGCTCACTTTCAATTTCAGTTCAACAGTCACAGGTTCCCAAATGCCACAGTCTCACATCCATTCACCTAGAGATTTCCAACCACTCAGCAAGGTTCCACTGAGCATCTTCCTTTGATTTATGAGTCTCTCCAATAGGCAAGAGTTGAAGTAAAGCCTGAACCTCCTGCAGAAAGTCAGAGCAATATCATAAATATGATTGTGTTTGTTTCAATATGTGGCATTTACTGCTTGTTAAGTGAAATTCTCAAGGACTAAAGTAACTGGGAAATGAACTGGGAAAAGTAAGCATGCAGGGAACAAGGCAACTATGAGCCTTGTTCCCTGTATTCACCAAATATCACTTCTTCTTTCTCACATATGCACATTAGAGAATAATCAAAGGGAAAGTTTAACGAATAAAAGGAAATTGAGTCTCTCTACCCAGTTTGTCTTTGCTGTATAGTCATCTTTCTGCTCAGGGTGACACACGTCTTTCAGAAGTTGCTTACTGAAAATTTCAGTATTGTTTGAGCTTAATATTGAGACTAAGTGGTCTAAAATATATGACTTCCTGAATAGCTGCACATAGTTCTTTGACAGCATTTTTGCCTCACAGAGATGTTACGGGGTGGGCTCTTCCTCTGCCCAGCTCCCACCCAGATATTTTCCTTATTGTGATCTGAACTTCAGAGAAAGATCCAGGAGAGTAGTGGCGCATCAGTCAGGCCTCATGCTGGCTCTCCTCAGGGGTGGGGAGCAGGCAGTCCAAAGCTACCCTGCATGGTAACTGGGGTCTGTCCTAATTACTAACAGGCTGACAGAGCAGTCACCAAGCTATGTGGGGATCTGAAGATGATTAAGTCTCCCCTGACATCACTCCAAAAGACAGTTACTCACCCTCCTCCAGCTTCCCCCTTTTATAGGTGAAGAAAGGCCACAGCTAACATCACTGCTTCTGCAGTAAGGCCAAAATCTAGAGGAGAAAGTGATGGCTAACCGCACAAGCTTCATGATACAAACTTTGTTCATGAATATAAGGCATTCCTAAAGTACAATTAACAGCCGCTGCTTCTGAAACTGCTAACATCTGACGATTTATCATTTAGTTTAGCTACCACCATTTCAAAGCCTTATCTTCAAGAAAACAGGGCAGATGAGCACAGACTGTTTGATGTCTCATTTTAGTACTTAGCTCTGGATGTTTTTTGTTTATTCTCTATTCAAATATAATGTGCCACGTAAAATAACACTGGATCCAGTTTACACTTTGGATGAGCTGGCTTGGTTTTTAAAGGTTCCCCATACAGAAAATACTGCAGAAAAAAAGCAAGCTGGAAGCCTCCAAGCACTGCAGTCTTCTTGGATATTAATTCAGCTTTGCTCTTAGTTCCATGAAATGGGCCTGTCTGATATGGGCAGACTATCATGAAATGCCTACAAAAGGCACCTGTTTAGCAGAGATGACTAGCAAAGGCTGAGCACGGAGAAGGCTTTGGCACACTGAATAAATTCTGTACAGTCACATCAAAGAACATTCACAGGCAACCCAAAGGAAGTCAGCAGAAACTCCAGTAACTTAAGGAGTGGGAGACCACAATATAAGCTGTTGGCATTTACGGAAATTGCAAACATAAATCAAATACAGAAAATAGCACTTTAAAAAAGAATTTTATTTATTTATTAATAAACCATTCTTCCATAATCTAGACCATACACTGGCACAGGCAGAAACCTATCAATTTTCACTTTCTCATTCAGGACAAATTTTGGCATCAAATTAAAAAAACCCGTGAATTTAAGAAGAGCTCCTAGCGAGTGGACCATTCTCTTTAAAGAAAGAAATGTCAACAGATAAGTCTTAATAAAAATAATTAAGCAGAAGGCAATTCAGAAAGGTTTGTCAGAGGTCCATAACATTGTCAGTGAATAGCTGGTTCTCAGACTTTACTGAACATTCTCCAGCAATGTACTTAGCATGTGACCTTTCTGTGGCTCTACAGTTTCCCCAACTGTTTTCATAGCTCATAAAATGTTTAGGAAGTGTTTATAAAAACTGCTTGAGGAAACTATGCCACAAAGAACTTGAGCTTCATGTCTCAGCAGTCCAGCTTTGATTTAGTTCTCTTCGATGGGATTTCATTTTGCAAATGCCCCACTAACATCTGCATGCAGGTCCTCTTGGGATAGCATTGAGATATAGTCCAGTTTTATGTATATTACTTGGCCAAGTTCCTCCAGCATGTGATGGTTGACTTGCCTCCCTCATGAAATCACACATGCAAGTGTTCCCCACACATACACTTACTGATGGCCACTTTCAGTGATCTGTGTTGGGAAGAAATATGATGTCATAAACACCACTGCAACATCTGCAATGGATCCTTTTGGAACCCGACATATAAACCACCAAGCCCAGAGAGCACTCTTGTATCAGAAGTCCATGACTGACTGTGCTTGACCTCCTGCCCTGCAAGCTCACCCCAGCTTTTTTATACATACTCAAGCAGCCTGTTTGAAAACACACAGCCAGAGAAGTGTCACAGATGAGCTCTCAGTATATAGCTCTCCGGAGAATGTTTGGAGAGCACAGCAATGAAACATGATCATGCAAGAACAATGAGGTTTAAAACCAACATTTTACTATGCTTAATTAACTAAAACCAATATTCACAGTGTTTTGGTGTAACTCTAGTCTTCAGCCAGACTCATGGCTTCCTGAGCCTTGGATATTAATTAGCAACTATCAGTAGCTTATGAATACGCTCAGGATAAAGGAGCTTCTCTCCCATAAAAAGACCCTCCATTGATTTCCTATACTGTAGCTGTGAAGTTAAACATCACCAAACCAAATAAAATAACAGGTTGTTCAGTCATAATGTATTTCACTTATAAGAAGACAATTCTGCTGGTACATATTTTAAATATAGCTATCTTTAAACTTTGTACTTGTAAGTGCAAACGGAACATAAGCTTGCAAACTGATGGCTCTGTCCACTTTGCTAAACAGTCATGTATGTTTCGTCATGATCTTCTTACAAGAGATAAAGAACAAGCACTTAAAGCCTATTCTTGTACCTACCTCCATACATCTAAACTAGTTACTAAGACAGCTTGTGAAGAAACACCAATACTATGGCTGAAATAAAGTGACATCAGTAACTGTGGCAAATATTTTATTCCATTTTACTGGTAGAGATTCAGTGTTCTTCTTAACAGAGTAACAGAAGCACTGTTTGTAATAAAAATAAATTATGGTATACACATAAAACTTTTAGCACATACTTTTGACAAAAGAACTTTTCCAGTTCAAGGCTGCTTTATGACACAAAAGAACCCCACTGTTATTCAAACCCAGGAATCACTTAAGTGATTTTTGAATGTCTAGTCAAGTGTATGTATTCTCACTTCTGTTAATTAATTATCCACTCCTAAGCAGTAAATAAGAAGCAGTCATTACCCTTGAGGGAAAAGCATGACGTGCATACCAGGTGTTAGACATAAAAACCAGCTTCAACTGGTTATTTGGTTCCCAGACTCAGGAATTAAAATGAAATAGTGGAAAACAACTACCCTGTTCCTAGCTCTGAGGACCACAAGGCTCTTTAGGAGTTGCAATACAACATAATGGTGCATCTTTCTTTAGATTTCAAGTTACCACAAAGCTTGAACCATTTGGGTTTTGACTCCACCTAAACAGCTGTGGGAGGGACAGGGGAAAAGTGAGCGCCCCTTCTACACATTCTTGACTGTGACTCATTTCTGAGTAATGAACAAATTGTGAGAAGAAATTGCAGCATGCCCCTCTGAATCTTTGTCTAAAATGAGTTCCACTAAATTTGTCAGAAACCTGCTATTGCCTACCTTTTTCAACAAAGGCCTCTCTGTAGGGCACACACACCACATTGTCTCACCTGCTTTACTTCATTTTAATTCCCAACTGAAAAAAAAAAGCCTTCAATAATGCACTCATTCCTGTCCACCTTGACTGGATGACCCAATCCCAGTATTTCTTATCATCTTTATAGCTAAACAGAAACACAAAAGGCACAAGCACTATAGATCTGAGAAATAAGGTCAAATGAAAGAAGTCTGACTTGTGGCAAAGTGTGACTTTTATTACTTATGATGGTTTGTAACTTTCTTCTTTGAGCAATTAGCCACATACTGCGCTGCAGGTGGTTACGGTATATATAGCTGAGTACACTCCACAAATAGCTTCTTAAGTTACAGGTTCTGAAAATCAAGTTTTGTGTGTGCTTTGCTGCTGGTAAGGTTAACCATAA
Organism: Lathamus discolor; assembly: GCF_037157495.1. Taxonomy (NCBI): domain Eukaryota; kingdom Metazoa; phylum Chordata; class Aves; order Psittaciformes; family Psittacidae; genus Lathamus; species Lathamus discolor. Next base: position 111,280,513 of record NC_088884.1, read on the forward strand.
AAGCATGAAGGCTTATTTTGCAAGCATAGAGGAGAATAGAAAATATCATTCTGCAGCTATGAAAGAAGGCTTCAGAATATTGCCAAATCTCTGCTTATGGAAACCGTAAGAGAGAAAGGATGGCATTAATATGTAAAAATGTACATAGCTCATGCTCTGTGCCTAAAATCCTTTATTTCACAGCAAGCTGGTCTCAAGAGCCTTATTTCCTCATGGACATAAACCAGGTAAAAAAATCACATCTGCCTTGTTCAATGGGTTAGACTAGAAAGACCCAATATTTTCCAGTAACTGAAAGTCTCAGGCACAATTTCTCTGGAGCAAAAGTCAACCTAGATATGTGAAAACAAAAAACACTCCCTCCTTCCAATGCCCCATAACTTTAAACAGGTATGGATGAAAACATTCAGCAAATTCTTATGTCTACAGTAACAGTACAAACCAGCACAACCAATATGTAACAGTACAAACCAACACAAGCTGTATTTCCCATTATAAAGAAGATGTCTCATTTGAGGTGGTTACTCAGTCTTCCCAGGGTCCATTGCATAGCCATTTCCCTTACTGTCCTCCTGTTTCCAGAGAGTAGTATAGTTGAGATGTGTGCACATAGCCATGCTCTGAAAGTCTGTGCTCACCATTTGTCTTGAGAAGGAATGCATTTTTTGCTACTTAAAAGTCACATAATTAAATCATAGGTGAGAACAATATACTACTAGCATTAAAGAGGATATTTATCAAAGTTGCATAGCCTGATTCCTCATTATTTAATTAAGAAAACACCTATTGACATCTCTACTCTTCTTCCTTATTATCCACCTCTGTGCTTGGCAATCACAGGGGTAGACCGAACATTACCAATTCTATATCACCATTCATTTTAATAAGGATAATAAAGCTGTAATAGTATAAAAATAAATATCACTTTCAAGGACCTAATTTCTCTAGATGCTTGATATTTGTTTTTGTGCTTCCTCAAAATAGACATGGTTTCATCAAAATATAAGACAACCTAAAACGGCTGGAAGGGATAAAATACATGAAGTACATTATTTAAGTTTACTGTGCTTAAGGGGGCAATTGCCTCTTTGCTGAGCTAAGCTATAGTCCTTCAATCATCATTGTCAAGCAGGAATGAAAGAGGCAATCAACAAGAAACATTGCTAGATCTGGAAAGCAATTCACAAGAGAAAATGATCTAAGGCGGCTCTTTGATATAAGACATGACCCTTTATGGTCATAGTGAGATCTTTCTTTACTGTTCAGAAATTTCCTCACCACACTAGGACAGATTTCTCACACCTTTCCTTTTCTTATCTTTGTATGAGAAAACTCAGGTGTATTTCAGAAATCCCCCTTTAGTTAGCTTCGCAACACTTTTACTTTATCACCGGGCAGTTAATGCTGTAGACACACACATCTACAAAATTAATTCACTCTCATATAGTAACTGCACTAATGAGCTGTAACTGAATAGCTTTCTTTTAGAGGTAAAACAGACAGAAGACTATTATTTAAAGCAAATCAAGTATGTGAATTATAAGTAAAAGCTTCTAAATGGATATTTTTTCCAAGGGTTAAAGTAGTATGGTTAAACAAAGATGGAAGGATGAGTACCTGCGCAGAACCAAGGCTGTCTAGGGTACCACTCACCAACCAACATTTCTGCAGAACCAGCAGGATGACCATGAACTCTGCTCACAGGAGCACATTCAATCCTGCAGTCCTTCCACTCCAACCTAGTTGGGGACCTGCATTGCCCCTTAACAACTGCTCTGGAGCACTTACTATTTCCCCCACCTAATTAAACTGGCAAGTAGAGCCATCCAGGTTATTTGCTTGTAATTTGCCCAATCCATGAGCCTATGGCAGTGATTGCAAGAAAGGTGTTTTGTGCGTTAACTAGATCAAAACCAAAACACTTTCATACTACCTGAGCTGTGACAGGGTCAAAACTAGGACAAGCTAACAAAAGGACTGATATTGCGTGCTTGAGCAGAATTCAAAGAGCTTTTTCATTATTAAACATGTCATTTCTCAGCTATGATGCATTTCTGTCATTAACTTGGGAATTGTGTTACAATTTTCTGTCCCATAAAAGTATGACATTTCAATTGATGTACAATGACTTTAACTGGATGTCAGCCCACTGCTTAAAAGGTATCTTGCTTGGTTGACGCAGTTATGTTTCTGCCAGCCTTGGAGCACAGACAGCCTGGTCTCATGTGGTTTTACTTGTGCGTTTGTTTCCCCCTTTATTGCAGATTCCACACCTGAATATGTAATCTTCAATGGTGTTGTGCGTGCTTGGCCGGAACTGAAAAATTTTATGCTCCAGCCTTGCATTTCCCCATACATAGATGAATAAGAAGGATTTACACACACAGAGTACTTCTGACCTCCTGCTGCGAGTGGTATTTCAGAAAGATGTCTTTTTTTGGCAGGAGTGGGCGAGAAGGGAAAGAGGGAATTCCTACCTTTTTGTAGTGGGTCTAGAACCTCAATAATTTAAGGTAAGATGACCAAATGATCAACAGAAGTGTCTCATGTCCAATACTTCTGCAAAGCTACATCATTGTATCTCAAATTCTTCTTGCTACAGCTTCCACGTGTTTCATTGTACAATATCATTATGAAAGGATATTTTTTAAAAAATGGCTATGTTTATTTCCTATGCTTAGAAAGTTCCTTACTAGCATTTAAGAAAACATGAAATGTCACTGAAACTAGATGTGCCATGCATACTCTCTATCTGTACACACAATATCTAGCATCTCACTGTCTGTTTTCACCAGAACATATTTCTGCCCAAATAGTTACTGGCCTGACAGCTTAATATTTACTAAAAAATTAATTCTAAGACAAGTCCAGTTCCTATTGATGTTTACAATACTATCAAAATAGATGAAACCTAACTTCAGTATGTACTCACTAATCACAAAAGCAAAATGCCACTTATATCCTCTTTCTGCATTCCTGAGCTATTAAAACCATTTTTTTATTATGACATTGTATAATCAAAGAAACATCTTGAAACCAATTTCAATATTGTCAGCCCTAATTAATTCATATATCATTTTTATATTTATTACATATATTATGTATTTTATATTTCCTTTCTGGGGGACTATAGCCCAAGATAACACGCTGCTCACACTTATTTGTATTCCTGGCACTCTATATGGCAACTCTAAAAGCAGAACTTCTCAGGACTTTATGAACTAACCTTATGTAACACACAGACATCTAAAGTCACCTTTTATGAGTCCTCCGCTTGCAGAGGAGAAACACTGAGCAATACTGTCTTACCATTGCTGGGGTAAAAGCCATTAACTCAAACCAAAAGCCATAAAAAGCTAGAACAAGTAATAAGAGCTTTGAGAGAAGCTTCTCCCCAGTACAAAGAAGAGTTTTCTGATAAAATCTTCCATTGTCCTGGATAACAGAACAGTGCTACACCCAGATGATTTACAGCATGAGCTTCAGTGTGAATTTGGACAAGAAGTCCCAGTCCTGCAGTTACTAGCAAGCCTTCAAAACCATGATCCCACAGAGCAAGCTTGTTCAGGTACAGCCAGAAACTTGAGTGGTACACAACAGCCAATGCTTTGAACACCTGATCTCAGCATATTTGTGCATTCCAAACGTAGCAAGTTATTGCTTCCTGGCTGATTGCTAATACATCTGTATGTTTGCATTATGCCTGGGGGCTTATATGTCTCCATCAGCATTTTAATAAGATATTTTATATGTATTTTCTGAATTCTATTAAGAAATTTACCAAGTAAGACACTCCCAGGAAATTAAAGGGGAAAAAATAATCCAGAAAACCAAAACCCAAACAAATCAACCAAACCCCCTCCCAGGTACACCTCAGCCTCCTACTGTCAATATAGCTTTAAGGTTACTTTAGATTAGATCACACTCAGAAAGGCTGAAACATGCGCCCAGGATAAAGCTGCACGCCGATGACAATTTGGTCACCTTACAGAGTTTTTCTCAAGAATAAAAGCCACTTCAAGAGCTAAAAGCCACGGAAAGCTGAGACAGCGAAGTAGTTACATTTGTTTCCACAACTAGTTTGGCTGTTATTCCAAACGACCTAGTTCGTTATTTTCTAGGATCAGCTATAGGAGATGGCACCAATACACTCACTAGTGCTCCACTACTTTTGAATATTAGAGTCCTACTGGCCCAAAGGTACCTGTAGATTACAGTCAGGAGACCCTCATTTGCTAGTCAGAATTGTTCTTCTGCATTAATGCATGTTCATAGTGGCTATACTGACTCAAAGACTTCATGTGCCTCATGAAATGGAGAGAGTAAATAATTGGGAAGGATTTAGGTATTAAGGACTGATTATTCTTTTCCTTGAATAACTAAAAAAAAAAAAAAACAAAACAACCCTAAAGAGATAAAAAGCCCATTTATTTCCAAAGAAGTGAGAGTTCACCAAATGGTTAGAGATAAAAAGCTATGCAAAAAAGGGCTGTTGTGTCTGTCAGTGTTAATACTCAGGTACTGCTTATCACCTTGTGACAATTGTCTTTGCAGTCAAAAACTGCCCACATTTCATGTAAGCCAATAGAAGGTTTTAAGTTGGAAAATGCAAACCAGACATTTCTGAGCTATTCTGGAAGACTATGGATATATCTTCACTTCTGTCTCCACCCTGAGCTTGCTTTCAACATGCCAAACACATGGCAACATCTGAAACCTTACGCGTCAGGCCTGCCTACACCATTACAGTCTCACCTGTGAGGCAGTAGGTGGGCACCAACTGGATGTCCACAAACTGAACACAGCCTTCTCACCTGAACACATGCTAATTCCCTTGTGCATGTAAAACTTGTCAGGAAAGCAGGGAGGCAACACAGAACTAATGTTTGGGATTTTTTGTTCTGGGTTCCTCCTCTCCTCCCCAGCAGAGTAAGGAATCAGTCCCAGGTCTTAGCACAAAGATTATTATCTTGTTTGTTGAACAAAGTGCGAGATGTTTTCTGTATGTACTCAGAACCATTTTGTTGCAGTGACATGCATAGGAAAACACAGTTCAGTAAATGTGACTTGTCTGATAAGGAACAGTGCTCCTCTCACTGAGATGAGGCAGGAGTGTTTCTAGATACACAATTTATTTACACGTTTTAGAGCTAGGACAATCTCTAAATCACAGAAAACTGATGTGAAGTTCAACAAGGCTAAGTGCAAGGTCCTGCACTTGGGTCAGGACAATCCCAAGCACAACTGCAGCTGGGTGGAGAATGGATTGAAAGCAGCCCTGAGGAGAAAGACTTGAGGGTGCTGGATCAAGAGAAGCTCAACAAAAGCAGGCAGTGTGAGCTTGCAGCCCAGAAAGTCAACTGTATCCAGGGCTACATCAAAGAGAATATGTACAGCAGACAGAGGGAGGTAATTTTTCCCGTCTACTCCACTCTTGTGAGACCCCACTGCATTCAGCTCTAGGGCCCCCAACACAAGAGCAAGTTGTTGGAGCAAGTCCAGGGGACGGTTATGAAGATTATCAGAGGCACCTCTCCTATGAGGATGGGCTGAGAGTTGGCGTGATTCAGCCAGGAGAAGAGAAGGCTCTTGGGGAGACCTTGAACAGTCTTCCAGTACATAAAAGAGGCCTAAAAGAATCCCGGAGAAGGATTTTTGCAAGGGCATGCCATGATAGGACAAGTTGGGAATAGCTTTAAACTGAAACAGGGGAGATTTAGATTAGACATTAGGAAGAAATTCTTTACTATGGAACAGGCTGCCCAGAGAAGTTGTGTATGTCCCATCAGTGAGGCCAGGTTGGACAGGGCTTTAAGCAACCTGGTCTAGTGGAAGGTGCTTCTGCCCATGGCAGGGAGCTTAGCATGAGATAATCTTTAAGGTCTCTTCCAGTGCAAACTATTCTGTGATTCTGTGAAATGGCATGTTTGTTATTTAAGAAGGGCTTCAAGTCTTTAAACTCAATTCAGAGTTCCTCCTAGTTAGAAGAAATGTATTAAGTGAGGGAAGACCCAACAGCACTGTTTTAAATTATTGAAGAGGGAGCTATGAACAAAAGACTAAAATTCATTCTAGGAATCTAGCAATTCATCTGAGAAGACTGCAGTACTTTGAATTTGGCAAGGTTTACCAATTTCAGGAACTAATTATTAAAAAAACCCCAAACTCTAACTGGTAATGAAATTATCATAATTTCCCCAAGGAATTTCAGCTAACTCATTTCTTTCAGGATCATGTTGAGCATACAACACTTCTGAATAGCTTCCAGTTATTAAACACCAGGCTTTAAGATGGATAATTTTTATCCCTTTCCTTTGCACATGGACTACAAAACTGAAAACCCAGCCTGTCTCCCATTCCTTTTCTACCCTGCTCATTTTACCTCTAGTCCTCACCCTTCCTGAGGTCTTTTGTTATCCTATTTTACTCACGAAAGAATCAAGGTAAAATAAAAACTAAATGGATAAGTGGGCTGTTTACTGGGTAAGATCTTTAAAGTTACTCCGGTTTCATGTTCACCCAAGGGTCTGAAGCAAAGGAAACCTGGTGGTCTAACCTAAATCCCATGGCAGAGACATGCTGTATTGCCAAATACGTGATCCCACAGAATCTGAAATATATCTGCTGCCTATTTGCGGACAAATGACATGAATTGAAATTAAATTAGCTTCTTCCCCTAGAGGCAGTTATCTTCCCGGGTCAGAAGTACGCAAAGAAAAAAATGAGTTCTCATTTCATGGTTTGCACCATAGCTGTGACTAGATGAACAATATCTCCTATTTTTTCTCTCAGCCCCCTCACCTTCCTGACTTAAAGTTTTCCAAATACTCCTCATAACAGAATTATGAGAATACGGAAAATACAAAAAAAAAAAAAAAAAAAAAAAGCAAATTTAAGCAAAGCATTAGTTGTGGAAATGTGCTGAAATTGAAAATTGTGTGGTTTTGTATAAAGAGAATACTGTCACATAACCTCACTGAAACATATGGTTTGCATTGATTCCCAAAAGCCATAAATAAACACTAGGAAAATCATTATGAAATTTTTGAGAAATTCTTGGTGGGCATTGGAAGAGACATGGCAAAAGGAAATAGACTGTCAGATTTGCAATTGCAAGCCAGCTGAGAATAGATACCTTTTAAAACAAGTTTAAGTTCCACAAGCATTTACAATAGATGAAAAGCCTAAAGGCATTAAAAAAAAAAAAGCAGGACGACAGCACAGTTACATCACCAAGGCCACCATGACAATTTCTGGACTTTAATGAATTAGCAAGACCTGCACAAGCCCCTTTTAGTGATTTAATCAGAATTCAGGTTTGGTATTAATACAGATGAGTTCTATGACACGGGTAATCTGTAACAATACATGTAAAACAATGAGTGTAATACAAATATTTTAATGCTTGAGATATTTAAAGAGGTTGACTTTTTTTTTCAACATTGAACAAATTATCTTCCAGATATCAATATTTTGTCTTGAAATATGGATCCTATTTCATAAGCATTCAGAAGTAGGAAAAGTTCCATGATATACCACGTTACTGCTTTAAATAGCATATTTTTAGTTCACTAAAATTGATATAAACAGGTCCATTAAATCATATGCTTGTTTTGCTGACTTGATCAAGGCAGATTATCCATATAAAAAAAAGACATTAATAAGAAGTCATTGTAAGGTAATTGAATTCCTCATCTTTCACAGCCCTATATTTAACTCATTCAGCTGTATTTCTTATAGATGCAGCAGTGAGATCCATTTCCTTTCCTTTTTGATGTTTTTAATCTTGTTACCAATCTCAGAAATACAGGAGTCTCAGAGGGTTTTACAGTAATCCTCACTGATCTTGCCAGGACTACCACCAAGCAGGACTGGCAACCTACTCTCTAGTTCTGTTCTGCATGATCATATTTCCATCCTATCATTCAGGAGAGAAGTTTTGTTTATTGTTATCCAAGACAATTTCCACTCCACATGCTGAAACTGTTACTGATTAGTCCAACACTTGCTGGTAGATTTAGGTATATGCAAGCACATTTTTGCAGGAGTTGGGTACTGAGGACTTCTAAGTCAAGAGGAAAATTAAAATGAATATGGTAAAAGAAACATTTTCCAGAAAAAAGACACACATTTTAAACGCTTGCTTCCCTGAATCCTTTCTGAAGTGTTCTTCATAGGAGAAGTCAAATGGAATTTTATTTTACTTTTTCTTAAGGACTCTTGGGGTGAGAAAAGTAACATGCTTTCCATAACACTGAGCTCAGTTGCATGAGAAGCTACAGTAGGTTTGTGGTCACATATGCAAACAGAGCCAGTCTAACCACATCTGTCTTATCTTTGGGTTCTTCTACAGAGAGAAGCTGATGACAACTCAGACAAATACATGCCATTTCACTATGGACAAATCCTTTTGCGACACGCTTCTGCCATTAAAAAGCTAACTATAACAACAATGCTCAATCCAACCGAGCATTCCTAGGGAATTTAAGTAAGTAAATTGGCTCCTCCCTTCTGAAACAACCCTAAAACATGTCCAGGAACTACCTAGATCCTCCTCTGCTGCTGCAGCAGTATGGCTGTTGGTCATAATGATAGGTGGATCTTATCCATCTTATCCTGAATTTACTCTCTGGAATGGGTTCGTTGATCCCGTGAGACTGGTTTTATGTTCAAAGCATTCTCAAAGCTTTGTTTCCTTTGTGGCACATTCTGTATCCATCAACATCAAGCCACAAGCTCCATTTTTTCCTTGTTAATTACGCCTATGCTGCTCTGCTCAGGCTTTGTTCATTGCAGAGCTTTGATAAATGAGCTTTCTGCCCTCATCGTTCTGAGGACACAGAGAGAAGTCCCATCCAGTTCCAAATTAAATGATGAAAATAAGGAAACAGTTTGGTTTTCATATTAGAAATTGATGAAGTGTGCAGGGGGGAAGGAAAAAAAAAAAAAAAAGAAAAGAAATTCCAGAATTAACTGGATTGGACCAGCAGCTTTGTCTTCCTGGAGCTGTTGGGTCATCCAGCCTTGGATATATTTCCAACAACTTTTCATTTGATTTTTGCACCAGTTGGAAAAACAGTAAAGCTCCTCTTTTTTGAGTAGCTTTTCTTGTGAGTGCACCCTGTTTTCCCCCATTTAGTAACTGCACAAGTGCTGCATTAGTACCACAAGGCTACCAGGAGATGTCTTGGCTGTGTGACCAAGTGATCCATTCACATTTAAAATGAACTTTCTGCTCAGTACTGTACTTCAAATATTGCAGCAGGTTTCTATCAGCTCACTTTTACCTCTATGGAACTCCACAGAAAAAAGCAGCCTATAGCTTAGTATTGCTTGCACAAATAGTACAGTGCCCTCTCCCTCCAGCCCCACTGAAGGAGTAATACAGAAGGGTCCAGCAGGGTGGGAAAAGAGGGAGGTAGAGAAAGTAACAAAACCCCAGTCCTAAAAGCACAAGCCCATGGCTACTCAATTATAAACTAATGACAAGGTCTTTGTAGGGGTGCCAGCTCCTGCATCTCATGGAAGAAGAAAACCACATACTGTACTGGTACTAACTAGTAAAATTACTGTGGCCTGCACATATTGATCATAGACAGAAAAGCAAGAATACAATGAAGAAAAGTTATTCCAAATTGCTTTGCATAACCAGCTAAGATTTCTAGCTTAAGCAGGTATAACATGATGACAAAACATGTTTGAACAGCAGCAGTCACCTCTTCATACCTCATATTCTGACAGTGAGGCAACAGCTCCCACCAAAACTCCACTATCAAAGGTCAGTTGTAAGAGTACAAAATTGCCTACTCCACCCCTTTGCTCGCCAGAAGTAGCATTCATGAAGCAATGGTTGTCTGTGCTCTTTGCCCAGGACATGCTCAGAACAGAGAACATCGTGCACTGCAACAGTCACGTCCAGACTGCAGTAGCCCAATAGCATGGCGAAGAGGAAGCATGTTTCTTTCACTTATGATGTTAATTCCCTCTTTTGGTCTGTTTTCTATCAAACAAAACATCCTTCACTTTTAGTAGTAAATTACACTGAAATGTATCCAGTGGTACCTAGAGGGATAACCAGCTGTATTGAAGTTCATATAATTTCTTTGTTCTCATGAAAACTTGTGAGTTTCAGGCATAGCATGTATAAGGAAACAAAACAGACTCAATTCAGAACTAGAATCTCAGTGTTCCCATGAGCTGGTGCCTTTGTCCTTCTCCTATTTCTCTGCCTGTATCTGATTTTTCTGCAGCTCCCAGCAGCAGGATGGCAGGGGTGTTTTTATTATTTTGCTAACTGCAAGTCATCACTGCACTGCGTGAAACAAATGCAGCCTTCCTCTGCATTCTAAGTTGCCAAACACTTTTACCTGCTGGCTTCAGACTTAGATATCTATTGCAGTCGAAGCAGTAATATCTTAAAAGTCCAAAATAGAAATTTTAGAAATAAGCCTCATTGGACAAATTCTGCCCTGAAACAAATATTGTGCAATGTCCCAAGACTGAATGGGTTCACCTGCACAGAGTTTGAAATATGATCCAATTTGTTTTGAAATAACCAAGAGGAAGATGCAGACTTCTGGGATGACCCAAATTGCTGCATCTACAAGCATCACCCCTGCTTGCCCAGATCATGCAGCCCCTTCTGTGAATGCACACTCTGGGCAGCAGGGCAATAAAGAGTCCTTGTCTCTCTCCTGCCATTCCTTCAATACAGTCACCAGTGGAGCAATTCAGATGGCAAGGGCTATTGCCATTCTCTGCCCCTTCAGCACACTCATCAACGTCCTCTGCATACGGGGACTTCTCTAACTTTATGCTTCACACACCTGACATGCCTCTCCTGTTCTCACAAAACCCCCTCTCTTTCTACATGGTAGTCATTTAGACTAGCCATCATTCTGGGATACTCTTGTTTCACATCCACTGTTCAGTTTTACTAATCCAACATTTATTTCCATGTTGGTGTCACTCAGTTGTACTCAGTACTTTCTTCATCCACCATGAATGGGATACCTGAATGTCTAACTTGATGGAAATTAGCCATATTGGAATTCGACCCCCCACAAGGGAGTCAAAACCAGGCAGTAACAGACCAAGCTGATAAACATGGCAGACACTCAGCAGTTACCTAGTTTCATAGCATTTCACAGGCCACCTTATCTCATCAGTTTTTTCCATTAGGTTCATTCTCTCAACGATAAGAAGGAAGCAGGGAAGCAAAGCTGGATAGCCCTACCAAGACATTATCTGTGCTAATGTGGCCTCCAAATTTGCTATTTTTAGAGGCGGTGGATTAAGACTTACACTTATTTTTAAAGGCTAATAAATATGTTGATTTTTCAAATATTTATTTGGAGCTATGACATTTTACTTGAGTTTTCACTTTCCCATATTGGAGAGAACGATTGAACAGTCCCTTACAGAAATCACCTTCATATGTTTAATCCAGAGTACAAAAATCAGCTAACCAGTCATTACACCTAATCCCAGAAACACGGGAAGACACATGAAAACTCAGGGTATTCATGTGTCTTTCCTGGTGCCTATGTTTTCTTTTCAGAGTTACCTCAGGAAAAGCCCTGGATTCACCCTGTGCCTAAGAAAAGAGAGTGGAAAAAGTTGAAGGGAGGGTTGTTCCAAAATAAAAATAGATTTTGCAAAGTGTGGCGACTTGTGTAACATGCCTTGTTTCACTGACATGCAAACCAGGCACATCTGAGATTCAGCTGTTTGTTGGTTGGAGTTTTTTGGTCGGGGTTTTTTGTAGTTGTTTTCACACAAGATAGTAGGATTATATCAGGCACTGTGTGGCTCACCACAGCAGAAAGGGAGGTGTGCCACGTGACTTTCATTTGACCAACATGAATAAATATGTCACTAAAAGCTTTCCTAGGAAACATATTCATCTTGAAATAAAAAACATATTTTGAAAGAGAGCCCACAACAGAAGTCAGGGAATCTTTGGCCTTTGCGTAACATGGAACATTTTCTGGGATAACCATCATGGTGACACAGTCCTCAGGATTGCCTGATTGTTGGCCTTCAAATAACAATATACATGGTTTTCAGATACTCCATGTTTGGCAGCTGGAATAAGGTACCTTGAAATATCAAGGAAACTGAAGTCCAGATACAGTGACTAACTATTAATTTTTGTGCTGGCAGTGGCCCAGACTGTGTTCATTTTACTCACAGGAGCCATCCAGCTAAGGTCAATGTGATGATTCACATGAGCAGAGTGCACAGGACTTGGCACAATGTGTTGCAAACGTGCAGATGTGGAAGCAACAATACATCCAGAGACAAACAATGAGATTCACAAGGCAAGAACGGATTTGAGGTTGTGTCTGCTGATCTGTTTCATACATTGAGAACCCTAATCTTGGAGATTTTTGATAATACCTTATTTATGGTTTCAATAACCTCCATCTCAAGCTCTCGTCAGTTCAACAGGACCCACTGACACTTGTCTGAGCACCTACTGCAAGCTAGATCCAACTATTAGGCCTTGAATAGGGAATGCAATTAAAGATTCACAGTTCCCATAAGAGCACCTTAAGCTATTAGCATTTCCCAACATCCAGCATACAGGAAAATAACTTTCCGAAGACTTGATGTGGAATTTCAATTATGTTACTCAAAACTAACCTGCCAATGCTACTGCTATATTCCCCCCATAATATAAATTAGATCCTAGACTTTTTTAAAGTTTAGTTTATTTTAAGAAGCAAAACTGTGGAACACTGTGCAGCTATATTAATCTCCAATATTTTTCCAAATTCATGGATCTGTTCACTTTGAGTAGATACTCTCAGATGGCTCAGCTTCATCTGGAATATGAAGGTCCTGGAATAACTGTGCATAAAAAATGCCTCAACAACCGCCATTTTACAAATTTGCGTTCTATTTGGAATAACTCAGGGACAGCAGGTTGGAAATCACCAGTTTTGACTTGTGGAGCGTTCCTGTGATGTTTTTTTTCCCCAAGAGCATATTTGACTCTCCCCAAAGAGACCATGAGTTCCATCCCTCAACTTCAGATGGACCACGACATGCAAAGGTCACCTGCACCACAGCTTGCTACATCTGCTACTCTCATAAACATATGCTCCACTTAAGTACACTTCCCAGGTTCTTCCTTGACTGTGTGTTTTTCAAAACATCTGTCCTGGGTTTATCAGGAGCCGTTTTGCTCCTTCTTAGCAGCTGGTGCAGCTCTGTGTTTTGACTTCCAGCCTGGGCAGAGAGCTGATAGCACCGATTGTTTTTAATTGTTGCTATGTTTATTCTGCCCAAGGACTTTGTGAGTCCCATTCTCTGCTGGGGACGAGGGGAGGCCGGGAGGAAGCAGAGACAGGACACCTGACCCAAGCTAGCCAAAGAGGTATGCCATACCACAGCACGTCATGCCCAGGGAGGTAGCTGGGAGTTACTGGAAGGGCACGGGCTCTCTTTCCGGGTGTGTGTGTGTGTGTGTGTGTGTGTGTGTGTCAAGGGTCGAACTCATTCGGCGGTGGTATCGTATTCTCTTCTCTTGTTATTTTCTCTTATCATTATTACCATTGGTGGTAGCAGCAGTGGTTTGTGTTATACCTTAGTTACTGGGCTGCTCTTATCTCAGCCCGTGGGACTTACATTCTCTCGATTCTCCTCCCCATCCCTCCGGGAGCGGGGAGGGTCACGGGGGGGCGGGGGGGGGGGGGGGCTGGGGGAGGAAAGAAAGAGGGAGAAAGAGAAAAGGGAGAGGGGAGTGAGTGAACGAGCTTTAGTGGTTGGGTTTAAACCATGACAACATCCCTTCAAGGAGAAGTTCCAAGCCCCAGAATAGGAAAACATTACAAGGTACTGCTGACCATGGATTTCGCTATCAGTCTGGGAGAGGGAATGAAAGAGAAACAAAGAGGAGAAAAAGAGAAAGAAAGGGAAGATACTTCAGCAGAGTCCCGTTCCCAATTTCTACATCATCAAAACTCTGGATACCAAATACGGAAAGAGCATGGGATTGGATCTGGGAAGACTGAATAGAGCACTTTTTGTATGAGGGGAAAGCCTTTTAACTAAACCAGAAGACTCGGTTGTAAATTAGATCAACCACATCTCATAGACATATTCTGATTTACTGCAGAGGTCATGTTTTATTCCATTTGGGGTTGTGTTCAGTTTCATCCATACATATAAGATATTGTCCTTGCTTTAGCAGAGGTGTGCTTAATAGCATCAAGACAAACAAAACAAAATATTTTGTTAAATGTGTTAGAATTTTCTTACAACTAGATCAATCCAATGCAAATTCTGGGCTTTCTTCACAGTATTTAAATTCTAGACCACTCCGGGAAAGAGCTTGGATGCACTGCTAACTTTGCGCATGCATCCTTGAACTGATTAGTTTGGCCATTAGGTCTTTGCAGTCATAGCGGCAACTTTAACTGGCTTACATGATTAAGCACACATCCAGTGATGGGTTTGATATCTGAGGCACTGACACTTAAATGTTTCACTGTAGACCAGTAAACACTGTTTGAACTTAAGTGGAAGCAATGTTTTCAGCAATCCAAGATACATATGTGATATGAATATGTGCTATTGACTATGTCTTCATTCTCATTTCTTCTTGATCCCTGTTTCCCCTTTCAACTCTCTTAATGGCTGCATTCTCCCAGCTTCAGGGAGAACAAAACTAGGTTCCCAGCCTTTCTGCCTGACTCTTTCAATATTCCAGTTCTGAGTCTGTCCCTACACACGGAGCAAACACAATCAGCTTATATGCAACTCTCTCAGGTACACAGTTGCACACACACACCATTATCTTGCTCTTTTGTGTCAGAAATTAGTGGCACTACAGGTGGAGACAGAGCTCTCTGAAGACTGCTGCTGGTATGACAAATCCAGCTCATCCTGTCCAGGCTCTCAGTGGACAGTTTGTTGCTGTATAAAGGCAGTTTATACACTTCAGTGCAAATGAAATGCCCCAGAGTTTCCCATTAGCACCGAGCAGTCCTGATAATTCTTTCACATCCCATCCTAGAATGATGCATCCTTTCTGTCCCTAGCCCACTGGGGTTGTATTCATAGATGGCACAGACCACCTGCTTCAACATACAGTAAGGGGCTGCTTTATGTGCTAATTGAAGTTAAAAGGAGGCAAGAGTTCATGCATCAAGTGTGTCTGGAAGCATTTCTAATTCAGCACTTTGAAGGTGGATCACAGGCTTCCAACCTTATCTCAGCCTACCAATATATTTAGGTATATAAAATAAGAGAGGGAAAATGCTTGCAAGGTTTTCCTGGAAGGAGAACAATGAATAAAATACTCCCTGTCCACCAAAGAAATATCTGTGCCTGTACAATTAATTTTAAATAGCTACTTTAAATAGCAGAGTACAGACTCCTCCCCGCCTACACATGGAGAAACTCAGGAACTCTACCAAAAAAGTAGTTGCCACAAATTACTTGAATTTGGCCAGATTACAAATATCTGAGAAAATTTTCTCTGTCTATGCATCATTATCAAGACCAAGCTACCATCTTTTCCCACTAATTTACATTACTTGATATGGAAGTTGACTACTGCAAACTATTTGCATTTGCATTACCTGTGTAACTCTAGGCAAACCTAATAAGCCCACTTGCTCTTGAATGTAAAGGGACTTCTCAGCTGCATGTTGAAGGAGCTCTGCACATGCAGAGTTGTTTTGAGCTTTGCATCAGTGGGTGTAGGCTGATTACAGGGTAATAGAATATAACTATCATCAGACAGCTTGCTTGTTTGATGGTTCAGCTCTTTTTTTACAGCTGTAAAACAACTAAAGCACATCCTACTAGATTTGTTACAGGCCTCCCACTTACCATGTGAAGTCCGAGGAAGAGCCTTGAGCTAATTTCAAAGAGCACACTCATAACCTAGCACCAAGCAAAATCTGGGCTGGTCGTTCACACTGCAATCAATCCTTGTTTAGTTTTGTAGTCCAAGTATAACAGTGTCTGCCTTCTGTCAGCTTCAGAAAGCCATATGTGACACTGGGCATTGGAAAGTCAACAAGTTTTGTGTTTTCAGAAGAAGTTACATCAAGTACTTCAAGACATCACAACTGAAGAGACAGGTTTGCTTAATGTTAATCATAGGCTGGGTTGCATTCAGTTACATCAGAAGTTTAAAGACTTGATTTAAGCCAGTCAGGACAATACTGTCTCTTAAAGACTGACTCAACTCCTTCAGTAACAGCACTTCTATTCAATGCTAATGAACAGAAACATAACAGAAGTGCTAATGACTAGAAAGCTTGCTTTGAACACGCACAAGAATCTACCAAGAGTGACTTAAGCTTTTACTAGTCTGTTTTAGGTGTCTCTGTGATGCCTGAATCCTTCCCTTTCTGCATTTATGAAAGGAGGAGATAGCAAACACTTCTGTTACAATGGTAACATTATAGAATCATAGAATAGTTCGAGTTGGAAAGGATTTTAAGATTATTTAGTTCCAAAACCCCTGCTAAGGGCAGGAACACCACACACTAGACCGTGTTACCCAAGGCTTTGTCCAGCCTGGCCTTGAACAGTGACAGGGGTGGAGCATTCACCACTTCTCTGGGCAACCCATTCCAGTGCCTCACCATCCTTACAGCAAAGAACTTCTTTCTTATATCTAACCTGAACTTCCCCTGTTGAAGTTTAAACCAGTTACACCTTGTCCTATCAATACAGTCCCAGATGAAGAGTCCCTCCCCAGCATCCCATCTGCAGAACGGACAAACATTTCATACAGAATGCAAGCATTTTGAAAGGTCTGCAGGACCAAAGTCCTGCCATTTACCATGCAAGCATTTGACAGTATGAGCACTTACAGGTCACATCTTGGGTAACCCTGCTTAGCACTGCTGTTGCCTCCATTTCTGCAGGAAAGTACAGTTTTGGTAAGACACCTGATTAGCTTTTGCAAGATAGTTCAAAAGTAGTTTAGGGAGACCATTTCCAGCCAAGTTCAGCATGATCAAATCAGCTCTGCCCGGCAACATTACCAGCTCAGAAGCAACCCTCCTACTCCATGCAGCTTTAGCTACATGGTTTCCAACAGCTGGGCAACAATATACAGGCACAATATACAGACACAATATCTCTTTACATGGCTCTG
This sequence comes from Lathamus discolor, assembly GCF_037157495.1. Taxonomy (NCBI): domain Eukaryota; kingdom Metazoa; phylum Chordata; class Aves; order Psittaciformes; family Psittacidae; genus Lathamus; species Lathamus discolor. The sequence goes on from NC_088884.1 coordinate 111,297,641, forward strand.
CCCTTTCTAGTGCAAGCATAATTGTAACACTTCTTTTATGATCCAAAATGTGACTCTGCTTGCTATTTTTTTGTTTCCATGTAAAAAGGTATCATTGCTTCTTCCACTAACTGCTGAAGCAGCTTGGAAAGTTGTTGTTGTGGGTTTGGTTTGGCTTTTGGTTGGTTGGTTTTTTCGGTTTGGCTTTTGTTTGGCTGGGATTTTTTGTCTCCCAGGCATCTCCATCCTCTAAGACAATTTACAAGAGCAAACCCTTATAAAGGTTGCCTTTCATATTTATTCTCCTGTCCCAATTATCGCATTCTTCCCACTATTTCAGACACTCTGTACACCTCGCCTAACAGCAACATGCTGTTGTTGACATCAGCGTATATTAAGTCTTCCTTGGTGAGAAATGATGCTACTTAGAAATAGAAGGCAGCAATAATAAATTCAAGGGAAAAATGTAAAAATTCTCCATGACCTTCCTGACAAACTGCTGTAATGGTCTGAAAGCTGCAGATGTTTTTCCACTCAGTTTTTACAGTGTTTGTTTTGAAAGGACTTTTTTTCTTTTTTTTTTTTTTTTTTTTTTTTTTAATGATGTTGTTTTCCCATTGTAATTTCTGTAAAGCAGATGTGACATCTTGGGCTTAAGGGCTTTGAGCTGATTTTGACGGCTCAGTCTTGATGCTATTCATGCAGCGCAGAAAGGACTCTCGCAGTGGAAAAGGATCTGCCGTGTAAAGAACAAAGAATCACCTGGGAGGAAAGTGATTGTCCTCACTGTGTCAGTGATGGGACTTGGCCCTTGGATTAAGAAAAGGGTCTATCTACTGTCTAGTCACTGGTGGCTAATTCCCAGCAACTGCAAGAACACAATGGGCCATATCAACTGGCTTCACACATCTCCATTTCAAGCAGAGTAAGGCCACATAAACACACACACACTGATGTTGCAGCAAAATTGGATCCAAGAGTGGCAGGGACATGGATTACATCCTTGAAAGCATTTAAGAGAATTCTTTTTCCTAAAATTAAAAAACCTGCAGAACAGTTATGAACTGGAACAGATAGATTAACCTCTTCTGTAGCCAAATCACAGTCAATGCAGAACTAAAGCTTTTCCCCATCATACTTCCTCAGAACAATAGGAGGAGAAAAGCTATTGTCTGAATGTCCAGCTGGTGAGAGTGATCAACGACCTTAAATGCCTTGTCTGCTTGCCAGTGAAGCTGCAAATGGTGTCAGTGAGGTGCTGAACATACTCTTGTACTCTTTCCATGCTTCATTCCCAGGTTTCACTGATGTCTGCAGAACAGGCATGTCACACAAAACCAGGTGGATCTTATGCAGTGCTAAGAGAATAATAAAATAGCTGATTTTTCAATCTTCCTCATGGCTCTGCTCCTCTCCTCTTCCTCAAGACCCTCTCACAGATTTCCACTCTTCAGAATAGCTTTCACTGGACAGGGAATTCTACTTGTGGCTGCTGTTCAAAACCTTTTGTGATGACAATGTGTGTTATTCTAGAGTTAGCCACAGAGGTTCTAGCTATTATGTACAAAGAAAATGAACAGCATTTACCCATATCTTCCTGCCATGTCTCTTGCCTCATCTGTGGCCCTTCAGATTGTAAAACAGCACCAGGCAAACCCACCCTCAATGAGACCCTTACTCATGTCAAGGGCATTCATTTGACTTGCTCAGCTGCTGGGAAATTCCTCATTTATGCCAGGAAATTTCTGTTTTTCTCAGGAACCTGGGCCCCTGGACAAACGAGAAACAAATATTTTTCTCCTGATTCTCAATAATATCAGACTCTTTTGGAAAGCCACCTTCTGTACAGAATGATTCCCTGCAAGCCTACACATCCACAGAAAGTTTGCTTTCAGAAGTCCTAAGGGGGGAAACAGTGCTGTATGCTACACATTTATGTATTCAAATGCAGAAGAAGACAGAAAAATTAATGTAAATACTTCAGAGCTCAGGAGTATGCTGTGATACCTTATAAGTGAAAGATGACAGACATTTAGTGCCAGTCAGATACTCACAAAGGTAAATGTGTTTTAAAAACACTCGTTAATCATTCCCAGCATGCTGGAAATCTCAAAACAGATGTTCATTGCAGGACAGACAATGTGGTTCATGTCCTCCTAACAGTCATCTGCCTTGGCCTCTTAAGGGACAGTGTGTTGTTTTCTAGCATTACCTCAGAAAACTTGGGAAGGTGGAGTGAGCATTACCACATATTAAACACAGTTCCACAAACAGAGCAGCATACCTTACATGGGCAAAAAGAAAGACAAATAATGATGGATATCTGTCTTAGGCCCTCAGGCACTTGTTACAATAGCATCTTATCACAACTAAGATAATGTATAGTACAGAAACATTAAAAATGGGATTTTTAGAGCTGCCAGGATTACTTAGATAGTAATTAATTTTCATATATGTTTGGCAGGTCAAATGCTGCCCTTAAATTTCTAGTGATGGACCAAGAACCACACAGTTAATTCCTACAGCAAACTGTTATCATAAGTAGGAACTGAAATGGTAAGCCAACCCAAGGTGTCAGGCAATACACCCAGAATGAATGCTTAATTGACTTTTCAGTAAAGAATTAGCATTCAGTCTTTCATTCCTCTTCTTACACATGCTCACAAGGAAGCTATACAATGTGGAATAAGAAGACCATGCCTTCTGTTGTGAATATAGCTAAACACTGCTCAACAAATTCATTTTTCAACAAAATACTCGTTGGTGTTTAGCTACTTTAACTCAAATCTGTATGTTACTATTTTATTTCTTTTGCACCTCAAATCAGAGACGAATCAGCAAACAGTGTAGTCCCATAAGGCATAAATAAGGCAGCTCTATAACCAGACTGAGCCCTTCACCTCCCTGAAGATTGTCCTTTCCAAGCTGTTCAAATATTTAATAACTCCAGAATATAATTACCCCTTGTATTCAATCATGTGCCAAAGTTAAATTAACCAAGAATTGTAATACAATATAGTTCCTTGAACCAGCTAAACTTTCACATTGTTTATCCCTCTGCCATATGTAAAAGGACCACCCAAACAGAATATCAGGTAAAGGTTAACATCCCTGCTCAGTGAAAAAGAAAGTGCTAGAGAAGATGCTATAAATGACACAGTAGTAAGCTGGTTTCGTGACACACAAAAGAGTTGTAAGATTTGTGTTTTATTCCAAGTTTTAGCCTCTGACAGCTGCAAGGAAAGCAGTCACATAACTTGTTTGGCCATGACTCAGTATTTTCTTTGTAAATTGGAGGCAACTCCATTGAAATGTATCTGTTGTCTGAAGATTTTCTGAGGCAGAAAGGAAATGCAACTCTAAAGTTAAACTAGATTTTACTTTTTACTTTCAGAAACTGGATTCCACACACACCACACCCCCCCAGTCCAGCATCTAACAAGACAAAAGGAGAACACGCTAATTGGAACAAATCACGGAAACTTCATTTGTCCAACACATAACATTTCGGGCTATGTTTAAAGTTTGAAAATTCCATTTGTTAAATCTGACACTTGTAAATATCCCTCTATTTTATATCACTGAATGAAGTTTCACCAAGACATGTTATTTGAACCTGGGAATACCACCTGCTATTCAAGATTTTTTCCTTTTTAGGTAACCTTTCAACTTTGAGACATGTAAAAGAAAACACTAAATAATCTGTCGAAACAAGGAAAAAAAGTTACGTTCATAGATACCTTTTTAGAAAGTGTTTCAAGACCATGTGGGGAACAGCTGATGAATTTAACAGGATATTTTTTTAATATGGGTCATATTAAGGACTAAGAATCTCTTTAAGAAAAAAAAATGTCAGCGCCCACTAAGCTTAAAATATGGTATTTCCTGACTGTTTCAGTTCAGATAAGTATCAGAATCCAATTTTCCTATATTTTCCACTCTGAAGTCTTTCCCCAGCCATTGTCTGGAACACAAGGTAAGACAAAGCATGAAATGGGTTTTCCATATGGAGTGAAAAAGACACCACCACTGTTCAGTTTAAGTGAGGGGAGAGATGTTATCATTTACTGTCAATAGACAAGGCTGAATTGGAATCTCCCAAATTCTGACCCTGGTGCTATAGCAACACCGTCCTCAGACAGGTCACCCACATTGTGACTCTCAAAAGGTGGCTGAGTAGGTACAAAACTTTCAGTGGAGTTTAGGGTTCACATCCCAATCCAGAGAAGTACTTTGTTTTATTATGTGGTTTGCTGGACTGGGATTTTAAGTTACCTGCTTTACTTTCAGTCTGTAAAACTTGTACAGAAACATGCAACAAGAGACCAAGAAAAAAAATCCTGCAAGATTTGGAATAGAGTTTCCCAAAATCTCTTTTAGGTGTATGAAGTGAAGTTCCTAAATACTTTTTGTAAGACTCCAGCCTTAGTTTTTGTACAACTCCAGCCTTTCTAAGCTGACAGAGTCAGAGCTTCATATGCGGCTCTACCCAATCATTAGCTTCTTTTCTGGCAGTGAAAAATACAATTATGAGGCTTTCTAGAGATACTTGAACTATTAAGATTAGGACACAGACGTAAATGATAAACCAATATGACATGTGAACTAACAGCAAAAAAATCACCTGTAGAAAATGGGGGTGGTGGAGTCTGCTCTTTGCCCAAAGCAGCATGATATACTTGGTACTTCTGTGCTAATAATCTGTCAGCAGATTATGGATTTGCAAAGCTTGTAAAATAGTATGACAAAATTGAGAGAGAAGTGAGAAGAATTCATGGACGTGTGTACACTAAAGTGGCTTTATCACACTGGTACTACCAGGTACATTTCAGAAAGATTCCAGATCTAGAAGGAAAAGTAAGATAAAAATAAGATACATTTGTCAATACAAGCTATCAACCTATCTACAAGCCTGAGTACATCCACAGTGGAGAAGACATATTACTAGAATAAGGAGCCATCCCACTAAGACAGCTGATGAAGGGATACTGGACTGTGTTAAAGACAGGGAGGGATTATCCTACATTTTGCAGGCTTTTAAGTCATTAAAAGCACTTTATAAATTCCTCTGGCATCAGGAGCTACATAAGGAAAACATAAGTTGCTCTATAAGAACATAAGGTTTTTTAAAGCTTTCAAGGAAAGCTCAAACTCAGCGCTTCTAATACATTTTCAATGAAAGAGGAGATAAAAAGAGGAAAAGAGACTTTTGTATGAAACAGCCCATACAACAATCCTCTCTAACAGCTCATTTCAAGCCAGCTGTACCTTCTGAAAGGATTTGCTATACTTAAACAGGCTATTTTTCACATGCCACATGACCAAGTTGACGGTGATGGGATTGTCAGTGCAATTTCACATCAGTATGCTAAAAAACTCAGAAAACCCCCAAAAAAACCGAACCAGCTAAGACCCACACTCCTCTTTGCCCACTTACTTTGTGGTACTTAGCTTGAGGGTATGCAACACAAACCTTGGGTTTTGATTCTACTTTCTATACAGCCTCCTCAGTTGACTACGAAACCTTGAAGATCACGTCATCAGAGAGCTGACATATGCGTTTCTGAAGGGTTTGTAAAAAAACCCTACCAAATAAAAATAAACTAGTTCTTTCAGTTTCTGCAGGGCAGTTCTAATCTGACATTTAGTTTGCCTGCTTTTTGTCATACAAAAAAACCCTCAGCTGCCACCACTGACTCCATGCAACAAAGAGAGGCTGCATTTTGCTTTGTTTAAACACAGTTACACCAAACTGCTTTAAGCCACTGTAGAATTCAATAGCAATTATTCTCTCTGTGCCTCTTGGAAACACATTATCACCATAAGTAGGGCTAGTACATCACTTGCTACTCATTAGCTAAGAGAAACAGAAGCAAATTTGAATTGTACTTAAATTGACTGCTTGTTGCGTATTGAAGGTAAGCCAGCTATTCTCACCAGTGGGAGACAATCAAAGTATACAGACAGAAATAAATAGTCATAGAAATGTTTATTTATGAACAAAGACATGGACCTTGAAAGAGATACCTCAGAGAATGTTGCTGACAGGCGGTAAATATTCTTCTAACCCTGAAAGAATCAAAAAACTGTGGCCACAACATTATTTTAAATTCTTAAAATCCATTTTCACCACTATCCGCAAATAATATGTGTGTGTATAGATGTGATTAAGTTTAAAAATTAATAAAGGAGGTCGGTATCCCTCAGAGTGAAAGCCTAAAAACTCTTTAAGTGAGAACTGAAGGTGACCTGAGACAATATGGCTCTTCAAAACAATGGAAAGTATATATAAACATCAGTAACTATGTAGCAGTGATGGACACATCAGTCACAGTTATTTTAGTATAAACATATTCTACTTAAAGAGTTGTTTGATTTCCACTTGGAAAAGCGCTATTTGTGGTACAAAGAGGTTTCAGATCACATGCGATTATATTATTAAAATCAGCTACTAAACTGGAACATCTTCACTAAGAATGCAAAAAAAATTAAGATGCAAGTAGGTCACCCTTCACTCCTGTTACAAATTTCTCAAGCTGTCATCCAACAGCACATAATCAGGAGTGCTCTGTTTCAGAAAAACACACTCCAAAAGGGAGGACATTGTAGCATTTAGGAAATTGGCCAAGACTTGCAAATATGGGTTTGATTTCTTGCTCTCGCAAGGGTTTCCAGTGTATCTTGGATTACATTACCAAAGGGATTCCAACAATCTAAAAATCAAACTTGGTAACAAACTCAGCATCAAATTTGCATCAAAAAGAGTAGTTGCTTAACTTGGAAGCATCTAACTCAATCAGCATGTATGCTTTCTACCTTCCAGTTAATAAAATAAGAAACTCTCCGTTTTGGAGTACAGCAATAGCATATCAACCTTACCAATGCTGAACAACTCTCTTCTATCTAGTGAGGTCCCCAAGGGACACATGAGGGAATCTGGGCAGCAGACTTCAGCGGCAGACTTCCATTACCTGTTCTAAATGGTGCTTGGGTTCCTGACCTGCTTCCATACGCTGGGGACAGGACACACACAGAACAGACTTTCTGTAGACACGCAATGAAAGCAAACTGTATCTATATCTAGAGTGCAGTTGTCACACCAGCTCTACAGTGTCTGTCCCTCACTTTCATGCTATTGTCTTTGAGACAGCAGAAATGGTCCAGGTGAAATCCTTAAGCACTGCCATAATAAGGCCACACTACGCAGATGGAAAATTTCCCCATTTGGGACTCCAGATAGGTATGAAAAGGAATGGGGTGATGGGTCTTGTGCAGCAAGTGTTTAAGAACTTTTCTAGGTCATAGTCCAAGGGGAGAACAAGCCCTAGGGACCACAGTGTTTTCTAGCAAAGGAAAATCGATCAGTTGCATAAAAAATATCCCCACAGTTTGGCACACCTGTATTTAAGGTCTTTAGTGAATAACACTACAGCACAGTAAAATGTGTTTTCTATTGGGTTACATGAAGCCAATATTTAGATTAATTTTACTTGACATTTTCTACTTCGAATCATTACTTTTTTCATAAAAATGGGGGAAAAAAAGGTAATAAGATAGATTCCCCTGAGAAACATTTTTCCACTGTGAAGAATTTGTATCAGGGACTCTGGCCAATGTACAAATTTAGTGTAAAACAATCAAATGCAATTTTACCTGTAGCCTTTTACCACCCCACCCTCAGTCTCCTGAAGGTAGTACTGGTTTTCCATTTTCTTCTCCTTTGTCTTACTTCGGATAGTACTGTGACCCACTGTGTTGTGAAAACAAACAGTTCCTGGTTTGTTTGGTTTTCCTTTATCTGCCCTTCAACTTTTGTGAGGTTTCAACTGCAGCTCACATTAACAGAACATAAATCCCTATCACTACCATATTCCAGTTATACAGCTGAAGCACAAAATGAACAAATAAGAGGCAGAAGAACTATAATGAAAGAAGGAAAGAAAATATTCTCATCTTCAACTTTCATCTCTTCTTTTAGATACCTCCCTAATTTTATTGTCATCTCTCCCTGATTCACTGCCAGATGGGCTGTTGAAGCCTCTGTAGGACAACCAGTAGCCAACAGATTTTTCTTTAAAGGAAATGGCCCTTTCTAATCTTCCCCTGCTACATCAGAACAATGCAAAAAAGAAACAATTTTGCTAGGCTATTTTGAACATCCTAACATTGGTGTGCAGTAGTAGTCAGGGACTCTAACAATCTAGCAACAGAAATGCTGGTTAGAAACTAGCATTTGTTTTCTGAATCACTAGAAGTTCAATGCAACTGGCTTTCCTTTTTTCTTTTTAATTTAGTTATTGATAACACAAATACAATTTCATGGAAAGGCCCGTGTGCCTAGACTCCTTTTTGATGTTAAGGAGGGATGAGGGATGGTACTATGCTTCATTCTACCCCAAATGGGCTTGAAGTGACCCAACTACACACTCTGGTAAGGTAGTTTGAAGGCGCTCCAAAGACCTGCAGTTTAGACATACCTTCAGCACTGTAGAAGGATAGTTTCATCAATGAAGAAACTGTGCAGCCATAATGAGACACACTCAGGAGTGGCTATGGATACTACAAGCGCAGCTTTTCATCTGTTTATCCAGAGAGGTGAAAACCATAGATAAAACGGATAAAATTATCAACTCACTGCTTTGACACTTCAACTGAAGTGTTGCCAGCAGTTCCTCACTTGCACATTCAATTACCACTGTTTTTATCCCATGAAATTTCATTCCTTAAGACAAGATCATTTATTTTTTCCTTATACAACGGTGACAGACCCTTGTGCAAAATACCAGTATTATATTTTAAAATAATATTACATATTTAGAATAGGTTTGAGAAAAGGACTTAGTTATTACAGGAACTGGAAACTGGCCTACTTTAACATACACTAGAATTTCATGCACCGCCATCTCAGTCCGGTACTAGTCAAAAAAGAAGACAGAATATTGGACTAAGGAGAGCCAAGGTTTATTTCTAAATCAGGTGGCCATTTCTAAGCATGCTTGTGTGATAACTTTTGAGAGTGAAAAAGTCATTTGGTCATAGTTTTGTACATACACAAATCATTAAGATTTTTACTTACACTTTATACATATTCATCAGTCACAAACAGTTCCACACAAGCCATGATCAGGAACAGAATACTCGCACTTAAAAAAAGATTTTCTTTTGAGCTATCAGCAACTCAAGGACATACCAGGAAGTGGTTATTTAAAGACTTTTCTGATCTTCACCAAGGAGTTTGCTGCTAAATGAAAAAGAATGTACAAGCACAAAAGCAACAGTTCTTTGTGCTACAGTCACTGAGGAAGAACAGATTTTCCCAATCCTTCCTTTCCAGTGAAGCACTGTTTATGCTCTGTGCAGTCCAGGAACACCTCTGACACTGATGTTTCAATGACCCTTTTCCACAAATTATTCCGTTACCTGATTAACCTTATTGTTGTAACACTATTTATGCTGATATAATTTCATTTCCAATTTCAGGGAATTTTTCTGCCTGCCAAGAGTACTCATTACTCTTCAACACTATTTGAAACCCAGCCCGACCAAAACAAAGACGGTTCCTAAAATAGCCTATGAGCTGTTGCAAGTTAATTCCAGAATGTAATCAGATATTTGCCTTTGATCTTCCAGCTACTCTCTCTGATCTCTGACGAGAAGACCCCAAAAGCTGTATTTTTTGTTTACTATGATTCGTATAATGCCTATCTGTAGAGTGATGGGCTTGATATATTCATCTGTGCTAATCTTACCTCTGAAGTCACAGAGGAGCAGATCTGAATGCTACTTTTAGGAACTGCTAACCAACAGATTAGCACACAGGAAAGTGCTACATAACATGAGAAAGTAAATACACACTGCAACAAAGATTAATAAAATAAAATCCAAAGCACAGTATCCACAACTGCATAGAGAACATCTAGAAAAAGCAGAAATGAGTTTTGCCCTTTTAACTGAATGGTTGGAATGCTTTTTGCTTGACTGGGTTTTTTTAAACTGTGAAGATGTTCTGAAGCAAGGGACTCAGGAAACAATTGCAATTACTTATGTATTCACATTTTACTCAATCTAAAGTCTATGTTTCTAAGAAATTTAAGCAAAGGAAGCATTAGCAGGGTACATTTTCACAGCCTTACTGAAATTTGGGAATACTGAATGCTGCATAAATAAAATGTAAGCAAAGAAATGCCTGATGAAGAAACTGTGATTTATGCTCAGTAGGTATGATATTATTCACAGTGATTTAAACAACTCACACAACCACAAAAGGGATTCAGAAAATGTGATTTTTTGAAAAATGCAAAATCTGCTGTGGCTAATATTTGGGGGTCAGTGTTGTTAAATAAATAAATAAATGCACACATAAATAGAAGACCACCGCATAAAGACAGTCTAACAATCCAAAATCTTTACTATCAGCAGTTAAATTTGGACAACATTTGTTTCTCCAAATTAAAGCTTTTTCAGTTCTTGCTGAAAATACCTTTTGGTAAAGGGCATTACTCTATCACCACTCACTAAATGAAAATAAGCTGCATAATGGCAAGTTTCAGTTAATTTCTTTACCAAAAGTTTGCAAAGTGAACTTTTAAAACAAGTGAGAAATTCCTTTCCAGGTCTTCACTTGAACTCTTGCTGCTTTTTGTTTCTCAAAAGACTTAAGAAAGGGGGATTGGCGGTGGAAGATGGAGGTAAAACTAACAGCGATGCAGTCATGTGTTTCCTTCCAGCTAGGAAGGCTGCCTGGTGAATCTTTCAGCAATATAGGAATATTGGCAAAAGTTCTTCGCATCCCCTGAAAGAGTCATCTGGATTACATCCTCTATAGCAGTGGGATTTAACCACTTGTCAAGAAAGACAGCCCTTTTCATTAGGTGTATTTATTTATTTAAAGAAAATAACTTTAAAACTAGTCCCATTAAAAAAAAAAAAAAGGAATTAAAAAAAAAAAAAAAAAGGAAAAAAGAGTCACATTTGTGCGGGTTTCTCAAGACCCAGACTGAACTTCACAAGGTCTTCAGGAAGAGCAACTGGTATTGGTTTATATATTCAGTGTGTTGCAAGAGTCCCACTTATTCATGAGTCTGATCACAACATTCCTGTGGGGTGAAATTACTATAGGGTGACAACACTGATAATTTTACAAGTATGAGGATGGGAATAAGGGGGCCAGCATCTAGAAACAGAAATCTGTTTGCCTGCCAAAAAGTTCTGCAGTTGAACAGACTGGAAAAGGGTCATAGCTGTAATCAGTATTTCCCCAGCACAAGAATTTTGAAGAAAGATACTAAACCAGGTAAGTAAATCACTATACTGTAGCTTTCTTCAACACTGATCCATTAACACTATCAAGGGAAAGGTTTTTTTCCATGTCTGCAACTCCAGCTGAAAAGTGATGATTTTGGTCACAGTTTAAGCACACCTTTGAGTAGTCTTTGGGATGTCTATAACCATGGAAGACAGCAGTTTTGCTCCTGCTCTGGTCTCAGTGCTGGCTTTCACAAGGCCTGTGGGAGATCCTCTGACAGCAAGAAGGTTTGAAAGCAGCTGTGACTACAGTCACTCTGAGGCTGCCAAATACCTCATGTGGGGTGAGACAATGCCCCATTAAAATTTTTGGCATGTTTGCTGCCACCAGAGATTTTACATTTTGATAAAGAAAGTGCAGGATTAAGACATCAGACAGTATGAGCACCGGAGAGGGAGGAAAATGGGAGAGGAGTAACAACAAGAAAATAAACCAAACCAAGGCTGTTCAGCAACAGCATAGTAAGAACTGAGGACACATATGCTATGGAAAGATACGAGACATTTCAGATACACAAAATGGTCCAGTTATGGAGAGGGCTGGGAACCTAATAGCAATACAAGGATCCACATTTTCAGAGTATTTTAACTCCAAGTTTTACAGCAAACTTTCCAGAGAGGTTCAAATGCCCACTCTTCCCAAATGTGACATTTTCACATTTCAGTCTTTCTGACAGTAGATACACCTCTGCACACTTTCTCTGGTATATATGTCATTGCTTTCTCTGGTAGATATGTCACTGCACACCCTCTCTGCCAGCATGCCATTCACAGCTATTAGTGCTTGGAAAGAAGTACCCCATATCACACCAAGACCGTCCACCCAACAACCTCTACAGATCTGACACACGTCACTTACAGCAGAGCCACTGGGATGCTCTGAAATTAGCTCAGCCCTTTGCTCCCCAGAGGCATTTGTAAGCTACGTTTGGCGCAGTTCTCGGAGTACATGCAGACCTCCTTCCCCACTGCTTTAGACCATCCTGACATTTGATAACTTCATAACACAACTGTTTTATTAATCTCTTATTATTTTACTCATCACACATCTGCATGTCAGATAATTCAACACTTTCTTACCGGTTCCCCATGAACTTTTCTCCAAAATTATTTCCTCTCATTTGAGCTCATTCTGTTTACTCATACTGAGTAGATCAGCAAAATATTTTGGATCAGTGTCAATGAGTTAACACTAGATGCTCAAATGGAAGAGTGGTTGATTTGATCTGCTGCTCATTTATAGAGACAGCATTTTGTTTGTCAAAGGATGCTGAGTCAGTCTGGAAATCTTGAAGTAGTAATGCACATGCAAAATGGTATAAGAACAACAGATTGGCCCCTATCGTTTAGTATTCTTTTACTTTATCATAAAGTTTTAGGAAGGAATTCATGGTAACTTATGAAAACATAGTTGCAAGAGCAAACGCTATCAAGGAATGAATCCAAAGATTCTATAATGAAAATCAGGTTGCTAGACCGAGTGCTAGATATGCCCTAAATCCATATCAGATCCACTAAATCCTTTACTTCATTCTCAGATGTGAGTTACTCAACAGTTTCTATTATCAAAACAGTTTTATTTTAAGTCCTATAGAGGTACAGGCAGAAGCCAAAGGAGGAAGGCATGCCCCACTCAGTTCCAGCAAAGGCTGCTTCACATGACATGTTCTCTTGTTACAAGTAACCGCAAACTTTTGTCATTGTCATATTTTCAACGAACTTGTGAAATGCACAGGAAAGAGATTCTGCATTCACTATAGATGTCAAGTTTGCCTACTGACATCTTACTGGAAAAAGAGGAATAAGAGCTTATAATGCCACAGAATCACATCGCCTCCTCCATGATAAAGCCCCTCAGCATTATTTGCTCATCATACACAATTCAGTAATTGTAACAGAATTTTAAGACTTTGTGCAGGTTAAGAATTAGTGATGATGTGCTTTGGAAGGGTAAAAGGGAGCTGTGTTCTGATGTTTTGTTGGAATAGCACAGCTAATATTCTCTACCAAAAGAGAGCTCACTTTTTATATTTGCCACTGTGCACAAAGCTGGATTTTCAAATGGCAACTCAGTAGTCTTAGACTATGGGATTAGTGTATTACTAATGACTTTTAAATAAGCAGAATACCTCCTTTTCAGGGAATAAGGCCTCCTTCCTCTGAGAAAAAGAGAAATTCCTCTTTGGCCAAAGCCTAGCCTCTACTCTCTCTGTCCATGCTGACGTATTAGGCTTCAGCCTTTGTACAGCTGACTACATCTTTACCTGAACACTATTCTACTCTACCTTTGCTATCAGTTTAGAATTATGCATAAAATGGATAAGATTACTCAGCTCAAACAGAAAACTCTTTGCTCATCATTGCATCTCTCACTATCTCCCTCACTAACGGTATAATATACTGGATCATAATGAACTAAAAGGACTGGCAGCTACATTCAAGATGTTTATACTTGACTAAAATTATCATATGCTGTTTCTTAGACAATTCATATAATGTGACCAGCTAATTAAAAAAGCTGTATTATAAAGGCAAGTTACACTTTAAATAAAAATGAAATACCAAAAATAAGTTTAACCATGTTACCTAAACATTTCTTTAATATAATCTTCATCTGGAACAACAATGAACACGGATAGTCTCAATTTTTACTATTTGTTTGGCAAAATCCGTCATTCTTTTACCTTAGTCACGAATGCTTTTGACAACAGATACTTGGCTGAGAAGCTGGAAATCAAACTGTAAGTACTGCTGTAAAAGGTAACAAATGGCATCTTAATCTTTCACCAAAAAAGGATTCCAGCTTTACAGTGCAAGAACAGACCAGCCTCCGTGATCACATCTCATCATTTTTGCTGGTTACTGTACTGTACTGTTTCAGGACCATGCATTCCGTGCTGAACCCAAATTGTTTACAGGTGAAACAGAACTAAAATCTGTCAAGTAAAACCAGCAGAGATACTGGTCTTTTTTCTTTCAGTATAATAGAAGCATCCACTTAAGTCATCAGGACAGACCTTACTTTTCCACCACTGTTAAAAGGTTGGACACCCATTTGAGCATGCACACACGCAGGGAAGTCAAAAAGAAGCTTGAGGAATCCCAGATCAGATTTCTAAGGTTGCCAAATAAAATTGTGTTTTCTTGACATGAAAGAGAAAGAACAAAACGTTCATCCACCTTATATGACAAATAAGAATTCTGCTAGTCAAATTTTCTTTTATTTCCACTTCCAAAGTTGTTCCCAGAATTTATCCTGTTGCACAAAAGCGAGCAAGCAGATTTTGTAACAATTGCCACTTATAGACAATAAAGCATCAGCTTCTTGCCATCTTAGGAATGTCAGTTCTCCAGTGTTTGCAAGTCTTTTTTTAAATGTGGTTAACACCCCAACATTTTTACCACTGGAGCAATCAGATCTAAGTACAGATGAAAAGCAAAATCTCCAGGATCTGCTAGGATTGCTATTACAAGAGCTGAAACTCAGAAACCCTGAACACTCAAAGATCTGCTGAATTTTGAGGCAGAAACAGTGACACCCTTGACTGTGCTTTTACAGGCAAAAAAAGAAAGAAGAAAAAATCTTTCTGTGCACCTTCCAGGGCTAATCCAGGTTTATGACTGACAGCAAATGGTCTCTGATGCACAAGTTTCCACGGTCATCCTGAGGTCAGGTAGCCACGTAATAAACTCAGAGTTCATTACAGCTGCCCACTGATGTTTAACTTCATTCGCAAAAAGTGGTTGAGGCACACATCACAGCAATATATGCCTGAAAGCAGCTCTTTGAAGTAGTAGTAAAGAACTTGTTTAACATTCATTTCATAGCAATCTTCACTTTTGCATAGCAAAATACAGTACAGCTGGCTACTCTTCTCCCTGAAATATTCGTGGTGTCTAACAATCTCTGTTAGAGCACGTTTGTCTAGCAAGGTGTCCAAGTAGTCTTACAGCTAATTACAAGTTGATTAGAGAGGTTCATACATGAAAGCAATAAATCACCCAAGTCTGACAATAAGCAAAACATTTCAGAAGGAATAAGAACACCCAGGCAGGTATGTACACGATTCAGAAAAGCAACGTAACCTTTATTTGCTCTTTGCCATAATCTGGAAGGGCTCCAATTCTTTCTAGATATCACAGGGGCCTAATACCTCCTTCAGAAATAAAACCCAAGTCAATTCATAACTATGGAGCCACAATCAGCACTCTTGTAACAACTTTGCTTGAATGTTGCAGTTATTCCTGACATTTTTAGTTCACTTTTCTCTTGATATGTAATGCATACTTCTGTTTCAGGCTGTCATACTGTGTTGGCTCTCCAAGTCTTGTATATATGGTATACTGCCAGCTATGAAGTCATGCTAAGATTGTGAAATACATCAAAGCAAAGACGTTCAAAGTTTCTTCAGGCATTCCCATCTAATTTCCTCATTCTCCGCCTTAGCTGCAGTTTATGTTGCACTAAATTCAAGCATGAGCCTGAGATTCTGGTAATTCATCAGCAGAATAAGATGCAGACTTTAAAGACATTTTTCAGAAGTACTGTTAGTGGGTGAACCTCAAAGGCATTGCTGAAAACACCCAGTATATTCACTAAACCTCAAGTCTTTGTGACAGTCTTCTTGGAATCAGCTGGCATCTTGCCTTTTCTTCTCCCAGTACATATGAAATATTTCATGCTTTTGGAAATTAAAACACAGTTTTAGCGACGGTTTTGTTTGGTTGGGTTTTTTTTCAAACTCAAATGAAACCCTAAGTAGCTACATCTGCCTTGATTACTTGTAGTACATATTTCTTGCGAAACTTGGATATCAGTAGATATGTCAACATGGTTAACAGTAATTTTCAGAACTAGTAGCACCTCAACATTTAGGTTACTACTTCAACTTTTTCACTTACAGGTCATATGCCGCTAAAGCAGGTCTTTAGGTCATACTAACTGAAAGGCCCAAGCAAGATCCGTGCTTAAATCTGTCTGCCCACCACTTTGAAATTCTATGTTAATTTTTTAAAATTTTAAATTCTATATAAATTTTTAAATTCTATATAAATTTTTAAAGCACAAGCAAGATCTGTGCTTAAATCTGCCTGCTCACCACTTTGAAATTCTGTATTAATTTTTAAAACATTTTATCAGCATAAAGAAAAAGTATTATTTCTAATAATAATTTGTTCTTTTGAGGTTCAGATGAAGGAGACATTAAAATACGAGGCCAAATCTGTACTTATACAGTGAGCTGGCAAACTGATTCCTACTTCAACCTAGCTAAATGACCACTAGCTGTAAGGGATGCTGCTTTCTACTGACTGCAACTTCCCTTATCAGTTTGCTCCATTAAATGTTGGCTCAACAGCTGACACTGCTTTTACTCATTGCTGAGCCAACAAACACCAGCTAAAGCAATCTAATTCGCATAACAGAACAATTAAAGTGAAACTGAAGAACATTTCTGATTCTGATAATGAACAAAATTGTTTGTATTTTTACGAAGCCATCAATGTACAGAGTTAGCAGAAAAAGTTTACTGACAAATTTCTCTCAGAAAGCACTGGCAGACAACCCAATGTATCCATGCTAAGAGCATAATCTCACAACATTCTTCCATTGCTTTAAATATATATACGCATTTACTTCAAATATTTCAAGTTAGCAGCCTTACTGGCAAGACAATTTTATACTGCATTTGGCACAGTTTAAAGGCTCGTTTTATATTAAAATTCAGTGACTGAAGAAGAGTGCAACAGTGGGCAGACTTTCACTGACCTAATTGCTCATCAAATTTAAGAATGACAAGCCTCTTTTTCTTGCAATTATATTAAATTTTTTGGGAACGCAGTTTTCAGGAACTGGATGCATGTAAATTACTGGGGGTGGGGTTTGGCTTGTTTTATGATTCCACAAATAAAATACAAAAGGAAGAGCTGCCTGTGGATTTTGGGATTATTTTTTTGCCTCTAAATTCTTATTTAAAAAGTGAAATTTTTGGTCTTTATAAACCAAGGAAGTTGATGGAACCATTACCCATGCTCCCATTCAGACAGGCTAACACTTTGGCTGTGGCTTTTTGTCTGACAGGACTTTCCAAGAAATCATCCAGGCACAATGCAAGTACAGTTAATATATAATTTTTCCCAATATTCTCTTGTCTTCTCTGTCTTTCTGTTCCCCAGGAATACAGAGTCAGAAGTATTTCCAGGGCTCTGTACAGAGTTCCAAGACACCCTCATGCATTATGTGCAAGACAAAGATCCCTTCAGAGTTCACTGTTGGTCTCTAAAACCCACTTAATTAAATGATTCTTGTCACTAACCTTCCAGGTGGCCAAACCAAGCAATATAGTCTTCAAAAACTTTAATCTACCACATATGAAACCAAAATTACTTTGGAGCCAGTCGAGCCAGCAGCAAATCATGGTCTCCCCCGTGCCTCTTGTCTATGACAATGTCAGGTCTACAATGTTGTCTCACATTGCACTCAGTCCTACTCCACTTCCCAGCCACATGGACCCCTGCTATTCAGGGAGCCCAGAATTAACAATTCTAGCTCTCCCTTGTTCAGCAACTGACTACATTGGTTCGCTGTAGCAAGAGGGGACAGAATTTCTGTTTGCTTCCCAAGAGTAACACTGTACCTCACCCATTCTTAGGGTATTTCTCAACATGTGCTAAAGTAGTTTATCGTATTATGCATTGATTGCTTTCCTAATTTCCTATAAAAAGCCAACATCCTGTTTTAATTATGCAATACAAACAAAGGCATGGGCATTTCAGAAGAAAAGCATGCAGGAGGTTGGAGGTTTGTTGATTTTTCTTTTTTTACTTTCCTCTTCTCCCCTCCCACTAACATTTTTAGAATAAGATAACTAGACAGAGTTCTCATTCTCCTGCATATATTTAGGGAAAAAAAAAATCTAGTAGAAATTGTTACTCTAACAGACAGAAGAGCATAAGGAAAATGCTATTGTACAGTCCATTGGAATACAGAGTTCGGATAAATATTTAAATTCCAACATTTCCGAATACTGAATGCGTGTCAACTTTTGCCATTATTTTTCACTCCTCTCTAAACACCAACCTGTTTGGATAGCTATACAACAACTTAAAAAACACATAAACCAATGTCAAATGGAGAACAAAGACAATCCTGTTAACGTCAGATTTTGATGTTTTTCCAGCATTTTTAAGCCAATTTAGAGAGCCACTGAAGTTCTTTGAACTATTTATAACAGTGAACTGCATGAACCAAGCAAGAATGAATAAATACTTGCACGAACCAAGCATCAGCAGATAGCTCACAAACAACTGCCCCTGATTTGAGCTACTCTACTGCTGTATACCTAAGCTAGTAACAGCTGCAACAATTTTCAACAGCTACCCTACCATACAAAGCACTTGACACCATGAGGGTGCAGGAAGAAATACATGTGGTAATCAAAGGGAATACAGGGCAAAAATCCAACAGCCACATTAGCATCAACCCCAACAGGTAGATGAACTAATTGAAAGACATGTTAAATACGACTATTACCTAAAAAGATTCTTTCATACACTTCCAAAAGAGCCTTATAGGGTTCCAAGTGGATAAACTTGGTCTCCAGAAGAGAAAAATTACCCAATAATTCTATGACCATCATCAGTGATGACTGCAGTGTCTCGTTCTTCACATTTTCTATCCTATGCCAGTACTAGCTTTTATTATTATCATTGCTTGAAAAAAAACCACAGATGAAGATTAAATTAATTTCTGGAAAGCTGTCAGAGAAAAGTATTTAAGTCCCATATTTCATTAAATTAATAGCAATGGACAATTAGTTTATGCCCACCCCTCAGCATCACGAGCTAATCAAGCAATACATATCAGAATTTGCACTAAAGATACCTCTGAAAGAGACAGGAACAGAAAACAGCACAGTTTTTGTATGATTTAAAGAAGTGGAAGCAAAAAAAAAAACTCCAAACCCATTAATTTCCACAATAACAATATCATAGAATCATAGAATAGTTAGGGTTGGAAAGGACCTCAAGATCTTCTAGTTCCAACCCCCCTGCCATACGCAGGGACACCTCACACTAAACCATCACACCCAAGGCTTCATGTAGTAAATGAAGAAACGGACTTTTAAGGCATTTCTGCTTCACCGGGTGTGAATCACATGCCATATCCTGTAGCAACATGGACTGTGAATTTCATATGATATGGCATAGTATCTTATATATATATGCTAAGAACTATTCTATATATATATAGCTATATATGCTATATTCTGTATGTATTAGTATGCAGAATAACCAGTATTTCACTATTAACCTTTGTTCTGAGTCTACGTTCGTATTCAGACTAATCAAGGTCTTATTACTCAGTACAAGCTTGTCCCCCTTCGTGATCAGTTTTGGTGAGTCATGTATTCAAATAAAAACTTCAACTGTATGTGTTAAAATACAGAGAATCCCATAACAATGAGTCTTAGAAAAAACTACTTTGCACCAGCGCATTGCACTTCCCTAGTGTCCTTCACTTAGAAAGCTTCAGAGCATTCCACAAGATTATCTGCATTTTCATCACATTCTCTCAGGTCTAGACTATACGGACATTGCTTCTTACCCAAAAGCAGTGGTGGTGGAAAATGGCAACCTAGATCTCCTCTTACAAGGAAAGAGCTATACAGGGCCTGGAACAAGGATTGGCCAAGTGGCTGGCAGCTCCACTGCAAGACTGGGGTCCTGGTGGGCAGGAGGTTAAACATTAGCGGCACACACAGCCTGGCAAGAACACACGCTAACAGCATATGCAGCCATACCAAGCAGAGCATTGCCAGTTTTCTAAGAAAATGATTATGCTTCCTTAATTCTGAATTCAGGGTTGGGCAACCTCCTAACACCCCTCCCAACCTGGCTTATTTTTATTACTGTCACTAGAACACCAGGACCATGATGGTAATTACAGAGACCACTCCTAGCAGCAGTGCAGCATCTCCCAAAACAAAACCCATCTGCTTCTGCAACCTGTTGTGTCCCAGGAAGTTTCATGTCTAATGTAGCCCCACTTGGCCATACCTTGCTTTGAGATCAGACTCTATCTCTGTATTATCATTAGGTATGTTTCTTTAGTATAGCACCTCTCACACTACCCAGGTCAGTTGGTCTTAATAAAACCCATGCCAGCATATTTGAAAGATTATATGTATGATTCACTCTTTTAATGCAATTACTGTGATGTTTTTATTGGAAAACTTTTGCATTCTTCAGATTCTCAGTGCTATTCCTCGCAAAGAGACCTAGAAGCACGGAACATTGATTCTTTTGTTTCACATCCCCAAAACGAGTACAATCAACCCAGTGAGATTTCAAGACATTTATCAAGAGTCAAGCCAGGGCTACACAAGTTGTCTGGTAAAAAGCAACAGTCCCTGTTTATCATACATTTGATGGAAGAAAAAAAGACATTTGAAAGAAAAAAAAAAAAAGGGAAAAAAGTTGCCCTCCTTGTAGCAATGCTTTCTCTAAAAGCTACCAGCTGAACTGAGGAGAAAGTTACTCACTATATGAAACCATTGATTTATATTGTCCAAACATACACATCCAGCTAAAACATTCTATTCAACCACCATTCACCACCAACAGGATTATATGTGAAACAGTTGTATCTATCCCAGGGTTGCTGTAGAAGCAGTACTGACAGTACTGACTCCAGCCCAGGGAGGGGTTTGGGGGAGCAGAATGAGGAGGGAAAATGACACTCAGATATTTAATAGCAGTTCAAAAATTTGTTGAGTGTGATTAGTACATTGCAGGTAATAGATTAAAATTACTTCATACTTCAGGCATCTCAAAATGTTTAAAGGATTACAATAGGTAAGTATTGCTTTAAGGAAGCACCACATGGGATCACTTATTATGCAGTCAGACCTCAAATTAAACACATGGAAAAGAGAAATGCTTTGGTAATTTACTCTACGCCTACCTCTAAAGCTCCCTGTTTCATCTTCTGCACTGCCTGTTCGGTTCTGTGTCAAATTGTCTCCTAATGTACTCATAAGTCCTGCCTGTCTCTTGTTACTGCACAGGCGTGTGCCAGGCAGCAAGCCAACTGGAGGCATACATCTTGATGGCTAACTGATACCAGCTGATTCTCTGCCTCTTATAGTTAGCATGATCCATTGAGGCAGCAGAACCACACTTCATGTCCATATTCTAATCATGAGCACACCTGCCTCACACAAGTTTCAGGCACTGGTCTACAAGCTAGTGCAATTTCATCTGGAATAAAGACTGTTGCAATAGTTGGACTAATTCACTCCAACCTAAAGTTTTCCATATAAACTTCTTTGTTTGTTTTAAACCTGGTGAAATTCTTTCTTCTTCATGAGAAGGAGCAAAAAAAAAAAAAAAATAAAACTACTTATGTGGCTGACCTGTTTGCATAAATTCAAATTTAACTGAATATAGGAGTTAAAAAATGAAGTACTTTAACAATTTCCCACTCATATGTGACATTTTAAGGTCAGCACAGACAGAAAAAGAATAACTCTTTGAAAAGCACTAACCTCCACATACATCTGTATAAGTTCCTTTTTGGTTTTGAGCTCCACTACCTCCATCTCCCCAAATACCCATGATGAACTGAGACGAGTAAAGACTAAGGTGGCAGACATTAACTACTTTCTTCTAAACAACTCAGCCACAGCATCACCAGCTTTCACTTCTCTACACATCAGCAAACACAAAGCACTCTCTTCTTGGTACCTCCAGGACTGTATTCTTCTCTGGGCTACTAAGACTCAAGGCATTTAACTACATTAGGTCTCAGTTCAATACTATGATAGCCATGCTCTCAGATAGACTAGCCTTTCCACAAAGCATCAGACACTGCTTGTTATGTCTTTCCTCTTCTCCAGCTTTTGCACAGAAAGCTGGCCACATATACATTGGATCCAGACCCAGCTGACTTGCATCTCTTCATAACAGCCCAACTGAAAACCAAACTGATAATTCCTTCCCCAGAAAGCTCACAAGTTAGGACAAACCTCTAGAGACTGAAGCTATCTGGGAGCAGAGAAGGGGATGAATTTTTTAGACATGCACAGAAATGGCTTAATTGAAACGCTCCCAATCCTAGATGAGAATTTGCTTTGCTAATCAGATTTAGAGCCTCACACTCCTAAAAATTTTGCAAACTCTCTAAATCCCAACTCATCCAACAGAGAAACAAAAGGGTACAGATGTCTTAAGATAAACAAGAGCCTCCTCCGCAGGCAAAAAGTACCAGAAATTTCCAGAATAATTATGAGAATACAGGGCTGCTCAGATTCTCTTGTGCACAGGAAACAGAATTTCATCCACATATCCTCCACTTAATCTATCAAGCACCACCACTTCTCCACTGCTCCAATTCATCTCCTCTTTTCCCCCAGCCTACATTTAAATAACTCCCTCTTTCTATACCTTAATAATTAATTCCAGCACCTCAACACCCACTTTGCTGCAGCAGTCACTTACCTCCATTATTGAATGCAGAAAACCAGAGGCTGCTGCTCATCAGAGGTCAGCTTCTCTTTTAGTTTTACAGTGGAAAAGAATTAACTGTAAATCAACAATTACTATGCTTCTTTAGAGAAAAAATGCTGTGTAGGGCAGACCTATGCTCAAATAAGGGAACAAAGCCTTCCTATGGCATGCCAGCAGGTCACAGGTGCACCCCTTGTTTGGATGCCATCACCTGTGTAGCACAGGTGATAGGAATCAAAGCCTAAATCACCACTCAGCCACATTTTTGCTGGTTCAGAAAGATAACAGCATCATATCAACAATGCTTTACAACTGCAATAAATGCCTCTGTGTGTGTTTCAAACCAAACCACATACTTACTTTGTACTCTTTTATTTGCACGAATATTAACAAAACTGTTTATTTTAAAAGTGAAGAGGGGGGCTTTCCTCCCAGAGCTGTCAAACTCTCCAGCTTTTCCTTGAATCCTTTCAGTGCATTATCCAAAGGAAAAAAAATCGCACGAAGACTATAGTTTTCCTTGAGGGAATCATGTTTCCTTCTCTGACAAATCTTCTACTGTCTCTCCACTGGTCTTAAGGATTAGCCCAAAAGAGCAAAGAGAATTAGTCTTCTTCCTGCACTCTAATTCCTATTCAGCTTAGTCTGAGCCACTTTCCTTATACTTTTCCATGCTTTCTTATGTGAAAAACTATGGTTAAGTATGAATTTGGCATTTCCTTAAAATGCATGCTTTCTTGGCACTGATGCTTTTAGCAACAGGGTGAACATACCCCATTACTATAGTATTCATTGTTGCTCTATGATGACCATGAAAACACTGCCAGCCCAGCAGCACTAGAGAAGGTGGTCAAGCACCATGTGCCCCTTTGTCTGCCATCCCCTCCGCATTAGGGAGGCCGGGCACATCTCCTTGCTTACATACACACAAGTGTGTACACTGTGTTAAGTGATGGATTTTTCAGTGGAAATTGTCTCCTGGAGTGACTGAGAAGGTGCACCTTTAAGATGATTAGGAATAGTCAGTGTTTTACAGCTCCAAAAGAAATTAATAGAGTCTAGCAGAAGTCAGCAGAGATATTTCCACTCGCAATCAGGAATGCCATTAATAACATTTTGAAAAGTAGGAGTAGAATCCCGTCTTCATTACCTCAGTAATCCTGGAAGGAGAAGAAGCCAAGAAACTTGTATGTTTAAAATTTCAGTTACATAATTTCCTTCATGTTTCACAAGAGAGAAATCTGCTTGCCTTTTTCTGTGTAGAATGAGAGCCAAAGTTTTCCCATGCATTTCATTCCAAGTTTGTTCTTTATTTTATACCGTCATTACTGTATAACCTTTGTGGTTATATGTGGTTGTGCACTACAGTCCATTGCACTGAAATATGTCTTCTCACTTTTAAGATTACCATATGAAGAAAGGTCAGGGATTGGTTTTAAAATAAAATGCAGAGCTGTGGATACAGACATGTGATACACAGTTTGCACAGCAGGCATCCTATGCTTTGTTAGCAAAACTCATCTTCAGTAGCAGTTTTGCTCCTTCAAACACAAAAAAGAGTTTCTGAAGTTACCTCTTAGTGTCTCCTTCTCTGTTACTGTCTATAAGCTTATCTCACTAATATAGAGGTTACATGGTTGTACATGGATTCTGCCATTTCACCTTTTTTTTTGATAAAAAAACCCAAGTTTTGATGCACGATATAGTAGGAGACATGGTGGAAAAGAGCTGTAGTTAGGCTGAAAAACAGTGGTGTTTGGACTGGCTTCATTTCTGCTCAGAGCATGGTTGGAAAGGTACTTAGGAAAGTGCCTCAGGACATGAAGCCTCTTAAGACCCTTCCTCTTCTCCATAGACTGAGCACCTCTTGTAATGTTATTACTTATACAAAAGAACAGGTCTATATCTGAAATACAGCAACCTATAGAGGGAACAAGGGCAGCCAGCTAGAATACAGCAATTCCTGATAGGAAAAAAACATTGGAACAAACCCTTCTGTATTAGTGGTTTGCAAATGTTAAAGTTCAGCAAAATAGTAGATTTCATGTAGACATCTTTCAGTTGTATTTGATAAATTGTTACACGGACCTTGACTAACATTCACAGCTATTTTGTCCTGCAACTCCTTTGATAGTGACTCACACCTTTCTGCTTTACCTCATTTGCTCTACTGTTTTCTACTGTCACTGTGTCTTGTTCAACCAGCACCTAATTTGTCAACAGAACTCAGGGTTTTGCTTCTCCTGTGTATGCTTTTCTTCTATATGCCAAGGTTCACTATAAACTTTATCAGTGTCCTTCAACAAGTCATCTGTTGCTCACCATCTCGTGGTTTGAAGTTCTGAAATTTCACCTTTTCTTTCAGCAGAACTGAAATGAGCGAGATTACTACTGTCTTGCCGGTACCACTTCTTTTCCAAACTTGCTTCACTCTTGAAGAATCCTTCTATTCTGGGAGCAGTAACAGGAACTTGTTCAATTACAAGAAAATTCTCTACCATCAGATTAAATGTGTCTTCTACCACCAATATAAGTATTTACATTCCTCTGAAAACCACAGCTTCAGTTGTCCCTGAATTATGGTTTGACCTAGTGTATTTGCTTCATTTGTTTGATTTTTTTTATTTTTTAAACACTGCACCAAAACAGGATGTCCTACAAGAACTGGCAGTAAAACCTGTGATCATTAAAGATCCAGTACTACATTTTGCAACATTTTTGATGAATCACTGGATAAATATTTGGCCTGAGCATGATTTCTGCAAGCTTGAATTGACTTTTCTCACCCTATTTTCTTGTCTCTTGATGCTTTGATCTTGTGTGAAAGGAAGAATGGACCATAAAAACAGACAGATATTCCGGCTTCACAGAACATGTTTTTTCCATTTTGACAGTTTTTAATAAGGTTTCTGATTTCTTGAAGAACTGTAAAAAGAGAAACTGTGATTTCCACACAGACCCCTCCAAAAAAAATTAAAAAAGAAAAATAGAAGAAAGATATCTAAAATAGTTATAAAAGAGATATTAGGATATTCCAGTTAAAGTTCACCAAAACAAGTGTCTCAAGATGTACATTATGAAATTGATATAAGCTCTATAAAGAATAGCTATAACTGTACACTGAAAACAAAGGCATTTTTATGCTGTCATAAAACTACACTCAGGAAAAAAGCTACAATTAATGAAGACAGATTTGCTGGAGGTGGGAAATATGAAATACATTAAACAGGTATTAAGTAAGACAAACACAGAAATTAATTTTGAAGTTAAAAATGTGGAACGGCAGCTAAAACTGAGAAGGAAAGCATCGTGCTGCTCGTAAATTGTAGAACTGCTAGCTTAGTGTTCTACTAATATAATTTTTATTCTTATTTTTCTCTGTAGAGTGCCAAAATTGTCAGTAGTCTTTACTGCTGTGTTATCAGAAACCATATAGCCACATCACAACTAAAGCTATTCACTAGAACCAAAACAACCACGAGGAGAAAAACAAGTGTCCCAAGATATATATGAGCCCCAGACTTCTCTCCAGGTACCCTCAGTTTTCTGTTTGCCAAGGTAATAGCTTTGATGAGGACCAGCAAGACAATGAAAAAGAAAAATCTTGTTTGAGGCTTCTTCTCTAACTGAGATACATTAAAAGGCACATTTCTAAGCCAACATCTTTTAAACTGCTCACACATTTCTACACTTTTCTGTAATGTAATTTGATAAAGCTAAATAGATCATTATAGGATCAGAAAAAGTTCATACCGAACACTTGCAGGCAGTTTGTTTTCAGGTTCATAGTTTACCATTGTCAAGAAGTTTTTAGTTCTTGATGAAATAGTTCAGCCTTCAGGTTATGCCTTAGGGTCCGGCTTTTACTACATGTATTTGCAAAAGAATCTTTAGAGAGGAGAATCAAATGCACACAGTGACCTGTGGTTTTTAGAAAAGCAGCGACTTTTCTCATGATGTGTACACATACCACATTCTGCATTTAAAAGTTGTGTAGATACAATCCTAAAATGAAAGCTATAGAGATAACTGTTCATATCTACCAGCTTCTGACCCCCTGTTCTGGCAGGTAAAAATGCATGCACTTCATAGCTGGAACTGTCTGTCAAGCAGCCTAACATCTTTCCTCATAGTATACCCTGCATGAAGCTCCTGCGACGTGAAGCATTTCCTTTGGGCCTCAAAGTGCAACATCTAAAGTTGCTCCAACAGAGACCAAATGGCCATTTGTAGCAAGGAGTAACTCAACCTTGTTACACTAGTCTTAATGAGATATGAGCTAGGGATTGGAGGGGGCAATAGAAGACAGAAGCAACTTAAATTTGCAGTGAGAGAAACCAGTATTCGTCAACACACAGAGGTCTCATGATGTGAACAGCAATGCCTGATTTTGTTTAATGTTGACTGCAACTCTCAAATAAATGAAGTAGGAACATGGGAGAATTCCTTTCCTTGGGACCACCAACCTAAATCAAAACCCTGACTGGGAGTGATAGAACGAGAACTTGAGAAAGATGCTCTTTCGTCAGCTTGAAAAAGATGTCTGCTATTCTGTTACAGAATACCAACACTCCTTGTTCTTTTGTAGACAGAATATATGACCCAAGAGAAGGGAGTATCAGAGAGGACGAAATGGTACTTAAAGATATTGTCCTTTTATCAGTGACAAAATATTTCTGCCATTTCTTGGAAAGCTTAGAAATGTGCTGCTTTTTATCCTTTCAAGAAATATTTTCCTCTCTCTCAATTCAGACTATTAAAAAAAAAAGAGGAATATAATACAACTTTAAATGAGAGTTTATACATCACGTGTTTTATGACAGCCGCTTTTATTTCACTTTAGATTAAGAACGCCTTTGTGTTGAAGCTTTGGAGCTGACCTTACAAAGCAGCAATACCATTAGCCCTTAGGCACATGTTTCCCATTTAATGTTTCTGAGGTAACATTCTTTGTGAAAGTGAGAGAAATGAGAACACAAACTTGCAGGAAAAATAAAAGTCTGAGTGTCCTCATTTGGAACAGAATTAAAGTCAGTTTGGACACTTGAAAATATGAAGTGAGAGGCCATGGCCTTACAAAGAGTTTCTCAATGTGATCCCAAGAGTTACAATGCTCAGCTTTCCTTTAGTATGCCATAGCTCATTGTCATTTCCTCTCAAGAGGCTGAACATATTTTGCCATCTCAATTTGAAGTGAAAGGTCTCGCTTACATCAATGTTATTTCAGTTTTAACCAGCATTACTCAAATGATTTATAAGCATGCCCAACCAAAAGAGCACAGTTGTAGTTCTAGCAAATGAACCCAATGGAGTTATTCTCAAGTACAGCAGAAAGGAATTTGATCTGCTGTATTTGCAAGAGTCATGAGTTACTGTTATGCATGGAAATTGAACTTCATGATGTTTTACCATTGTCATGTTCTACTGGCTCAACGCAAGAGCAATCCAGTTGCTTTTTTCTCAGTCAGCTCAACAGTGCCTACATAGAAGTCCTCCATCCTGCTTTTGTTCAATAACTCCATGCATTAAAGCTTGGTCAGTATTCTTCAGCTACTGCTACAGTCATGATTTCATGCTTCAAAGTCTTTTCAGTTGGTGACTCTGAAAAGCTGCAGACTATAGAGCCTACAAGGTTCAAGGTGAACACAAAAGAGACTGACAAACACAGGAAAGAGCTGGACAGGGGCACTGTTTGGTAGCCACTGGATGCTCTTTATTTTGGAACCCTGCCAAAGAACAGAAAAACTGAATGCACAAGAAAAGGACATAAACTGTATGATTTGGAAGAAAAGCAGACAAATTCAGTGCTAAAATTCCCATCTATGCCAGTGAAAGTTGGATCCAGGCTCCTGTAAACATATGGCCTTTCACTCAAAGCAAGTCTCTTCTCTGAAACATACTTCTGCAAAGCAATCTAACAGTAATGATGCAAGCTTGGCTGGAGCTGCAGTCAGGTTCCCAAGCTCAGAGACTGCCCCCTGCACTGTTATCTAGGAACAACTTAGAATGGAGACATGGGACTTCCTCTTTACTTTATTTTAAGGAGACAAAAAGGTTGTTACATTCACATTCAAACATTTAAATTCCTAATTCTGATTTAAAACTGCAACATTTTCCCCTTCCTACTAATTCAAAGGAGAATTCTTGGATGTTGAGCATTTCTGAAAATTAGAGACCTTATTCAGGGAACAAGACAATCAAAGAGAAGACTACTTGGAGCATCCTTCCGTGATACTCTTATCCTAAGCCTCAGAAGTTCCACCTTTTCCTAATCTTGCAGATAGTCTGAATTCACATTCCTGATATCAGATGCAAAGACACACACATATTTAACACGGATTCCAAACAAAATAAAAAAGTCATTATTTTAACACAAAGCTGTACAATCTTACCATTTGCTTCACCAAGTTCATTTCCTCACTGTTATATAGACTCAGATTTGAATACTCCAACCAAATAAAATCAACCAACAAACAAACCAGAATCATTCTCCTGCTTTGTCCAGGCTAATCTTTTCTTCCTGTTCATAAATTTTGCCCCACTTTGTGGTGCCTTTTCCTCACTTGGGCAATAATTCATCTTTTTCTGCTGGGCCTGCAGATGTGTAGCACTCCCTCATATAAAAGAATGACATATACCTCCACTCTTCCCTTTCATTTTGGACAGGGCTTTTTCCTACTGTGTAACCGCAGTATTGGGGAAGAAGTAGCAACAAAAACACATTCCTGTGACATTTTTGCCAAGAGCTAGCAGATATTCCTTGTCAATATTGCATGTAAAAATTTACCCTCTGCCTGTACAATCCCTTGGTTTCTTCTGATGTATTTAACTTCTTACTCTGAAACACAGCAAACCAACAGTTTACTGTTGACATAGCTGCAGTTAAGTGAGTCCAGTGTCTAAATTTGCATTTCAATAAGGTTAGGCATATTCGGATCCAAGAAATCTGAAAGGTGAAACTAT
Organism: Lathamus discolor; assembly: GCF_037157495.1. NCBI lineage: Eukaryota > Metazoa > Chordata > Aves > Psittaciformes > Psittacidae > Lathamus > Lathamus discolor. The sequence goes on from NC_088884.1 coordinate 111,327,395, forward strand.
AAATATCATGTGCAAGGGCAGACTTAAGTATCCAATAGGTCTTATTCAAATTACAGTCTGAATCACTATATCATCCTTGTACTAAGGTCCTAAAAGGCTGTTTTCACCAGATTACGGTGCAAATAACAATTCTGTTACAAGCTTTATGTCCAATACAAACTGGGGGCAAATCCTCTGTTCCCTTTCTTTTTCCTTTTTGTTTTCTTCAATAGCTAGTCTTGTTATCATGAAATGGGATGAAACAGGCCAATATTTAGATTTCTGCTCAGTTTTCTGTGTTTGGTCATTTTGACTTCATTCTCTTTGATGTCTGGAAAATAATCTTTCTTCATGCTGCTTCTATTCAAAGGCAAAAAAGTATCTAATTATTTTGGTGTGCTATGAATAAGCATGGAGATGCTGGGACAGGAAACACATACATGACATTACAATTAAAAAAGACTAATTTGTTAGCAGTTCCGTAATATTCCCTAAATGCAGAAACTCTAAACACTGAAGTCATCTGTGTAACTCCTCTTTTCGGCTGCCAGGGTCCACAAGCTGACTCTTCCATAACAGTTATTATCATGGGGAGTAAGACAGCGAGCCAAATTTTGCAGACTAATATTAAACAATGCAGCCCAAGTCAATATGATAAAGGGCATATTTCAAACAGCCACTGAACCTCTCATCTATTAAAGCAGTCTTTTTTTGTGAACTATTTCTATGTTATGATTTCTCATGCTTTCTCAGCATGTTCTGGTAGATGTCTGCCTTTCCCAGCAACATCTATTTTCAAAGCCTGTAACCTCCACATGCTGCCTGTGGAACTCGGGTGCTAAAGGTAGGTTAAGAATTGTGCCTTTAAGAAGCTACTTCTTGCCATTTCTAAGAAAGCATCTATTTTATTTATTCATACAGTGAAGTTATATGTTTGAAGGATAGAGAATATACAGCAGAAACACTGCATTTGGAGCTCTTACAGAATGACTGAAGTCTTCATCACACTCTTCCAGCCTCCAGTGAACTCTCTCACACCCTAACAGAAGACAGAAGCTATTTTATAACCAAACAGCATGAGTGATGGCATCAAAGGTGTGCCAAATCACTACACACAGACTTCTAATTAAAAGTAAGACTTCTCTACCATCTGTTTAAGGCTGTCTCTCTGTAGCAACCTATTTTACACTTCAGGGCTTTGCTACAGGCCTTTGGAGCTCCCCCAGGAAGCACCAAAACTCAACTAACTGTTGAATTTTGTCACTGATAATTTAGCCACTGAATCCTAATTGTATGTATGCTAAAGAGAGAGAACTTCCTTGAATAAGGATGGATTTATCTATGCTACAGGAAGAATTTTCAAAAACAGTTTAAACTCCCAAACTTGCCAGAAAATAACACCCAAAAGATGATCATGGGAAGGAATTTAAGATGCAGCTCTCTGACAGATGTTTAAACCAGCACATCTTCTGCACAAATGCAGTAAATTTATATATAATCATCCAGTTATTCAAATCTGAAACAGGAAAAACAAAGACATGTTTTCTCTTTACACCAAGATTATAAATTAAGACATGAAAATCGGGTCTTGTGAGGTTACGGAAATGCTGACAGCTGAAAGGTTTTGTTCCCGCATTACAGTTTCCATCGTTTTTGTTTTTATTCCTTAGAAAAAACCTCAACAAATCTGTTCTCTCGCTTGAGACAAATGGCATTTCTAAAGAAAGAGCTGTGGGTGTAAGATTTAAAAAATGAGTTCTCTTGTTTGTTTTTCATGATGATTTTGTGCTGACTCTAAAAAAAGGTTTTGTAAAACCTTAGCTGATGAGAATGGGCAAGCACTGTTTGAGCTACAGTTAAGATAATGTAAAAATGTAAATTCGCTATATAAGTTTATTTTTTCCAATTCAAAACTAAACTTCACTTGAAGCCCTAAATTATTCCTGCTGGTTCACCGAACAGGGAGACAGAAAATTTTGTTAACCTACTGGGAGTCATCATTTGGTCTCTGCTATACGTCTGTCCTCTGTGCACCTCTGTTTGAGAAAAGGCCTACTGAACATTGCATGACAGTAAGTTATAGCTGAGTTTTCACCAGCAGCGCTGCATTTGCATTACACTACAGATGGAATACTCCCATCTCTCCCACAGAGGTTACTCACAGCATGACACCACATTTTAAACTTGCCTCATGGTTTAGTGTACTGTATCATAAAATACATCACAGACTTTAACTACTTGGATAAACAACATAGCTAACTACATGCAGGGGAAGCTATACTTTAACTTACTTTATCATGGTCCATGAACTTGATAGTGGGTTAGTGAAACTTCATAATCATCAGCCTTTCCTAGCCTTTCCTTCTGACCTGTTAATCCCAATCTGTACAGGGAACCCAGGCTTGCATCAGAACTGGAATCACTGGCAAGAAACAACTCATTCCAGGATGCCAGATGTCTGATAGAGGAGGAAAACCAAACCCAAATGAAACAATAACACCCCAGAAACTTTCTTTGGGGCACAGAGGCTGCTGTCAACTAGGAAACTAATGGATGGAAGTCGTATCTAGCTCTTCCTGGCTGGAAAGACAGTCACAAGGAGAAGGAAACAAGCCAAGCCTAGATGGGGAAGGTGGCAAGCAGTCTCCTAATCATGACTTTGATGACCTGAAGGAGCAGAGTATATTCACTGAATTTGTACCAACAAACTGGTTTGCAGACATGAAGGGAAAGAAAAAAGAAAGGACCTCTTCTCCCCTCTGCTAACAAAAGCCCAAGCACCAAAATTGCTCAGAACAATACACAATATAAACTGGCTTCTGAAAACTTCCGTCTGGTTCCTATTTGTTTCTTCATGTACTAGTAATACTCTTAAAATTTCCAGCCTTTACATTTTGGGTACTTAAATGAGTAAAATGTATGACATCAGAAGGAACTGGGTTCACATTTTCTGTGTGCCATGTGGAGTGCTAGACCTGGGGCTGCTTTACCTGAAGATACTTGGCAGAAGGCTTCCACTGTGTCCAGATGTTTCAGCCTGCCAAGCACTGACATAACAAGCAAGACAAACATAGGATAAAATCCAACAGACCTGCAACTTCTCAGTCCTCTGCTGTTTCTAAAGCTCAAGTGCGACTTCCATTGCTTCTAGGTCCAGTGCTCACTGGAAGCAGGCTTCAGGTCTTCATTGTTTGCACAGGCTTTTATTTTTCATGTCCGTACCAAAACTTTAATTTCAGGAGAGCAAGCAGGGATGCAACTCTGTATCTGCATTAACAACAAGCAGATTTCCAGCCACTGAATAAGGTCTATCACACTTCAAGCCCTAAAGATCCTAGACACTCTGCACACTTTACGGAAGTACTACATTCCTGAACACGGCATATTGCAGATACTACAGCACACACAGCATTGAGGACCAGAAATATTCCAATTTCTTAAATCATTTCCACTGTCAAAGGAAGGTGGGAATTTTTGCCCCTTTTGTCCCCTCTTGCAGAAAGGACACTGATTTAAAAAGCTCCAATCTCACTGTATTTTGTGACAGTTGTTACTGGAAAGTTACAAGCATTGGGGTCAATTACTGAGTCTGGGGCTCACAGTCCCAAAACACACACCAGCTTTGTAACCATAACTGTGTAACTTTGCAACTGCACTCTTTCCTTACACATATTATTCAGAATTTTAATAAACTATCTACAGCAATTCTACTTTTCTAAACAACTGCATTGCCAAAGCAAGCCACACTGGCTTGTAAGACAACTTTTACAGCGTAATCCTAAAGTTACATGTTCAAGTGGCTTGACAGCATGAGATATATTGGAAGATGTCCTCGGATTCAGCTTGTTTGGAATGTTTTAAAATACAAAAAGCACCTGTTCAGGCTTATGTCCACAAGGTATCATGATTATCAAAAGCAAAAATAGTTCTAATTAGTATTCCAGTTTCTTAAACTTGAATTTTTAAGAAATGCTCTTTGCAATTGAGCATATTACTTCTAAAGCGTAAGTATGCAGAGAAGACAGGAAAAATTCATAATCAGAATTAAATATAAAAAACACTAGGTTGTTAGTTACTGGGTATTTTAAAGCAAGTCCTCAACATGTGTTATGTGTATCCTTAGAAACACAAACACACTGCAAAAAATAAGAAAATGAAGGAACTGAGTACGAAATCTGTCCTGAACACATGCTATTGAGTAGAAAGGTGTCATTTTTATACGTCCTTTAGTTCAAGATTTATATGCTCTGTATTCCTGACATTCTATGAAACATCTCTTAATGGTTAGAGTACGTAAGAGTAGCAGTGCGACCAGTTCAACCCTGTGTATCAGTGCAAGTTCTATGGTTATTAGTGTTATCCTTTCCAGGCATTGTGGGAATATTTTTTGGAAAGTGATCTTAAGTCATTTAGGTCTCTATAGAGCAGTCTCAATATGATAAAAATACTTTTTTAAAAAAATGCAATCAATGCTGTTATTGCCCTGCAGAAATCTGTTCCCTTCAGTTAAATCAATCCTACTACACATCTTCAAAAGAGGTGAATATTCCCCATACTATTTAGATGAGGAAACTGAGAAATCGTGCAGCTTCTCAGAATAAGGGAATGAGTGTTACAGAAACAGCAGCCAGATCTAGGTTTCCTGAACTTCCAGGTATGTTTGCCATTCACAGGACTTTTGCCCCAGATGCAAAATATTTTTACACACATGGACGAATTTTGAGGCTAATCAGAAGAAGGTGAATGAGTATGGGGCCAGTCACAGAGTTCATCCAGCTAAGTACATATAAAGGAAAAAGGGTTCTTCCTTAAGTCTGTATTTTCATACTTTCTGGTTATCGTTTCTTTCCGAAATATATGCCTTTGAAATCAAGTTTATGACTTCAGGGTGGGAGAGGTGGGATGCTGGGGTGGGGGTTATGTTATTTATGTATATATAGTCTTACTTGCAATATCAGCTTTATTTCTTTGCACATTTTGCATATTTCACATGAAGCCGTGAAAAGACACAAACATGTCAGACTTGAAGCAGAGTCCTATGGCTAAACCTGCACACTAGTGACTTATGCCCAACTGCTATATTAAGAATAACATATCCTGGCAACATGGATGAAAACAAGATAGTTTCAATATCTCTAATCTGCTCAAGAGACAGTATAGCACAATATATTAAAAACATTCTTTACATATTAAAAAAAAAAAAAAAAAGAAAAAATGTCCCCCAAAATTATATAGGAAAATCATTAGTTAAATTGGAGAATGTTTGAATTAGTAAGAGAATTAAGAAACTGGCTAGCTGTGACACTAAGTGTGATGTGCTCTATTTTACAATGCATGCCCCAGCATTTTGAAAAGCCAGGTCACCCCAAACCATACTAACAGGAAAGAAGAAAAAATAGTGATCTTGTGGCTTATTACAGTGCTCTGCTCTTAGCACACTCTGAAGCGGAGTGCTTTGAAGAATAACATTTGTGCCAACTGAAGAGACACAATACTTCCACAGCAGACTTACCAGATGAGCATGCACCAATATTGGTTTCAAGGATGAAATTGCCTGTTGTTTGCAGAGGATGAAGGAAAAGGATATCTTGTGGATCTTGATGATTCAGTGAGTGAATGGGGGGGAGAGAGGGAGGAGGAGGATGTCTGACTGATCTCACTATGCTGATAGTCCTGCTCAATCTCCTTTTAAACACAAGGTGGGTCCTTGATCTGCCTTTCTGCCAGCAGTATCAGTGTAAGAAGTACTGTGGGAGCCTAGGGAGGCGATTCCACAACTGTACGAGCAGATGCTGTCTGACAGCTGATGCAGTTGAAGCATTAGCCTGGAGCTATACCCCACCTGCCTTCCCCTTAGCAATGCCAATGTAGTAGCACGTAAGCTACACAGCCATCTATACTGCAAAGAGAAACATGGTCTTGTAGATTGCTGGTAAGTTCTTACTTTTGTTAAAAAATACTAGGGATACTGGGGATTGGCTTAAGCAAAGGGAAGTTAAAAAAAAAAAAAAAGGTCTGTTTTAAGAAAGCATTAGTGTATTTTGTGTGTGTTCCTTTAGGATCACCACAGATGCTTTTGTTGTGAACGCAGTCCAAAAGGAGTAGAGCATTCAGTAGATCTGTCTGTCCTATCTCTCATCAGTGATGTGCTTTATGTGTTTTAGAAATGACACATCTAACAGAATGAAGCCACACTGACTACATGGACTGCATACCTTTCTGGATTTCTCATGTTGTTTGGGAAGGCTAAGAGCCTTCCTCTGTGTGTGGCAATCCATAAAATGGCCTCACTGGGTTTTCTCTAAGTAACAGAAATTCATCAAAGCACATCTTAAATTACTTATTATGGCATCATCTTGAACTAAAATGAGAGCCCACATCAGGAAAGAAGCTGTAAGGGATGGGAAGGCGTGGGAACTGAAAGATGACACATGGTAAGACACGCCATGTGCCTAAGGAGAAACTATGCTGTTTCAGTTTACAAGATCTAGCCTGCTTGGTATACCCTAACAAGCATCACAGAGAGCTTGTTTAGGGTGCATGCAAACCAGCTGGGTGATCACAAGGACTACAACAGAACAGCAGCTGACACAGTAATGTGACTAAGATGCATTACAATTGTAGTTAACTCTGTAGATAAACACAAATCCAACAAGCACTTGCAAATGATTTTAGCTTTAGTTTTTCAAAGACAACTAAAGAAGCTGGATACACACACTACTTATTTTCAGGGGGCCTACTTCCTTAGATTCTTGACAATTCCTCACTAGACTTGCTTGGTATTTCTATGGGAGCAGTACAAGGCTTTATCAGTTACAGGAAGCCTTCCTGCCTGCCAACCTGTGATAAGCTCAGTTTTCGTTTTCTCTTTGCCACTTCAATAATAAAGTTATACAAAACAAAGAAAACAAAATTAAAAGCTTACCCAAATGACAGTGAGCATTGTTAAAAAGCATCCAAGGCAATCTTGTACTCTGTACTTGTTCTTTGCAAATTCATACTCTGATAGTAGGTTTTATGATCTCATATCCAAAGCCCCATAATAAATGTCCCCAACTCAAGCGCCAATGAAAACAAAGGTTTATATTAGAAAAATAATCAAATAAGGGACAGTAACATTTCCAGTTTCTTACCTGCTACCTTTCCACTACTGCTGCTCAAATTGGTTGAGGTGCTACGCTGTGTGCATTTTATATATCAAATAAAAAATGTTTCTTGTGACAGAGGAGAGACAAATGCTTTTTACATTTCTTATTTCAAGACACACTTGAAGGCTCCTGTAATTATTCTATATTTTCTAATGCTTTAGCTCATTTCTGACCTGGTATTGTATTTCAACAGCGGACTCCAGAGCAGGGGGCCCCCAGCTGAGTTTTACGGTACCTGTGGTGCAGGCTGATACTGCCACCTTGGGGAAGACTCTTTCCACGTATGTTGAGGAGCCTAAGCAAGTGTCCTATAAACCAGTTTGATTTTTTCCTTGTCATATACTCCCAAGAAAGACTTCTTAAAATCTTCTGCCCGTACTGTTGTAAGATATTCCAGATGCATCCCAACTCGGACTGTATTACATTCATGATAACGCTCGAAAGAAATGCCTTTTTTTTTGTGGAGAAGTGTGCTTAGCCATGTTTTAGCCGTCATTTAAGCAGTGCCTCATTTCCAGTACTCTTTATTTTACAGGTATCTTTCTTAGCATAAAAGCCCTGTTCTGCATGCAACTGAGCAAGCTATATCTTTGCATGCAACCGAGCAAGCTATATCTTTGCATACGACACTCTGCTTCTGTGATTCTACCTTTCTTGGTAGTCTAAACCTTTGTTCATGCACAGCTCAGCCTATCCCCTTGGCAGGCTATTGGCTCAGTTGGATGTGACTGCTAGGACATACCTCTATGTCATAGAAGGCGTTACTGTGCATAGGAACAGTCCAACAAAAAGTACAGAGCTAAACTGCAACAATTTAACCAAAGTCAAGACTTCCAGGCAAATTAAAGAAAGCACGTGGATTTTATCGACAGTTTTATGAGGAAGACCTATCATTTTGCTTTGCAAGTCACCCTCCATTCAGACTTCTTTGAGTTTGTATCCATTAGCAAATGAAGGAACCTTGCTACACACTTTATATATAAATATAGGCTTGATACACAAAGGCTGTGCAAAGGATTGAGCCGCAAGGGTTTTCACAGTGGAAATTACCAGTAGTTGCCTTGGCTACACATGCAATACAGGAAAAGATTTAATGTTTCACCTTTCACCAGGTGAAGCTCAAGAGCAGGGAACTGTCTGAAAACAGCTAACTTGTCTATGTACCCTTCAAAAATACCAAGCAACAAAATTATTACACATCCATCTGGAACCAAGTAACAAAACCGATGAATTCTTTCATGATGAATGACACAAATTTACACAAGGAGGATGTGAAGGCTCCATTAACTCCTACCTTCTGCTAAAGCACTGGCTTGTGGTAACAATGGAAGACAACAGGCTTCTAGAGGAATTGAAGTCTCTCTCTACTGCTGTGGCAGGCAGGAACAGCCCTGGCACTGCAGTAAACCAATACTTATGGGTTCTCACATAGAACTACATTTTGGACGACAATGTCAGCAGCTGGACTGGCCTCTCCAAAGCACCTTCCTCTTCCTTCCACCACAGACAGCCTTGTCCCAGATTCCTGTTCTTACTGCAATGACACATACCTTAATACCTCTGGGGTAAACGTGCTTCCACCCATCTGGGATTTAGAGCCAGAGAGGGGGCTTATCTAAACCTTTCCTTGTGAACAGACAAGAGCTTACTCCAAATCTTTCATTTTATTACTACAACCTGGTAATTAAAGCACAAATTTATATTAATTTCTCCATTAAGGCACAGAAGTTTAAATCAATGACTTTCCCCCTTGTGCAAAATTGTCTAAAATGCAACTGATAGGTTCTTACTGGACAATCTTTTTATCCTTGGTTTTAATGCTACTATAGCATGGCAAAGAATTATGCTTGTGAGAGAAATCATAGAATCACAGAATGGTTTGGGCTGGAAAGGACCTTGAGATCATCTAGACCCAAAACCCCTGTCAAATGTTTCAAGCTAGCAAACCAACAGCTAACACATATGACTGGCAGTGGTGCAAGTCATCAGTTTTCTTCCAGATTCATAAATAATATCTGTATTGTAATCCAATTTTTTATTATTTTAATCCATATTTGTTAGGCAAACAGCTTTACATCTGCATATGCTTTACACAGTGCTTTGAAAATATTGCAGTTATTAATTCATTGCAATTATAAGAGAAAGTTCATCTGCTCTTCACATGCACATATGAACACCCATTCAAGAACATGCAACACAAAATAATCTCTGACCCTCCATTACCACTCTCACATTTAACTGCTGGTAGAACTCAAGTAACTTTCAAAAAAAAAAAAAAAAAAACAACAAAAACCAAACAAATTCAACTTCATACAATCACCAAAGTGATTGCAAAAAATGCATCTGCAGCTACGTTGCAAAAATTCATTGCCAATTACTGATCATACCTATTAAATGGAGATCTATTAGTAACAGATTAACCAGGTTAATGTGTACGTAACAGTCACAGTGTGGTACACTGCTGCTGTTAGTTTCAAAGTTCACATATGAACTTCTTTTTACATTGCGCACGTGGTCGGTGAAGTCTGAATGAAAAAGGAATTTAAGGGAAAATAAGGTAAGTGATATAATATGAAATTAATGTAATTATTTAAGCATAGACTGCTTACTGGAAGAAAAAAAAAAAAAAGAAATCCTCGATCACAAGAGGATGGAGCCAGGAGGGAGCTGGTCTCTGCTTCCAACAAACAAGGGGCAGGACAAGAGGAAATGCCTCAAGATGCACCAGGGGAGGTTTAGATGGAGATGAGGAACAATTCCTTCCCCAGAGGATGCTCAGGCACTGGAACAGGCTGCCCAGGGCAGTGTGAAGTCACAGTCCCTGGAAGCGTTCACACACTGTTTAGATGATGCCCTCAGTGCCATGGGTTAGTGATGGCTTTGGCAGTGCTGGGGAATGGTGACTTGATGATCTTAAAGGTCTTTTCCAATCTGGTTGATGATTCTATGATTCTGCGATTTAAAAAAGGAATACAAAAATATGCATGACCACCAGGTCATATTGCTGTGCTACAGAAAATGAAGACAATGCATACCTAGAAGGATGAATAACTGATGACAACCACTTCATAATATGCCTTTTTTAAAAAGGTATTCTTCATAAAAAAAATAATAAAAAAAAAAGGTGAATTGATCTTTGAAAAATCCACAAAAACCTCACTTGAATTCAGTAGGGAAGATCATGTTACAAAATTAGTATGTAAACAGGTCTTCCATGTTTGGCTTTGTACTGAAGTTATTTCAAAAAGATTGATTTGTGCATGGGTTTAATATGAGGGAGAAAGCTGGAACTGCACGTGCAATAATCTAAATAAATTAATCACAGGAAATCCCATTCTAAAATTATTCAGGATCTCTTTGAGCACCTAAACATGGTATGTTAAAAAAAAACAAAACAACAAAACCCCCACAAACAACAAATGCCACAACAAAACAATAACCCACCAACAAAAAACCCAAACTTTCTCAAATTCAGGTGCCACTGACAACTTGAAACCAACTACTTCTTTGCCAATATAGTTTTCCATATTGGAAACACCTCCGAATTTATTTAATCAGCCAGTATTCCTGTTAGACAATTAACGTGCACCAAAACCCCTTCAGATACTGGATTACGAAAAAGTACAAAGGGAACAAGAGACTGTATTTATAAACAATTACCTCAACTGGAAATTATACCCATCATTCATTCCCAGCCACTAGTCTATGCTTTTCTTTTCTTTTCCACTAACTGCACCGTAAGTCTAGAAGTCTATACAGTATACACTTGCAAAGTCTTGATTTCATGTGGGGTTAGAACCTGCAGCATTGGCTATTTCAGCTTTTCTTTCTTTTTTCATTAGGACATACTTCTAACATTTATCTACATTAGAAAGCACTTTCAGATTACCATCTATTTCAAATTTAGTGGTAGCTGATCAAAGACGTACTCTAAGCTGTTCTCTGCTGTGAAAAAGTGCTCCTTCCTTGACTACCCAATTTTTTTCCTAAAAACTAAGTAAAGATTTACTTCTTGAAACATGGTCACTTAATAACAGCAGCAGATATTTGTCACCATTCTCTTCTTCCTCCCTTAGCTTTCCTCCTTTTCATTACCAACTCTCTCTGCATGCTGATCCTGTTTTCCATGGTTGTTCCCCAAGTCCTTCCTTCCCCGTTGCTCTTCCTTAGCTTTATCTGCTTTACTTGTTCCCCAAACACTTCTCACACTCGATCCTTTCCCAGCTCTTCAGTTTCTGCAAGTGTATGAGCGCAGCCTGTTAGGTTGCTCTTGTACATGTGACACCTTCTGTGGGGTCTTATTTCTAAGCAGCAGACTAAGAAGGGCAGCAAAGAACTGTCCTTGGATCAGACAGAGGTATACGTACTGTACTTCATGTCTAGCTACACAACACACTCCTTAAACATTTCAAGCAGGGCATGACACTCAAAAGATACTGAATTTTGCAAGTTTTTGCTGGATCTTCTGAAACAGCTCATGTTATTTGTTCTTCACCTAATGACAGGTTTGGGGATAAAAGCACAGAAAATGGCAGGCAGCAATGAGATGACCATCAACCTTGTTGTCCTTGGAAGAACTCAGAGTGGCAAAAGTGCTGCTGGGAACAGCCTGCTGGGCAGCTCAGACTTTACGAATTATTGGTCTCCAAGATCTGTGACTACATGCTGTAGCCTTGGCCGCAGCTGCTGTATTTTGGGAATTATACGAAGAAATGGCAGTGAGCTAGCTCTCCGTGTTCGAGTACTTGACACTCCAGGCTACCCTCACAGTAGTCTGAGCAAAGAGCAGGTGAGAGACACAGTGAGCTCAGCCCTGGCTCACCACTTCGGGGAGGAAGGCCTGCATCTCGCTCTCTTGGTCCTGAGGGCTGACTTGCCTCTGTGTCCGGATGAAAACTATCATACAATTCAGTTAATCCAGGTAACAAATAAATAGTCTCTGCCCTAATGGCAACTCTTCTGTCTTCAGGTGGCAATAGCTATGAAAGAGTTCACTGCAAAAGTGAAATACAGAAGTGCAGCTGAAAACATTTCCTAGCCCAGCAGCTGAAACACAGCATTCACAACTCCCAACACCATAGCTGCACTTACCACACTAAAACTGGAAACAGAGGGGCAAAAACTGTTTCTCCCTTGCACATGGGCTCAGCCCAAAGGACTTTAGGAACCAAATTTACTTTTCAAAGAAAGCTCTTCTCTCAGCAATCAGTTAAAACTATATCATGAAAGTTCTAGCTGATTGAAGAAAAGCTTTTAAAGCAAGCAAAAATTAGGTTACCTCACCCTCCTGCGCTCTGTGTAGACAAAGCAGAGTAAGAGGTCAAAAATCCCACAGAAAATCTGACTGACCTGACACAAGGATGCTCAGCTCTGTCCTGCACTGTCACTACCGCTGTATCCGTAAGACAAAACAACTAGAAAGTTACCATAAATTTATTCATAAAATGAAAAAATGCCAACAAATAGGTACTGCTCAGTTTATCTGTCTGATCAGATGAACTACATTTGGACTACCAATGGTGACACAAAGGGTTTCAGTTGTTGCCAAAGTCACATTATGCTCTGCATCTGTCTTACACTAATGAACTTTCTAAACATCTTTAGGACAGAAAGGACTTCCTGTTCATCAAGTTTTATCACCTGCTGTAACTGGTATTACCTAAATACATCTATAACATATATATGCAGTTAAAAATAGACAATATATACATATATAGATAGAAAACCAGCTTTCAAATGTTTTGTTTTATTTGCTCTTCTGTTACTTTCTCATTACTCTTTATTGGTAGGCTACTCCTCACTTTTCCAGTAGTTTGAGAGTTGGTTCTAATTTCAACACTCTTACTCATTATCTGCTCACATATAGTCATTTTCAGTGTTACTCTTTTTCCCTTATACAGCTCTCCATCTCTCTATACTTCATGGTATTAAAGAGAAAGCAGCATTTACTCAAACTATTTTTACTCTAAGCCAATGAAAAATCATCATGTTCCTTAGTTTCAGACTGTTCTGGATCAAGTCCATGTCAGCATGAAAAGAGATGCCACTACGCCTTTTCTCTTTAAATTGACCTTTAAAACCCATACTGGAAAGAAAGCATGTTTAAAAATGTTGATAAAGCAACACTTCTGTTTCATGATTACAGCTCACTCTCAGCATATAAAATGGTCAGCTTTTTAGTTACCTTCCACTTAGCAGACCAGATGCTGTGATTTCCTTAGCCACAACCAGGGCAGGGCAGCTGCCCGGATGCCAGGAATAAGAACTCTGTACTTTTACTGGTTGTTTCAGTATGTCATTCCAAGAAGACATTAGCGTGAAGACTACCTTTAGCAATGAGGAGTTTTCACAAGGTTCCTCTGCAAATTACAGATGGTGTATCAATGAAGATAATATAGCCTAATGAATTCAGAGTGGTGGACACTGACTTCAGAACATTAGCATTGAGTGTGAGTCCTCAGCAAATCAAGGCACTATGCTTTCTTTCCAACTGATAACCCAACACATCCTTAGACAGCTTACACCAAAAATTTGTGTGGGTACAATTTTTTACCTTAGTGTCTAAAACAGATTAATCACTATCAACACACAGTTTTTTCTAACTCCCTGCTTACCCTGAAAGTAGATATACTTTAAATCAGTTTTACACACCTTGGTGTTTAGGCTACAGTGAAGACATTTGCAAAGTGGACTTTATTCCAAGTAGGTTTCTGGTCACACACAGGTGTTAGCATGATTGCACTGAACCCGTAATTTCATTTACGTTCGTAAAGGAAAGCCTGAGCACTTATCTCCATTAAAATTTTCTATACTCACTGCAAAAAGCAGCTTGTTTTCTCCATTCCCCTCCATCAGATGAACCACAGTGGTTACAAACTCTCCAGCCCATCGCTCATATTGATGCATCTGATTTGTGATCTTCCTGAATTGGTGAGAATAGTTCAATTTTACAGGATACAGCTGGAACTGCAGTTGGTCCTACATAGAAATTTATCATTTATTTTGTCAACACAAGGTAATTTGTTGATTTTGAAACCCAAATTTCAAATATCTGTAAAAACTGTAGAAATACGGATATGAGGAAACTAATGATTTAAGCAAATGTGTGACACAGCTAAACAACTATTTTTCCTTATATACATAGACATTTTTTAACTGGAGAAATACTATTCACATCTTTAGCAAGAGAACAAAGAACTGCTAGCACTGCACAACCACATATTTCCACTTAAAGTGGATGCCAATGTCTTGGGAAGGTGAAAACCCCCAAAAATTTCAGCAACTCAGATAGCATGAACTGGATTACTGCCAGGAAAAGAACATGTAGCTGGTCTGTTAATGCCTAAGTATATGAGGTGGGAGCGGGGAAGACGAACAAGGAAAGATAACTATTTAGGATTTGTTTTTTATTACAGGAACTTCTGGGTCCCACATGGAATGATTTCACTGCAGTTCTACTTACTCATGCAGACAAGGCAGAAGAGGCTGGATTCAGCGAGGAAGCATACTTGCACAGCGCCTCAAGTACCCTGTTGTCACTTTTGAGCTCAGTACAGCATAAATACATCTTCCTAAACAACCAGAAGAGCATAACTAAAGAGGAAAGAGCTGCTGTCTTAAGAAAGCTCTTGAATTTTATAAAACAAAATAATTATCAAATGCTTCCACTTAAACATAACAAAGCATAAAATTAGCTTTCAGGTGCTCATTTGTCTATTTGCTATAGCAGGTAATATTTACTAAAAGAGTACTGGAACTGGAAAAGTCCACACCCATACAAAATACCTCTGAACAGTTGGAGATGTCTCCTTAGATTACCAAACTACTTGTCCTTCAGAGTACCTCACACTAGTGCATCCACAATCATAGCTTCAAACACAAAATTCAAACAAGCTAGTGCTCTAAATCACAGTCCTAATATATATGTAGCCACAAATCAGATTTTATTCTCCGCCAAACTATCTATTGCAGTTCTTACAAAACACTGATCTGGAAAATAAAAGTTAAAAATGAACATGAATTCAGACTGCTGCTTCAAGTTTTCAGGAGTTTCTCTGAATTCCAAAGTCTGTGAAAAGCTTTCAGGTATTAAATGCTAAGTTTTACCTACCGTAAAAGTACTTCTTTACCCTGAGTAAGAATTACTTAGAATTGAGATTCTGAACTCCAAGAAGTTTGTAGTAAGACATTACTGGCTATGTAGTTTACACAGCAGATAAAATAGCTCCTATGTGCTTAACACTATTCAGCACATTTAAAAGAACCAATACTCTTGCTTATTCCCAGATGCATGAAAAATTAATACAGTTTACAGGCACATACAAAACTCATTTGAAAAATAAAACCATTCATCTCTTCTTTTGTGCCTGTTCCTTTTAATTTTACATCATTGTCATTTCGTTTTCCCAACCAGTTTACTGGATGAAGTTCAAAGCCTACAAAATCAGAGTGGCTATATTTTTTTTATTTCAGCGGTTAAAAAAGCACTTACTGTTTCAGCGGTTAGACAGTAACCACTTAATTAAATATTATATGCCAAAGTATCTGAACTATCTCTAAACAGTTTCTTCAAAAGTTTATTGTCAATTGATCTACAATAGTTATTTTCAGATTATTAAAAGGCAGGAATTAAAAGGAGCAATTTGAGGCTATTACCACAGCAACAATGACTACTTGTACTATATTAGTGTGGAACAATTCTAATAGTAACAACTGAAGAAGCTATTTCTGTTAAAACTGAGGCATCTTTTTTATAAAATATCACTGCATAAAAATACATTAAAACAAAACAAACCTAAAAAAAAAAAATTAACTCATTTTATACCTGTCCAGGCACTGGAAACAGATATTTTTATGATAGTGTTTGATTAGCTCTGGCAGTCTACCTGCTCTTCATTCTTTCTTAGTACTATCCATCATTTGGAAGGAGATATGAAAATGGACTAGATAGATAGATAACTATTATAGCAAAATGACAGCTTTAATCTTACTAACATGATAACTCAATTGCGGGACAAGAAATTACACCCATTTGTCTATTTAGGGCACAAAGGGTCATAGTTTAATCTTCCCCTTACAACTGTCTGCAGAATACTGAGACAACACAGCCAAAAACAAATTTGCAGTTTATAATATATCTGAACACTGCTTATATAAAGAGGAGAAAAAATATTAAAAGGTAACAAGAAGAATGAAGACAATCATGGTCTTTACTGACCAACTGCTAGTCCGGCACCTCATGAAGAACAGTTAGCACACAAGGAACATGGCAGAAATTTTTCCTTATTGAGATGCTCTTGCTCCATAGATCATCTAAATCTTTAAGCTGTCCAGAAAATACGCTTGCCTGCCTGTAGTTCTACCATGAACAAGCCTTGCCAATGAAGTCTTGAGCACTGAGTGGTTAATGACTGTTGACAATACTTAACCTCAAGGACTGTAAGAACGGTGAATGTGTGAAGTGTGTAAGTGTTGGAGGCATAACACATTCTGTACCTTCTGGAAGAGCAGTCAAACAAAAAGGGTATTAGCCGTGCATTTCATGTTTTTTATTGTGCTTGCATTACTTTCCATCTCAGCCTCTAAAAAAAGTTTCTAACAACCATTTATTTATTTAATTCCGCTGTTTGCCATGGTCTCTGCCTTGCAGACTCCTTTTCCTTTCACTTCAAACGGAACTCCTTTGTATGTAGCAACACACTGGTCATTGGTATGAAGATCAGGTTGGATTTGCTCCCAAATCTTCTTCTTGGGATTAAGTTCCTTCTCTGGATCTCCTGTTTCAAAACAAAGAATAACCTAATAGCACACAACACAGAAGGCAGAGCAAGAGATCTATTTATGCAGGATGTCACAGATGTGTACATAACTTCACCACACACTTTGGGGGGAACCCCCAAACATTACCAACAATTCTCCAACAATTCTCAGAATGAATACCTTTAACTGGAACTAGGGATATTCTAGGAAATATCTCCAGAGCATGTCTCAAAATGCTGATTTTTCAGGGGGAAAAAAGGTTTTAAGTAACAGACCACAAATACTGTCAAAAAGAAGAAATCAAACCATTGCTGTTGATTTACACAATTTACTAGAGACCAAAAGGGTTCCTAAGAATTAAGTAGATGTGGACCATAGAAATATACTACTCACCTGTGTTGACACAGGTTTGTCAACATCTTAAATTAATTAATATTAAGTGCATTTGGCAGGTGCGCTTACAGTTGAGAAATATTGAATGTAGTCAAAAATAGTCCAAAATTAGGATACTGACACTTACTTTTAGCCCCAAGTTTCAACACTGTTCTTCTACTTCTTTTTGTACTATTTGATTACAAGTTCTGGTGCTTAAAATAACAGCATTAGCAATCAGTTTGTATTTCAGCAATTATGGCCTCAGTCTCTGCAAGTCTCAGTTTCCTGTTGCTGTGTATACACCCTGGTAAGCAACATAGCCCTTAGAGGTATAGACAGTCTAAATACACTACCAAATCTAATTATTTAAAGAATCTCTAATGACCACAAGCCAACTATAAGGCTACAGGGACTTCAACATATGTGTTTCTAGTAGCTGTTTGAAGTTCATTATTGCTTGTTGTATTCCGGACTGGATGACCAACAGGCAGCCAAATGAACCACTGTCATTCCTCCTGTTTTATTGTTTTTCTCTTTCAGATATTTTCAATGGTTCAATCTACTCATTCTCAATGCTTCCAAAAGTAAGTTACTTCTGCCTGCTTCTGCCTGTAGAGAGGTCTAAGTTCTGTAACTTCTATATCTGTAACTGTGTAAGAAAAGTGGACCAGGCCAGATTTCTCTGTTAAGTACGCTAGCCTTGCTAGAGCAAAATTCAGTAATGCAGTCGAGTTATTTCAGAACCACAGTGCACTTAATATTTAAAAGAAAAATCAGTAATACCATTAGTAAATTAAACATTTAGAGCTAACTGTGCATTTTAAAAAAAGTAAAAATCCTGCTTAATGCTCAAGTTCATAAACAAAGACAGACTTGGACTTAGACTAAAGTGAATGCATACAAACTAATAAATCATTAAACAGAATGTGAAATGATTTGTGCATTTCTTTCCCCCTCCTTAAATATAAAAAGCAAGCAAATTCTTTTAGTAAGAAAAAAAAAAAGACTTTTATTATAGAAACCATGCTTTGGATGTTTCTTTGGAATCCTCTGTCAAGCTCCCTTGGGATCTGTGGTGAGCTCATATTAGATTAGCATAGGCACCAATTTTAAATATTGCCACAGCTTTAGGCTGTGCATTTGCCTATGAATTCTCCTCATTGCGTTCCTTCTTCCCAGAAAATATTCTTTAGAAGGGTTTCTATAAATAAATTTAAACTTGTACAGGCTTAACAAGCTTCTCACTCTCTTTATACAGAAAGAACCAAGTAAGAGGTCCCAAATTTTGTTAAACATGTCATTCAGTTTGGCAGTTTAAGTATTACAAAAGAATTTCCCATAATAAACAAGAAACCTCTCTGCTTTGTAGCAACTCAATAACTACTGAAAGAATGTGTAAGAAGGGGCAAAAAGCTGGTATGTGACCTTATGAAAAATTAATACCACTTAGCTGCTGTGGGTTATAACTATACAACTGAAGGAAAGCATCTGTCCTCCAAAGCTTTGGTTAAAGAAACCTGTTAAATACAGACTAACCACTGCACTCCACCTTTAGCACTTTCTATTTTTTTAAAAGAGGTAATTATTACTAAATTGCCAGGGTTTCTTAGGCCAGAATCATTACTTTATTATATAAATAAATAACAGATATATGGGTCCTGTGACATTTGTGTTGAAAAGTTTTGTCAAAGTGTCAGTTATACTGCTATTAGAAAGTAGATTTGGCAGTTAGCTGTGAATTCTCCAAGAATTATTGCTGTCTTACAGCAGTTACTGTGTGGGAGGGTGTAGTATTTACAGACATATAATGGAATAATTTTTCAACGGCTTATAAATTGGACCACTGAAGGAGGACAGAAATTTGGTGAAGTTCTTAATATAAAGAAAGGTCCAACAGATCTTGAAGATTCATGTATTGGAGTATACGACAGTGTCAAGTCCACTTAAGGGCAATGACATCAAACAAACAGAAAAGAACACTTCTCCAGACAACAGCATTCCTTACCAAATCATTTCCCTATGACACTCAAGATAGTTCTAGGAAAACTCTCAAGTCTGCAGAAAAAAGTCCAATTGCTTTGAATCAAGACACCATTTGTTTACTCTGACTAAAAGGACCAAGGAACATTAGCCTGTACCTCATGAATACTTTTATGATGGAAAGAGAAGGCTTAAAAATAACTTGACTCCAGGCTGCTTGATGGACAGCTGCATATGTTTTAGAGTTGCTTTATTGCTGCTGCTGCTGCTTCTGTTGCTTCATAGGCTTTCATACTTCAAACCAAAATAAGACCCAGCTGTCCTTTCAATTTTTATTTCAAGGACTCAAACTGAACCTTTATGCTTTAAAATAAGTCGATCAGAACATAAATGTTTAATTACAAATACTGAAACTAAATGACATCTGACATAGCAAGGATTCTACCCTTCTCATTACAGTACCATGAAGTGCTAGACTGCCTTCAAGGAGATACCAAACTGACCAGAAGTTGATAATTACTTGGACAAAAAGGTAAGTAGCAAAAAACCTTAGTCTCTAGCTAAAAGAAATTAAAACAAAACCAAACCAAAACCCCCAGGTGACTGTTTTCAATCCTTTATTTGTACAATATTAGTACGCTAATAATAAAATAGTTTGAATACAACTAAACCAGAAAATTAAAAAAAAAAAAAAAAAAAAAAACAACAAAAAACCAACCAAACAAAAAAGCAACCAGCTTTAAAATACTATTTTATCTGCTTCAGCACTGAGGTCAGCTATTTCCTCCACTTTCTGAGATACCTACTTACCAGGAAAACCATCAAAAGTGATTCTATCTCCAGGTACTGCCCCGAGTGGGGGAGCCAGAATTTCCACTTTTTCCGGGGAGCTGGCACACATCACCATTGCCTGAGATACTACTCCTCTCATCTTCGCAGGCTTCAAGTTACAGAGTAGTATTGCCATTCGATTCTGCATCTTGGGGAGGAATACAGAAGGATGTGAGAAGTTAAATGCCATATGCTTTTGGAGATTCCAAATATTTCATTACAGCAAAAGAACCACAATGAAGATACCTTAATATGGACAAGAATCACACAGAAACAGATACACAGTTTTAATGCCTGGACACCAGTAACAACACTTAAACCACTTGAGAGTTGGCCAGGGAATAAGGGAATAATAGCTAAATTGTGACATACTTATGGAAATACAAAATGTGCAATTCAGAAATCCCCAAACCAGGTGATGCATTTCACCCACATTCCATCTTTACTCATTCTAGATCATCACTTCAGTCTACTTTCAATATAGAACAATCAACCAAGCAATTTCCATTTAATATTAATAGTAAAAAAAAAAAAAAAAAGCCCCAACAAACAAACAAACAAAGAAAAAAACAACTCCAAAACCCATCCTACAAATTAGGCTAGCTCACAGATAAAAATTTCAAACTGTGTACTGGAAACATACAGGTGTTTTACATAATCAGTTCACTTGAATCTTAAATATTACTTGTTTAACCCAAATGTTTTGAACTATTTTTTAGCCACTAAATATGGCTGCATATCCTGTACACTGCAACTTGTTAAAACTGTAACACTAGTTTTCTTCCTTTACTGTTTTATTTTAACAAAAATAATAAACCAGAGAAAACATACTCGGTTAGGGAAAACCGCCACACTTAGGCCTAAAAACCACCACCTTTTCAACAAACGTTAAATAAAAAATTTAGAGAGAGACGGAAAGTAAGAAGCCTTAATGCCCATACTTACTACACATCTCTCTATTTCTCAATTTTGCTCTTTCTGCATTACAAAACTTTAAAAAAAACCCTGCAATATTAATACTTGATCATATGAGTTTTATTAAGTATGCTGATTATAGCATATTTTCAAAGTAAAGCCATTTAAAAGAAAAAATATGAATACCCAAAATGAAACAGTTACAATAACAAATTGATCTTGCATAAGCTTTAAGGAAGCCCATTGACTGAAACTTTCTTCAGTTACTGCTACACAAGAAATGGCTGTAAGATGTCAGTGACACCCAAGGGCAAATTGTAGATATTATCTAGCACTGAATAAAAATTGGCAAATAGATAAATATAATAGAAGAAACAGGATTTCTGCATTTGGTACTCAACTTCAGTTTTGACTAACTGGAAAAAAAATCCAGATTTCAGAGCATTGCTTTTTTATTATAGATTATACAATTGACAAAACCAGACTGTATTAGTAGAGAAATGGAGATCATCATCTTCAGCAAACTAAGAGGAGAAAAAACCAAACTAGCATCACATCACTCCCTCCTCTCAAATCAGTGGCCCAAATGTTGATATATATTGCATGATATTTTTGTATGAGAAATAGATTACTATTACAAAATTAAGAACGACTTATAAACATTTCAAAGATACACATTATTCCATCACTTTCACTAGGAAGTATCTACACATGCTTTTGAAAAACTGCTCTAAACTCAGATTCACATTGATTTCACAAATTAATGGTAAAAAACCCCACAAGGTTAATTTTTATAAAACAAAAAGAAAATCTCACCCCAAGATGGTCAGCCAAAACCATAACACTGCTATTTGAAGGGTGTTTTTTTCTCTTTATTACAAATGGCTCAATTTTTAAGCCTGTCTTCAGATAAATGACAATTCCTTAAGAATAGAGAAAAAAAGAAACTAGATCTGAACAAGTGCTTCCTAACTGCAAAAGTTTTCAGTTGTTGTGGGTTTCCAGAAAACACAGTGTTGATTACCATAACAACAGCTCTGTATTCAGGCATTCCCTTTTGTCAAGGAAGCTGATGTTCCGGTGTCATTCTATCTGCACTGCTCTTAGGAGATCTTTATACATTAAATGATAAATTAAACCCTGAAAAGCATCAGCTACAAAGGGTCAGACCCTGTAATTCTACTGATGACCTCTCTCTGTAACCACAAAAATTAGAGGAACATATAAACAACCTAGTTTTTCAAAGCTAACTGTAAAAGTAAATTGGGGAGTTTCCTGACAGATAGATAAGATTGGGCAGAAAAAAATAAAGAAGAAATCTGACTCCCATTATGTTAGAAGTTCTATCAGAAATACAGGGAGTTACTGAAAGCAGCTGAAGGTGACTCAGATAGTGTGCTTCCTTCTGCATATCTCTTATTATCCAGTAAATTAAATTCTGGTTAAGAACTATAGGGTAAATCTCTACACTTAAAAGGAAATGAACAGAAGCAAGTCTTTGTCTACAGGGAACTGATAAGGCTTTGATAGTTCAGAACATGTTTGATACATAAATGACCTGAGACTCAGCAAAGGATATTCAAATGTTATCTCCTTGAAGAAATAGTAACAACCTCTGTTGGCCTTCCAAACAGCCTTTTGTTTCAGAAATCCAGGAACTTCAAAACTGACAACTCAACTAGTGATAAAACTCATTTAGTTTCAGCAAACATGTCAGTTGTGACAGTTTCTAAGTTTGGACACACAGCTACTTCACATTCAGAATAAAACAATGCAGTTTCCCAACATGAATGAAGCACAGGAAACAAATCGAGGAAAAGTTAATCCTTAAGTTTACCGTACACAAACCCCAAGACCTTACACCCTTGAAGCATAAGTGTTAAATTGCATTTTTCCCCTAGCTAATCCTTGAAGTTACCCATCTAACTTATTATCAGGTAGCTATCCTTCTCTATCTCAAAATCAGATACTGTGCCAGACTGCAATGGCTAGTGAATAGGAGTTAAAACCAACACACTGACTGCTCTAAAACTAGAGCAAGCTGCAACGCCAACACCAACAAAAAGCCCTCCTCAATCTATTACATGCTGGCCTGCATCTTAAATTTGACAGCAAATGTAGTTTTGCCAGCAAAAGTAAGAAGCTTGGTTACACAGATTTCTATTTGTTTCATATCTGAAAAGAAACACAGTAGCATTTAATATACTTGAAGCATAATGCTAAAAAAGCAGAGGAAAAATGGTTTAAGAAAGGTGTCTTCTATTATACAGAATGTGTCAATATGTTTACAGTCATGCTGTAGTCACAGTTCTTTGTAATTTATAGAAAAATGTTTTCCATGCAGACTAGACAAGGAAAATCAGAAGATCAAGAGTACGTATAAAGAATATAATTACCACTCTAAGAAAAAGAAATGTAAATTCCAGTACCATTTGCTAATTCCTGGGTGGACAACACTAACCCTTAAATAATGCTCTAGAAAGAAAAAAGATTAAGCCAATTTAAAAAGAAAGGAAAAGTTTCTGGTATAAAAATGAGACTATACAGTTCCTAACAGATATAGCTGTAATGCATTCTCTCACAAAGAATGGTTGTAGGATAGCATTTCTGATGATGGCCTCTTCTTGCTAGGTTTAAGATACATGCCCTGCATTCTCATCCTTCACTTTAGACCACTGACATGAGCATCTCCTAGGTTATAGGGGCTTTCCGGAGGGAAAAAAAACTAATACTTGAGAATGGTCTGTACTTCAAGAATAATTGCCCGAGACAGGTATTGACACTAGGCTCACAGAGAGATCCACTTCAAAAAGCCAGATGCAGTGGCAGAAAAGCTGTCTATTCCTGCTGACATTTCAGAATGTTATCCATTTGTCCTCAGCTGCTGCTGAAAGAGCCAGTATTAGCATGGTCCACCTCATGCTTCAGTTCCATATCCATTATCATCTGTACAAGATACTTGGGACTGCAACTTCAGACTTGGCTTCACCACCAGCAGTGGTTCACAAAAGCAGAATGTACGACACATGCAGCAGGCATGCAAGAAGTTTTCACACCCCTAAATAACTTGCACTGCATACCAAAATGTTAACGAAGATATACATTGTGCTTCTTAACCAAAAGTAAAATCAGATGGTACAAATACAACAAACACTGCTAAATTAGAACATCAAACACTGCAATCATAAATAGCTGATTTTTTGTTGAATTACACCCCTAGTCCTTGATCTGACATGCACATTTTTATATAAATATGTCAGTAGGCACATTGCAGGCCTTCATGTCTTTGAACACTTCAAAAAACCACAAAAGATGGAAGCTTGCCCCTAAGAATTTACTTTCTAATAGAGACTTGCCAAAAACCAAACCCAGACATAAAACCTAACTGTTCCCAAAGATCGTGTAAAAATGATCCCTAATTCTTTTTCAATGAGTACTTTGGATTATTTTTTCCGGACAGAAAGCAGGTTCAAGAGAAAAGACTGGTACTGCCACTGCATTCTATACACTCCATATTCCTAAGTTTATTTAGAAAGGCTTTAAAGATGTCTTTCTACATACATACTTTGAGAGTTGACTTACAACTTGAGAGTTGACTGCTAGCAATTTGAATTTCTGCCCACTGCAAATCCAGTAACTGGACATTATCAGGTGTCAGCACAGAACAGTTAGTATATTTACTAATTTTTTCCAGTTCAGTAACTTTCTGTATCATAACAACAATTACAGTTTTAACTGCTTTCTGTACTTGCAGTCTTAACACAGGGACAGGGCATTCGTAAGGACTGAAAAGCCACTTGAGAAAATGCTGCTTTTCCGCACTAAGATCAACTCCTTCATGACCCGTTCAACAGTTGCTCTATCCAACATTGCTTTAATTGCCAAGCTTGCATTTGAATTTAAAAGCAGCCTTCAGTCAATTCCTGCCTTCCATGAACCCTTTAGGAGGGTTTCTCTAAAAGGAAAATGTAATCTTGAAGTATTAGATTGTTCCCAAGACATAAATAAACCATGCATATCAAATGCAAAATGTATCAACTAAAAAAAGAACAGAGGCAGACCCTATTCTGGACAAGAAAGTAAAAATACACATTTTGCATTCCTGTTGTTTAAGCCACTCACTACCATCTAAGTCAAATTTACATGTGCTTTGCTTTACTCCACGCCAAACACTTCAACAGGCTATGAAGAAAGTTGGAAGGCAAAGGTTTCAAATGTTTGGCTGACAGCAAAATAATCTATTATGGGTTCTCTATTACACATTAGGAAACCTAAAGGGAGAGTCACATCTGTTTGGTTTAGGAGCCCACTGCATATTAATGGCATCACAGAGGAGTCAGGATATGATCCCAGGACAGAAGCAGAAAGGAACTGATCCAGCAGAAGGGTACTCCTCTGTTTTCTGACAAATGTTGTTAAGTGTAACTTGCATTTGCATTTTACTTTTGTTTTCATGACCACAAAAATATTTTACCAGATGAAACGCATCCTATAAACAGAATGTCTATGAAGCTCTTGAGATACTTGAGGAATGGAAAAGATACCAGTAAATAATTTTGTCAATACCTGATCCAGAGGAACATGTTTCACTAAACCGCTGACAACAGTCCTTGGGCTTGCTTCACCAACATCCACTTCTTCAACATACAGAGTGTCTGCATCTGGATGCTTTTTGGCAGTGATAATGCAGCCAACACGGAGATCCAGTCGAGAAACATCTACAGGTTTTGCATCACTACTTCCAGCAGCTGGCTGCTGTTTCTTCTCTTTCTTGTCACCTATTAAAGAGAGCTTAGTTCATTAAATAAACATTTTAAAAAGCATAAATAATGTTTATGACTATTGCAAAGGAAAGTGAGGTACAATCTGAGAAACAAGTGCAAAACAGAAATGAAGAGTAAAGAGTTAGCACCTTCATTACAAGTTTCCATTGGAGAACCATACAGTCCTAGAACAGCCTGGGTTGGACGGGACCTTAAAGATCATGCGGTTCTAACCCCCTGCCACAGGCAGAGCCACCTTCCACTAGACAAGGTTGCTCAAAGCCCCATCCAACCTGGACTTGAATACTGCCAGGGATGGGGCAGCCACAACTTCTCTGGGCAACCTGTGCCAGGGTCTCACCACCCTCATAATAAGTATTTTTTTCTTATTATCCAATCTACATCTCCCCTTTATCAGTTTAAACATATTCCCCCTTCTCTTGTCATGACATGCCCTTGTAAAGTCCTTCTCCAGATTTTTTGTAGGCCCCCTTTTTGTATCAGAAGACTATTACAAGGTCTCTCCAGAGCCTTCTCTTCTCTAAATTTAACCACCCCAATTCTCTGAGCCTCTCTTCAAAAGCAACCCTTCAAGATGACCTTAGCTAACTGTCCTGGGTTCAGCAGTAGCAGTCATTTTTTCTCCTCCTTAGTAGCTGGTGCAGCGCTGCGTTTTTGACTTTCGGCCTGGTAACAGCCCTAATAACACTGATGGTTTTAGTTACTGCTCAAATGTTTAGTCTGACCAAGGAGTTTCTGAGTCTCAGGAACGTCTCCTTCACAGGTTGACCACCCGAGAAGGAGAAAAAAGATGTGTAATTGCTAAGCACTTCTATTATAGACCTCCAAAAGTATAAAGGTGGTGACCACACTGGGAACATAAGCCAGAACAGCTTCATGATCAACGATTCTATTGTATTACAAGTCATTACCATAAAGTACAATGAGACAAGAACCTCAGACCAAGCCCCCCATCTGATAAACACTAACACAGCAAATACCGGCTGAAAGTAAGGTACGACATAATGAAACTGTGAGATCAGGAACAACAACTTTGAGAGCCAATAAATCAGCATTGTGACGAGTGACTATTAATCTGAAACAATGAATGCAAATACGGTTAGACACACTCCAGTCAGATCTGTCGTTATCTCAACCCTTTGGGCCCCATGTTGGGCGCCAAAAAGAACTGTCGTGGTTTAAGTGCAGTCAGTAACCCATGCAGCCAGCTTGCTCACTCACCCCCTAGAACAAAAAATATTGGTGTTATCAGCGCTGTTTACAGGCTGAAAGTCAAAAACACAGCGCTGCACCAGCTACTAAGAAGGAGAAAAAATGACTGCTACTGCTGAACCCAGGATACTCTAACATCCTGCACTATCCAAATATACTAGTGTGTGAAAATGCTTGTGGCTTACGAGGTTCCATTGATGCAGAGTCTTTATTCTATGGCAATGCAAGGGTTTATTATTACCTATACATACTGTATAGTATAAAAAAAAAAAAATCAATGAAGCAACACTCCCCACACTTAACTTATTCAGATATTCCTTTCAAGATGAGCAAGTTGTATCCAGTTTGTATATTAGACTGTCCTGTTTAAAAGACATTCAAGATTTGCTTAACAACTATAATCTCTGTGGGACTAAGACACAGCTAAGAAAACTTACTTAAAATAAGCATATTCTGTTATTCCTTCATTCAAGATAGCTTACTCATTAACGTAAACTAAACTCCCTTTTTTACAGAGCAAAAGAGGAAAAAGTGGACATAGCACGTAATTTTTCATTATCCTTGCTCTATTAGAAGCTTGAAATTACACAATATATTCAGAAAAATACTGCCTTTTTATTATTAAGATAAGCAGTAGCTCTTTAAAAATATTTCAATTCATATATGATGAATAAAAAGCTCTGGTGTTTATTAATCAAATTGTAATGTAATGATTAACAAAACCAGTCATATTCATAATAATTGAAGAGAAACTGAAAAAATACCATTAAAATACTTAACAATTAATGTCTGTCTAAGATAATTTCAAAAGACCTGCTATCTTTACCCTTGGTATCATTCTTCACTCTTCTCCACTTCATGACATTTCTCTATAATACACAACTGGGAGGAGTGGCTGACTGGCCAAATGAGCATGCTACCCTCCAGAGGTAACTGAGAAGGCTGGAGAAGTGGGCTGACAGAAACCTCCCCAGGAAGTGTTCAAGGCCCGGTGGGACAGGTCCTTGTCAAACCGGTCCAATGGGAGGTCTCCCTGCCCATAGTAGGGGTATTGGAACTGGATGATCTTAAGGTCCTTTCCAACCCAAACCATTCTATGATTCTATGATAATCATCTGGAGCCAAAAAAATCAGCTTTTAGCACCCTATGTAGTCTGTCACAAAATAAGGAAAAGAGCAAATCATGTCTGTATACAGCATACATATAGAAGTGCAGAAAACATCCATTTCAGTGCTGCAGGCTAAGGAGAGAAAAGCACTTGTCTGGCCTGTGTTGGCATCACCCCAAGACCAATATCCAGAGAAGCCTCATAGATGAGGTTTGCAAGTTGAACAAAGACAATGGGAATAACCAGCGAGGAAACATATGAGATGGGTGACAGAAAGCAAAGGGATTTGAGATATTCCATAATTTCATCAATTTCAAGACTGCAAAACAAATTTTATTAGTTACTTTGATTTTTAAATACTACACCTACAACAGATGTTTAACTGCCCAGAAATAACCTGCTCAGGGCTACTACTTAATGCTCATACCATATTTCACCTTTTCCCAAATACAGTCACTGGAATGAAAAAGCCAAATAGACTGCTTTCCAAATTTAAGCTACTTATGCAAAATGACAGGAAACACAACACAAGAAAATTTTATCTTTCCTTACCAATTACATGCTTGCTCTGCAGCTACTGAATACTTTAAGAAAATAGTTAATTGCCTGATACAACATATGACCTCTGCTTTTATATTTACAGCCCGGTGGAATATTGATGTGTCAAAGGCTGCAGTACATCAAGAGAAATGAAGAAGCTTATACGTCTGCATATAGCTCACTGGAAAAATCAGAGACACAGTGCCCAATCAGCATAATATCCAACCTGTGAAAAGCTGTACAAATCAATTCATAGCAAATAAATAATAACTTGTGCAAGAGAATGACTGCAAAACACCAGTTTAAATTATAAACATAGACATCTGTATTTTTGTGTAAGTGTAACAGACATCTTTTCTTCTATTAAGAAAGTTGGTTAAACAAAAGTCAATACAGACAGCTAAAAGAGAAAAGAAGGAGGAAAAGAGTTTGGAAGGCTACATACACTTCTACATTTACTCCCTGTTACCAAAACTAGATTATGTTATCTGCCTATGTGCTTACCCCAGTATGCTTACTCTTAGGCACACAATTTCACCAATGTTGACATATACGTATTTGATCTAATGGAACTCTACTACCTGCAGGAATTTTCCAGGAATAATTAAAAAAAAAAACAAACCAAAAAAACCCAACCCAAAACCAACCACAACAACAAAATCCTTAAAAATAAAACAAACCAAATGAAACAAACAAAAAACCAAACAAAACAAACCCACATACTTGTTTTGCAGAAAACAGCAATTTTGCACTCTTCCTTTAGCATAATGTTACGCTACTACTGTTTCCAACGTATTTTGCTGAGCTTGTCTTCACCTTTTGCTTGCACTGTTTCCGTAGCAGAAAAAAATTCTAACTAAGCCTCAGAACAGAAAGCCATACAGTCTGCCAAACTTCTCTAAGTTTTGTGTCCTCATCTTCATCCCACCTCCTTCCCCCCCCCTTTTTTTTAACCCCCCTTTGTGTGTGTATTCCGATTCTGCTTTTTTCTGCTGTGAGGTATTTGGGTGCTGTGGGGGAGGGTTTGTTTTTTTTGTTATTGTTTAAAAAAAGTGAGTTCAGTCACTTTAGAAGAAATTTGGCATGTATCCCATGTAATTAAGAATCTGCAGCTTACCTGACAGCCTTCATTAACTTCAACTACTTCCACAATTTAAGAGCTAGTGCATGACTTTTCCTACTATGGCTGTAGAAACTGTTTTTTTTTTCCTGTATCCAAAATGATGTAAAAATACTTGCATAAATTAAATGCCTCAACTGTCTATCAGAGCTAAGAAAACTTACGTACCTTTTTTTTCTACTTTTTCCTTCTTTTTCTTTTCTTCATCTTCACCTTTAATTTCATCTTTGGAACCAGTAGATGATGTGACTGCTGTAGTTTGTGGAACATCATCTGAAAATGAAGCTGTAGAAATGGCTGCACCAGGAGGAACTGTGATCTGTTTTACTAAAATCAAAACCACAGAAGTTAGAAGGATTAGCAGAACTTTGAACACTGTGACATTTAAAGTTTCTGACATAGATGAAAAAGTAGAGAGAACTGAGAATTTTCCTTAAAATACCTACATCACAACTGCTGAATAGTGAAGCACAACATTGTGAAACACATTTCAGAACTCAATCTATATACAATCGTTGTGATTAGTTAAGAACAATGTCTTTGACTGTGTTCATCAAATTTCTGTGCTCAACTACTTAATCTTGTCAAAGTAACATACACTAATTTACTTTAAAAAAAAAAAAATCTTAATTTAGTCCTATTACTTTGTAGATAAAACAGCTAAATAAAGCTGGTTTTCCCATATTGGAAAAAACATAATCCTTGAAACCTCTCTCAAGCATAACAAATTCTGTGAAATATCCTACAACTGCCAAGTATTGCTGCAGAGTAACAGACAATGGAAAAATATAAATTACTGGTTTGGTTTAGTAGATAACGGGGCTTTATTCATACCCAAAGGAGTAAAATATTTCTCTGCATTTATATAATGCTAATCTCTCTGAAAATGGAACGTGCTGTTTTACAGGAAAAAACATTCAATACAGTCGAATGCTAGCATCCAGCTAAATTGGATACTATCTCTGACAGCATGGG
The DNA here is from genome assembly GCF_037157495.1 of Lathamus discolor. Classification (NCBI taxonomy): domain Eukaryota; kingdom Metazoa; phylum Chordata; class Aves; order Psittaciformes; family Psittacidae; genus Lathamus; species Lathamus discolor. The sequence goes on from NC_088884.1 coordinate 111,358,122, forward strand.
TAAAAATAGTAATAGCTGTTGATGGCAGAAGAGGCTTTCTTTGAAAATAATTTTAAACAAAACATGCAGGATCTGAAACACTTCGATTTTGTTTTTTTCTCCTTTCTTTTTACTACAAATTATATAAAGATGGTGCAAGCTCAACAGAGCTACACAGAGGAGTGCAAAGAAGGAAAAAGTGCAACGAACGGCTGGTCTTACTATAAAGCTTGAAATCAAAAATTTAAAACACATTGTTTCTAATTTTACATTACCACAGATTTTCTAATAAGTCACTGCCTATCTGTACTTTGAACTATGGCTTGATTTTCCATAGGGATTTTTCAGTCGTGACAGATTAAAACCTTGCGACCATCACAAAGTGTTAGACATTCAGCAATTTCTTAGGTATTATAAGGAGTCACTGCCATCAGTCAAATTTATAGCTAATTATGAAAGTCATTGTACAAAATCATACAGAGAAGCAGCTCCATGTCTGATTAAGGTCCAGCATGTTAGTCTTGCATGTACTAAAATGCTGGAATTGAGTAACTTGTCATAGGCATGGAACCTAGGAAAATCCAGAATTTGTAAGAAATGCCACAGTCACACAGAGAAAAATAAAAAGTTCAGATCATATTTTGTGCTAAATAGATCTATGTTGGATGAGGATAGGACTCTTCCCCCACCTCCATTTCGAATTTCTGCCTGAATCAGCTCCTGTTTCAGCCCTTCAATTTCTTTCTTCAGTTTAGCATTTTCCACACGGAGCTTCTTCTCTTCTCGGAGAGATGCCTGCAAGACTAGAGGTTTCAATCATTAGGACTCAATCATTAGGATTCATAATTTGGCAAACAAAGGTTTGGGTTTTTTTGTCGTTTTGGGTCTTTTTGTTTTGTTTTGTTTTGTTTTGTTTAAGAAAAGTGAAACACAGTGAGCAAAACAAAGAAGTGGAAGCTTTCAAGGACTATATAATCAAAAATATTTTGTAATCCTTTTTTGTTGAAATAGCTATTTTTTACAATACTTATGTACTCACATTGCCTCTCAATATACTAGCTTCCCAGACCCCTAAATAGACTCACAAGAAACCTCTTTGAAAAAGCTTGTTCATGTTTATAATACAGAACACCTTAATTCATTGATATAAATATAAAAGTTGAAGGTATGATATTTTTGAGAGAAAGCCAGTGGTGAAAAGGCAGTAACACATTCAGGCAAATGCACAGCTTCACATTGTTCCTGACTCCCTTTCTCCCCCCAGATAAAGTGTGTCCTACTAAATTTCCATTATCTGTTTTGTCATTAATCCTTCCTCATTCGTGCCTTTTCAACTTCAGAATAAGCAGCTTCAAAAAAAACCCACAAACCACTAGACAGTGAAGTAGTGCTACTATTACAATCTTTATCTTGGAGAACTTGAATCACACTTAAAAGGCTGACAACATCAGTGAAGTTGTCCATGTTCTCATTTTTTTTCTACAAGGAGTTAATGTTAACCATCTGGTTAATGAGTTTATCATAAGATAGGTAATTCCTTACTAGCTTTCTCCTTGAGCAGAGCAACTTGTTGCTTGAGGTATTCAATAACTTGATCGGCCTCTGCACCCTTCTGCTCCAGTCTGTTCAGCACTGCATTGTTGGCTGCCATCTTTACCAAGAAACGGGCTGAAAACCTAGGCAAACAACAGACAGTCTAAAATTAATGACTTCTTAACATAATAATGCTGCCATCTCTCCCCTAAATTCAGTTGCTGGATAAGAAAATTTGATAAATGAAGAAGCTGGGCTCCCACCTCCTAATGCAAAGCCCAAACAAAAAGCAATGTTGAACAGAATCTATGTCTGACAGCTGCTTTCAAGTACTTCGGAAGAAAAGCTACTTTTCTTCCCAGCTGCAGAAAACATGTTCTTCCTTCATGAAACAAAAAATTTCACCTTCTCACAAAGGTCTGAATAAATCAAGGGAGAGGGAGGAAGGAAATATAAGAGAAAAGGTTGGGCAGCAGAATACCGTGTCCTGATTTCAGCTGAATAATTTAATAAACGTATGCAGAATTTTATTGAGACTAAGAAAATAGAAACATCCCACAAAAATTTCCAAACTTTTCTAATACATTTATTCAAAATATGCTGAATACTTCACACACTGTGATTGTGCCTACATTAAGAATTCCTGTTACTGTACTTTTAAGCAGAATTTATCAGTATTTTTACTCAGGTTGATACAACTTTTATTGCAGGTTTACACCTTCAGAGTTCTTGTAGCACTGATTTCAATTGTCTTATTTTGTTTCCAGTAAAACGGAAGGCTGGGCACACAGTTAAATTAAAGAAGCGGGAAACACAGAAGTCCAGTAAATGCAAGAGCACAAATAAATGTTGTTCAACCTTCTAGCACGTTCATCTCCTTTTATTTGGTTTCTCTAATGTTCCAGAAACTAGCTATACCTTGTGTATAGCCCATATTTCTTGAAAGCTACCAAATTTGACTACTCCCTTCTCTGCAACATTTGTGTCTGACCACAAAAGCTTGTATAGTATCAACAGAATGATGAAATACAGTCACTCATATCTTCAGCAGATCCTTTATCAGCATCTGGATGAACAAAGAAATTGTACTAAAAGCTGGCACATCTTTAAATCAAGAAAACTGATTATAGGTAGGAAGAAAAGACACCTTGCAGATCTTCACAAATAACAGTGATGTAATTCCTGTGAATTTGCCCATCAACTGCAACAAAGGGAAGAACTGGTAAGAAAATGGTAATTCAGATGCATGAATTGGCTCCTCAACCTTATCAAAGCCCAAAAATACCTTTTCCCACATCAAAGCAGAAGAAAACTTTCCATTTTATTGCAAGATTATTCTGACACTATGACCTAAATCTGTTTTTAACGTACCAATATGCTCTGTATTTGCAACAAAAGCCATGCTGAAAACAAAACAGGTTTAGAAATAACTCAAAGGTGAGCAGATAGAATCACTCATACCAGTATCAGCATATCACCTTATTGCACTCTCAGTATCAACTTATATTTGATATCTGATCTCCTATTACAAAGAACTTAATTCTCCATAGCTATAGATCTTAAAAAAAAAAAAAAAGGGGGGGCAAAAGGCAACGAATAAAATTCAGTCTAATAAAGTTCCCAAAGTAAAATTCACAATGCCAGTGAGATATACAGTAGTCAGATGATACATGGGGTATACTGTTCCTGCACAAAGATGAATGAACCAACATCTTGACTCCTTTGCAATCTAATACGATCACAGCCTGGTTTACACACGCTGCTTCACTTAAAGATGCAAGAGCATTACTGCCATCACACTTTCTGCTCATCCACAACAGATTTTTCTTTTAAAAGAAAGGGGCTCTCATGGAGAGAAAAGAGGTAAAATAACCTCTATGGGACAACTAAATTAATTTTAATATTCAAATTAATCTCTGCTATTAAGAAAATAATTCTTGCTTTACATGCAGTTTGAAAACAGAGGGTTTTAAAAAGGGAAATTATTCCAGTAAGTTACTGATTTAGCTGTCAAATTGAAATAGACATAAAACTATTATGGCACAAAACAGCATTATACAAAGTCTGGGGTATTACTGTCTGCATACCAGTAAGATTTCTTGCAAGCTACATATTCTCTCAGGGAAACACAATACTAACAGTGGAAACTTTGCCAACAACAACAGAAATGCTACTAATACTTCAAAGTGAATAGAACTGGTACATTTTATAGGTTTTAGCCAAATTGGCTAATGAACTGAAGATCTGGAAATGAAGTTACATGATTACAACAGGTAGACATTTTCCCAGTTGTCAAATAAATTTCTGTAAACCTAGTATTATAACAATAACACATAGGAACAGGTATTTCCGATACTAATATAAAGAGCCAACTGGCTGAAATGAACTGCTGCACATACAGCAGAGTGATAAAACTGTATCTAAAAGAGGTACATAAAAAAAACAGTTAAGCCCCATCCTTTATTACAAAACGCAAAGCACATTAAAAACTTTAGCACTGCAACAATCAAAGGTTACAGTCATTTTTTTATTTTTTAACTTTTTCCCCATTTCTTTTGTCTTCTATTATGCTATTACCCCTCCCTCCCCCCCCCCCCCCCCCCCCCCCCACTGCACAGGAAAAGAAGGCCCTCAACGAACCAGCTCCTATTGGCAATACACAAAAAAAGGAAAGAAACCCAGGAACAATATAGCTTAAAAAAACTGAATCGTATCTTATTACAGGTACATTCTGAGCTGTGTTGCAGAAAACATTCCAGAGGCCAACTGAAAATATAGTCACTTCATACAGTGTGCCTAATGAAATGCTTTCCCTTCAAACAAAAAACAGTTCTGAAAAAAACCCCAAGTGAGGAGTAGCTATATTCAGACCCTCTGAAAAGGGCAACTTCCTCAAGTTAGCTGGTTAAAGTTTTCCTTAGCTAAACAATATTAGACCTCTGAGGACTTTTGTTACCTACAAGACATTCAGAACTGCTCCAAAACCCACTTGCTCCACTACAGTGGAACTCAATCTTCAAATGAAAGACTCAAGTCCTGCACTTATTAATGAGTAAGTTACATATCAAGACATAAAAGTTGCTAATTTCTCATCATTCTGCTTGCTGATTAACAGAATTGCCTATCTTTTCTAAACAGAAAACATTGCCTCCTGCCATCTTCTAAGTAGCTGCACTACCCTTAGCGAAGAATTATTCTACTTTGCATTATTCCACCAACAAGCATTATTCTACTTTGTTTCTCTAGAACATAACATGAAAGGGTCCTCAAAATGACAAACTCTGTAGTAAATCAAGACTTCTCATATAGTACAAATTACCCCAAAAGTTCAATGTTTTACAAATACTGGTTTATCAACATTGGCCTTGACCTTAGAATATATCCAGATCAAAAACTAACACATCAAGAAGATGCTAAAAACATAAACCTTGTTATAATTCCCTCTGCAACATTAGTATATTTTTTTTGTTTTGTTTTACAAGCAATGAAAAGCCAAATCCCCATAAAATTAATGACAAGATTTAAAACTCAAACTCTAAAAATTGTGGCTGGAATCTGGCCATAGGTCTGAATATGTAATCAATTACTTTTCACTATTAGAAAAGCAATCATTTAACCAAAAAAAACACTCCAAAAACCAGAAATTAGAAGTCAATTTATTCCCAAAACCTAAAATAATCAGCTCTAAGCATTCCTTTTTCCAGCTGGGGGCTTAAGAAAGCTCAGTACTCTAAAATTCTCAGCTTTTTCTTGCAATGCGTTGTTAATGTCAAATTACAAGACTACTAAATATGAGGTTTAACACACAGGCTGCTTATTAAGACCTACTGCCTACAGATTAACATGTTCTCCACGTATGTGTTGGGTACATCTGTGACAGTGATGCAGCTTTATTTCAGCATTTTCAATTCAGTAAATTTTTATGCTGCTCACTTAGGTAACAGGCATTTTATTTCTTGTTCTTAATTTTTCCCCATGGGCCTTTATGCAACACAACCAAACACCATGTGCATTTCAGTTGGTCACCCTGAGCATGTGTTCAGACAAAAAGTAGATAAATTTCCTCTCAAACTATGTAAAATGAAACAAAATTACCACAACTGTCTGCAACTCCTCTCTTCCTCTCTCACATAAAACACTAACTCCTCCACAATACCAGGGTAAACTTCAACATCATTCTGACTCATTATTGCTCCTCACTTTGTGCTAGCTATGGAGGAATCAAGTATTTTTACATCAAAGCCAATCCTACTGATCTTAGCAAACAGCAGACAGCAATAACAAGACGACCCAGATAGCATAAACATATGCCTTACTCTGTAAGTACCATGTTTATGAATACCCATCAACCAAGACCTAAGGCAAGGAACCACTACAGGAGAAATTAAAAGCTTGAAAAAAAGTTGTCTGCTTTTCAGTTGAGACTCAACTGAAAAGCAAAAAATTAGAAGTTCATTTCATGAAGCAGAACCAGTGGGATAAGCATTATTCTAAAAACTATCAATGACACAAAGGTAGTATCTCCAATGTTAAATAAAGTTCATTAATTTAAACTATGGAAAAACATTTAATAGCATTCCTCTTCCTAAGCTTTTGGTTTTAAGTCTCAAGCAGCTCTCAAACTCCTTTTCTTCTTCCATGAGATGTTTCATGATGCTTTATTGTGGCCAACTTCTATACCAAAGTATTCTGCTTTCTGTAAGATAGAAAGTTATCAATGATCATTTTGTTTCTTTAAGAAGTGTGTTCAAAGACTTATACTCAAAAAAGATGCTCAGATAGGATAATTTCTGGCAGACAATCTTACAAAACCCCATAAACAGAACGTGCCAGCTGTTTGCCAGATTCTGCTTTCCTGTGCTTTGCACTTCTATGAACTGTCAAGACACAGTGAATCAGACTTAAGAACCTCACATAACACCTTTTTATTCTTCAAAGTAATGAACAGTAGCAAGCAGATCAAAACAGAAGGGAAAAAGAGTGCAACTGTTAACTTTCATTAAACCAAAGTATCACTGCAACTAGGAAACTGTAACTCATCCCCATCTTCTCCTGTCCCAGAGAATCAGGGTTCATGCTTTCCCGATTTCACTTTTTTGGTAATAAAACTTCAGATTTAGATTTCAAAATTATGAAAATTTAATCTATTAAACATGCACACCACCACCACCCCCCCCACACACACATAAAGAAAACCCACCAAACAAGAAAAAAAATAACTCCCAAACAAAATAAAAACAAAACCAAGTAAGAAAAGAAAGAAAAGAAACAAAACTGAGGAGAGTTACAGCTGATTAGCTTTGAGATCAAATCAGATTTGACTTCATCATCTCCCTACTTTATTCTAATTAAAGCACAGAAGATCAGCAGCAGCTCTCGATTTCTTATTAGGGAGGCAACAGTCTGTAACATTTAGTTACAACTTTGCAGTGATTCGTTCTGTTGCTAGGACATTTTGGAAATCATAATTCCTTAATTGCATAATAAAGGAAAACATGAACCTGTTCACAAACGTGTTTCAAAAAACTTGCCTTTTAAACCTGTATACAAATAGTCTAAGGTAACAGTAGGCAGCAGTGTAATGCTGAGAAAGAAAACAGAAGTATTTTACATATATTAGATAGAACTTCTGCATTGCTTGAGACTATTTTGTCACAATCAAAGCACTATTTCCCTTGTAATACTAGAGGAAAAAGATCTAGTGCACTCCATTACACTTAAGTATCATCCCACCCACACTGAAAAGACAAACACACATCAGTTATTTAACTACCAGAATTAAGTATATTGTTAGCACTGTAAGGGAAAAATGTAAGTTTCCCGAATCTCACATTGTTGAAGCAAGCTTACATAATTAAAAGTACAGCTTAAGGCTCTTAGTAAATACGTGTAAATGATGAAAATGTAGATGCTCGCCTGGGTCCTCGTCTGCATACAGCAAAGGAGACCTACCAAAATATTATGGCAATGGCTAAAACACTTGAAAGCAACAACTATCAATGATAGAACAATTAAAAGCAAACGAACAAACAAAAGAAAAACCCAATCCCAACACACAACCTCACCGCATATTTCTTAATCAAGATTTTGAGCAATATTGATACATTGCTGTGTATAAACTCAAAATCTAGAACTCATTATCAAATAAATCATCATGAAAACTCATTTTTAACTCTCAGTACTAGATCAGTGACCTGCTATCAGGTACTAGAAATGTGGCATTATAAAAGGCAAATGGAATTTTAACTATGACCCTCGTATTTTGCTAAACAAAGAATGCTCTTTTTAATGAGTAAAATGGAATTACAGCCTAAAATGTAAGACAGTATTGTAAGGTATGGCAATACAATTTTGAAGACTTATAATTGAAAAATTACATAAGAATTCCATCTTCATCATCTTTGCAAACAAGTGATTGAGTGATTGCTATAACTGGGGCTTTAAATAGTTGAACAGCCTTGGCTGGTTTTTTTTAGCACTTAAATACAATTTTTAAAGTATTCATTAACTATAAACTCCCATGTAGTCAGCACTGAAAGCAATTTGCCAAGCAGCAAACTGTACAAAGTTGTACATTTCTCCCATATGTTATTTTAACTCACATCTTTTGCACTGAGAGAGTCAGAATAATTGCGTTGCAGATCTACAAACAACTAACATGTATAACACAGTCCATCCAAGGGACTGTGCCAGCCCTAAGGAATGATTTGCTAGCTCTGGAGACCACAGTCCAACCCTTTTGGCTGCCAGATAAATCAGGCTCAAACCCAGCTGCAGACAGAACTTTTAGTAGTCCTAAGAGCCTACCCCTCCCTATTTTAAAGGGCTGTGAATAGTAAAAACACACATAACCCAACCTTTTCATATTGAAAAACACTGCAACATGAAAGAGGTTGTTGGTTTTTTTTAAAAAATTGATGGAACATTGCACACACAAAAAAAGGCCCATCCACTGGTACCAATTTTGACACAATAGAAGCTACTCAATAATGACTACTTTTACAAATGAAGACAAAGCTGTTTTGGAAGGGAATGATTTATCAAAGTCAAAAGCAAGTCACAGCAGTAATGAAATAGGCAAAAATCGAATCTATGAGAAACAATGAAGACGACAGACATATGTTAGAACAAAGGTAGAAGCTAGAAAATTTTACTTTAAGAGTGTTATGACAGGCTTACTTTGAACTAAAATTAATCGCTTTTATCTATATAGTAGAGATCATTAGAAACTGAACAATTAGAAGTAAAAATTATTTTAGTATTTTGTTCAAGTTTGCCTTTCAAGACTTCGTAGATGCCACGACTTACTAGTTAACCTCATCATATCTTAACAGACCACAGCTGCAACATTCAAAAAGTTACAAGTACTTTCAATTTCATTCCCATCCTGGCTGTAAGATTGTGCTAAACTTGTATTCAGGGAGAAGTTTTACTAGTGCTTGTCTCAGTCCAATTCTGAATTAACTTTGCACTCTTTCTCACTTCTAGGCAGACACCCCAAGGACTAAACAAAGCATAGACTACATGGAGCTATGTCCAGGTTAAGATAAGTCAAGCGATTTGGATGTGGCCTGTCACAAAGACTACATAATACGAAGTTGTACATAATTTACTAATCCAAGACGACAGCCCAGTAATTCAGTAGATATGGATGGCTCACAACATGGCTCAAGAAAAGCAACTCTGCACTGCTTGACTTAAGCCTTAACAGGTTACACACCCACTACATCTGCCGGGTCCCCTGGCAGTAGAGATTCAGCTGGCTGTGCTTTATAGTGCAGTCTGAAATTTAAGTAGCAGCTCATATGCCAAAACAGTTGGACAGGCGTATATATTTTTTTCAGTACTGTGTAACTTTTGGATCCTACTACATTAATATTTTAATGGTAATATCAGAATCTTACAGTAAATGATCACCACGTGCAGACGGAATTCTCACATAAATCCCATGGTGGAAAAGATGCAACACCCACAAAATGCTACCTTATTTCTTTGACCTTAAGCACTGATTTCCAAACCTAAAATATATCCAACTATTTGGATCAGAAAGCTTACATTAACAAGTTTTGTTGTGGTTTTTTAGTTGGTTTGGGGGGTTTTTTGGTTGTTGATTTTTGTTTGGTTTTGGTGTTTCTTTGTTGTGGGTTTTTCTGTTTGTTTGGTTTGGGTTTTTTTAGTTTAGAAAAGCTTAATTTTCTGAAACTAGGTCCATCCAGTGGCTATCACTGAATACAAAATAAAAAAAGTAGCTGCTACTCCTGCTTCCAAGTAACCTCACAAAACGCAAAGACTCAATGTCCCCATGGAAACAACTAACAAGTGGTGTTCCTCAGGGATTGGTGCTAGGACCAATCCTGTTCAACATCTTCATCAGCAACATGGACAACGGGATTGAGCACACCCTCAGCATTTTACATTAGTTTCAGCTTTTCTATATATAAAAGTAGTACCCTGTAGCACAGCTAAAGGAAATCAGGATTTAACCATTTAGTTAAAGCAAGTGCTAAGATTAAAAATAACCATTATGTATTCAGGAAAACATTCGGCAAACATCATGCAGATATACAGCAAAAGAACTGGCGTTCTCTGACAACCACATTAACAACTGCTGGTACTTACTGAGGAAGAAACTTTACATATCCTTTTATGTGAACCAAGCAAAAGATGAAGAAAATTAAACCTGAAAATGTGCAGGTTTATGTGTGCATGTGTCTGTGTGTAATCAATGAAAGAATGGCAAACATCTCTTAACCAGGAACAACAAAGCTCTGAGGGAAAAACTACTCCTCGCTGAACTGCAGCTCCGGTATCTTATTTACATAGGCAAAACCCTCCCACACATACACACACCAGCTTCATCGCACAAATAACTGTACTTTCCAGTACTGAATTTATTCACACACAATATTAAAAAATACTAACTTACTCTGTGCAAAGAAAATTATTTATTCAGCTGTGCAGTGAAAATTCTAACTTGACTTTTAAGTCTAAAGCTGGCTGACAACAATCCTCAGCAGCCAGAAGCAGTTACATGGCATTTCAAACCACATCACAGCAGTATTCATTACTGCATATTCCTGGCATCAGCCTCAAAACATACATTCCTTTGACAATACAGAGTGAAGAGAGTTAAAATTCCTAGCAAGCATCTCATGTACATAGAAAATCTTCAGATATAACTATTAATTATTGTAACCAACTACCTTTTGGATCAATGGTTTTAACTTGTGTGGTAGAAATATGCAGAATATTTTCCCCCCTTTGGAGGTAAAAGAAAGGAACTCCTAAGAAAAAAAGTTTTCAGTAGATTCGCATTTCTGTAGACGAAGACTTCACTATTCTCAGCAGGAAAACAAACCAACCAACTCCTGAAGCAAGACAGTACAACAACTACCTGTCAATCATTTCTAAATAAAGTGCAAAAAGTAAAAATTCAAAGGATGCTTGAAATCAAAATGCCAGCTTCTGTTCAGACATGGATATCCGCCAAAGGGTTTATTACAATGTAGCTAGTTCAGATCTTCTATTGATGTGAAACAAATTTTTCCAGAAGAGTGTCCTTCAAATTAAAAAACAAAAACCAAACAAAAAAACCCCACAAAAACTAACAAAAAAAAAAAAAAAAACCAAAAAAAAAAATCCCCACCAAACCCAAAACCCAAACCACACCACGTTTTCCTGTACATCAAATGCTGTTCATACTTAACAGGTCTTTTTCTTTTTAAAATTAGAATAATTTCTTATTAACAGATTTTATATGCTTATTTCACATTTTGAAAAGCAAGTTAGCTTTCCAAGACTAATGTAAAGCCTATGCAAACAAATACACTTTTGACTATTGCAGTTATTCTAGTTGACACACAGTAACTACCTTCCCAAACCATTTTGAAAAGGTTACTTTCAGCCTGACTTGTTTTCCATATTCTAAAACTAGAGAGGAACACCAAGAGTATTTTGGATTACCTTTTAGCACCCTTGAAAAACGCAACTTGTTACTTTCCTTGTTAATTTAATATTGCATAGTTTAGTGAGTAACTTCTCACTAAAATGTTCATGCACTGGTGCTGAAAAGAACAAAGTTAGGAACATCGCTGCTACTAAATACCTGTTTATGAGCACTTGATAACCCAATTTAAAAGTATATATACTCACTAGTCCTTTGGGCAAAGTCCAGAACAGCAACACCATTATTGAATTTGCAGCATGTTAATTGAAGTAAAACTTTTGGACCACATCTTCTATAAATACTTAAGTACTGCTTGAGAGAAAGCACAGCAATATTGTGCATTTTAACGGCACCAAAAAGGTAGGCAGTCTTGTAATTGCCTTTCAAAACCTTTTTTGTAGTTGTATGTAGAGAGCAGCATTTGAGGTTTGCAGCTTTTACAGCTTCTAGGACAAAAATTATTTCCCCTTTTTCAATACTGAGTCTGTGCAGAGAAAAGAACAAACAAAACCCTCGTGCACTCATCTTGGACATTGAGAAGGCTGATGTCAGCTGTTCGACCGATGGCATCTGACAGAAAAATTCTCCAAGCAGCTTTTGGGCAACAGCCATATTTCACCCATGGATTCAAAGCTTCTTTTGTTCCCATAGTTTGAAATTGAGCTAAATTTTAATTTTGCTGTGTTCCAAATTATCCTATTATAAATCCAACCATTTAAAAGCCAATTATTTTCAATTAAAATACCTCGGTTTAGCACCTTCAAAACCTGCAAATTTGCAGGCAAGTTCTCAGTAAACGCTAAATTTATAAGCTATACATAAAGGGGGGAAAAAAAAATCTGTGCCTAGTTCTTATCATTTTATAGATGGTTATATGGATGTGAACTTACTTACCCACTGTGTTGTACCAGAGTAATTCAGCCCCCAAGAAAAGATTAATTTCCCTGGTGTACAATTCAGGGTCATATTCTCGCTGGCAACAGTGACTTCCTTAGTGTGACTCTTACCAATTACTGGAGCATTTGACACAGAAGTAGCTCTTACAGTAGGACAAGCACAAATGTGAATTTACGGCCTTCACTCCAGAGCAGCTGCTACCAAACCAAATGCAGTACCTCTTGCATGCCATGTGCAAGCCTGTGGACTCTGTGGGAAGAGCAGTCCCTAGTTGCCCTGGCCAAATGAGCTGCTGAAATGATCTGCTCACTTACCTTCAGTCTGAAACAAGATGCCACTACAAAGCTGTATACTAAACTGTAATTGAGAGACACTCTAGAATAGAAACCAGATCCAATAGCCACGGATCGTTTCTGACAGAGGGTCCCGAAGTCAGAGGCTAATCTTTAAACTATTAATTCATACTCAGTTGAAGTTATGTTGGGAAAGCTCCTGATGAGAAGGAAATGGAAATAAAAGTCTTCTATAATGGGCAGTTTTATGACAAAAGATTGCACCAAATGATCTCAAGAAGAGATTTGCTAACACAAGGCAACTTTTGACAATGTTTTATGGATTGCGATCTGCTTTCAAATGTAAAAAGCATCTCAGAATCTGCCTGCTTTAAGATAATTAGGATATGAGACAACACACCAGGGAAGCAGTTATAGAAGGAACTCAATTTTTTTTCTAATCCAGCATAGAATCTGTCAGGTTTTCTGCCAGCATTCTGAGAAAAGAAGAATGGGTTCTTCTACATGAATTGTATTTAATGGATAACGGTTAAATACAGTATATATTGCTTTCTATTATGAATGCTAGTTTAAGCTTCCATCTCTACAGTTTTTGAAGTCAAGGAACAGTTTCTAGGCTGTTATTATAAAGTGGCATGAGAACTTAAGAATTGTACATAAAGTTGTGCAGTGTAACAAAAATTACAAAAGCTAGGTCAGCAGAACGCATTTCTTTTCTGGAATTTCTCTCTGAAAATTGTACATAGCAAAGAGGACTTCATCTAATTCTCATTTCAGTAAGGTATCAGTCATTTTCTTCAGAAACAACAAGTGTCAACAAGTTATGACAACTGCTGTTACACACTCCCACTGAGGTATTTAATCACCAAATTGGATCAGTTCCAGACTATCATGACTCTAGGCTTTAACTGAAGAGAAACCTTATCTTTCACCTTAGCAGCCAGAGATGATTCCCTCACCTTATTAATAAAGATATGAATTACTTTTAAAGGCATAAAACTTACACTCCACATGGGCAATAAGAGTTTTTTGGACAAACATCGCCTCGTCAGTTTCTGCAGACAGACCCAGTGACCTACCCCTACCAGAACTCCACTGATAGATGGACAATATTCTGACAAAACAGAATGAAGCAAAACAAACCACAGAATTGAACAATTGGAAGGATCAAAAAATTACTCAGATATTCAGATGTGGACTTATTTACCCAGTTAATTTTATCCCCCCATTCCTGCTCTGATCCCATGGTAGGACACAAGAATTTTTAAGTAACAGAAGAGGAACACAGTCATGGACATTGAAGAACACAAGATGACTCAGAAACTGATTCTTTGGTGGTTACACACTACTGCTAATGCAGCTCAATATTAGCCTGTAAGCAGCAGCACTAGATTTACTAGGATAGACTAATTACCATAGCAAATAAATAACATACAAAGGAATAAACAAGTGATTGAATTGCTCCTTCTCTATTTCCATTTGAACCAGCCTGTTATTTAAAATGCAATACTGAAAACCAAAATTGCAAACTACTTTACAAGCTAACAATAAGAAAATAAGAGGACACTAACAGCTGCCATCTGTCAGTCCTGAAAGGCATGACATTTTTGAGATAGCTTATTTAGGGGGAAAAATAAAAACTCAAAACTGACATTCAGAAAAAATCGTATAAATTAAACTGATTTCTTTTTGTGTTGGCCAGTCACCTGATACAAAATACCACCCGGGAGCAGGTCTTGACTTGCATGTCTCCTAGAAAGCTGAACAGGGATCTGGCACACTGAATTTTATAATCAGGAATGCCAGCAACTGCCATACCTAAACCACAGTTATAATTAATTACAAATTTCTAACCATGCTAAATTTATAAGCATTTGTCAGTAGCACAGAGCATGCTCAAACAACAAACTTTCCTTATTTAACTATAAACGTGGACAGTTTAGGAATACTCGAATACAGTGACAATCTCAAAATATTTGAAGCCACCACACTAACCAAGCAAACTAGCTTATATTTCTTAAATTCAGTAAGTGCTTTCCCTTGTTCTATCAGATCTATTCAATAGACCAGAGCTACAGGGACTACAGTTTCAGGCAGGGAAATACCTGCTTGCAGAACATGTCATACTTCTTACAGACTTCACCATTAGGCAGCTTTATAGCTCAAAAATGTAAAGGCAACTAAATAATTAACACAAAACAAACAGTATAGAGAAGAACAACTTTTCACCTGGAAATTTATTACCTTGCCATGCCTCTCCTCTCTAGATTAAAAGAAAAAAAAAAAAAAAAAAAAAAAAGGAGTGAGGAAATCAGCTCAAACTTTTCTATAGACAAAAAGTATGAGGGATACAGGAGGAAATATAGGAGAGGCAAGTCAGGAAAAGCCTGACTAGACACATTTTATTACAGGCAAACTGCCTCAGCTGCTCAGGAGGCTTCCCAAGCAATGTTCACATTGCACTCATGCATACTCAAGACCCCCCACAACTGCCACAGAGATTTACTTTTGTCCAGGTTCTCCTTCCCTGTCTCTCAACTTTTTAAAGACACTTCAAAGAAGATCAAAAAGCTTGAAAGTGCAGTTGTTTAGTCTACAGAAGAGAAGATAGATGGAAAGCTTGGTCTCATTCTTCAAATGCAAAGGAAGTTGGTATGGGGATGGGACTAAACTGTTCACCAGGTTTACTGCAGACAGGAAAAAGCAAGGAAGATTTAAGTTAGACATTTGGAAACCTTTCAATTAACAGTAATTGACTGACCAGGCTAACTATGGAAGTTGTGGAATATCAATCACTGGAAGATTTTAAGAAGAGGTTACACAAACATCTGTCAGAAGTGATTAAGGTATAATAGATTAGAGTGAATTTGAGATCTTTTGCTCCTCTTCCGCTAAGGTCACCCAGCATTACAAACACAATAATACTTCCTGCTTTTACACCCCTGCACTTTATTGAACTTTAAAAAAACACGTAGGAAAACCTATCCCTTTAAACGTGACATTTCCACATATTCAAGTGTGATTATTTGGTAGAGCAAAACACACAAAGATTTGCTAACTGTGAAAGTAGGATAAAGAAACTACCTGTGAAGTATAACACCAGTGCATTAGGTTTACACTCGCATTGAAGAAATTGTCCTCTAATGTCATAATGCAGACAGTACTATATTTTCTTGTTCTCCAAGAGAAAAGAAATTTGTGAAAATTTTAACTGACTTACTGATTTGTGGTGACAAAGCCTAGCCAGCCAACCATTTTTCAGTTTTTGCTTGAAGTATTTATTTTTTTTTTAAAGGAAGCACTTTTTCCCAAGCATCAAAAAAACCACAACCCAAAACAACAGAACAAACAAAAAAAAAACCCAACAAAAAACTCCAAATCAAACCAAACCCCAAACAATGAAAGCAGAAAACTGCTTTGAGAAGTATCCAAATCTTTTTGAAGCCATATTAAATTATGAGTAAGGATGGCTTCCACCACACTGAGGGAAAAGAGCCATGAGACTTCCCTCCAACACTGTTTAATACTAACGTAGCCATGGAAATATTTCCCCCCTACCGTTTAACACTAATGTAACCATGGAAATGAAAACTAAATATCAATTTCTTCCTCACTGCCAGTATGCCAAGATACCTAACAAGGGAAATGTTTCTTGGTGATGCTAATAAGAACCATACAGGTAACTGTTTAGTAGGAAAATAAACAGGGGTTTCTGGGGTTCTCTGCTGGACTGACATCATATAATTAATATCGCTATACAAGAAACAAGAGATGCTATTTACTTTACTCACATCTGATGTTCCTAGCAGCCACCCTCTATGCTGACCCTTCAGTTTACTTGTGTTGTCTAGCATTTGACATTCTTTAAGTTTCAGGAAACATTCCCTTTGAAGAGACAAACGTGAATTAATTCATTCACATGGGAGCTGCAACATACAGCAACTAAACATAATCAGAAAAGTTCAAAAGTGTTACGGTAGATACCAGATTTGTCTTCCTGCACACTTGATCATCTTCTGCTGACCACTGTTTTTCATTATTTTTATTATAGAGACATCTTCCCAGAATGCTTCTGGGGACCTGTAAAGTAGATGGGATTTATACACACCCGAGAGTTCAATTTTTTCTTTTCACTCTTGGTCTAGAGAGGTCATGAATAACACTTATCTCCTATTTTGCAACTCAATAATTTTTTTTCTTCCAATTCAAGATCCGCTCTTCATTCTGATGCCATTATTTGAGTTCTTGTCCTCCAGAATGTAAAAGCTACCTCTGCTGCTGCTGCTGCTTCAGGCTTTTTCAGAAATGAACAGAGTAACATGACAGACATAAAATTATTTATTCTGCTTTCATGTTAGTGGGAGGGAAGCTAAGAGACCAGTACTTTAATTTTATTCTACTGGTAGTTACCAAATTTACACAAAGCAGCTATTTCAGAAGTGGTCAGTTGACTCAGAATGCAAGCCCACATATCACCACAGATGATTATTACCTTATGTTATGACTTACTATCTTATAATACAACCTAGCAGAGTTCTATAGTATGAAGTGTGCTGTTAGAAGTACTTCGAGGCATTTTTACAGTATTTCCAGAAGCTGTTTTTAAAGCTTCATGCCAACTGAAATGAGTGCACTGTATCTCAATATATTACAGATTAATATAAAAGCAAAGTTTTTTACTTTCTACTTTAGTCCTAATTTAAGAAACACCACCACACAACACATCACAAACAACCTGTCTTTACGGAGCTTATGGAAGAAAAACAAATAAAAGATTGAGAGATAATTTGGAAACACTGATCAAATAATAGTGATGATGTTTCATCTGAATCAGGAATTCAGTGTGTCAAGCACATTGCGTGAAATTTCAGTGATAAACATTACAATAAATATATATATTTCAACATTCTCTAAATTATGACTCTGCTCTTCAAAAACATGATTTTATCGAGGGTATTAAGCAGGCAACTTTAGAAACAACAACAGCAGGGAGGAATGCCACCAATAAGCCTTGCATGACGGAGCATTACTCACATGACATTTTATAGTTTCCTTTTCATGACAGCACAGTACTGTGAAACTTCCAGGTCAGCAGGAAGTCAAACACTGTAGTAGACTAGAATCCCTTGAGTGATTTGCAGGAATAACTTTAAGAAAAAGCCATGAATTAAAGGATTTTGCAAAGTATGCAAAGTCCCAGAGGGTTGCTTGCTTCTTCCCAAATCATGGCATACAGTTAACTTCATTGCTAGTCTTCTTGGATAACACATGTAATTAAAATAACAGTACTGTATTAAAGAGACTTCAGTAAAATACATTTAGGAGAAAAGAAATTTCAGAGAACATCTCCAAAATCAGAAGGATGAAAACCCCCACTCAACTGAATATTTGATAAAATGTCAATGTGCTATCTTTTACTTATTTCTAAAGCCTTATCTCTTTCAATAATATCCAGTATTAAAAATTCTGTTTCAGGACTTGGGTGTTATTTTACAGATGTTATGTTTACTTTCACAGAGCTCTGCCAAATAACATTATTATTCAAACATAACTTGAGAATAATATAGTAAGAGAACAATAATGACGTACTAAAATGGGATGCTATATTTAATGACCATTGCCTTACCTTACTACAAATTTCATGCAAGTATCGCGAATTGCAAAACTACCTGTGAAAACTAATAACTGTATAAAAACAAAACAAAAAAAAAGAAATCTGAGTTAAAGAAACAGAAAGATCAGGAAATACAAGGTTATTTTGTAGTAGTATTTTCTTCATTTTGCTAGCTGCTAAACCCAACACAAAACCACTTATTAAGATATATAGTACTTCAGTTAACATTGCCATATGCTGCTTAGCTCTGGACTTCTAACATAATCTAACAAGGATTATCCAATCCACGCAACCTTGTACAAAATGTTCTGCATATTAAATCTTGCAAGTATCTCTATTGAGAAATGACCAAATACTTAGCTAAAACTGGTTTCCACTCACTGAAGTCTATGAAAAAGCAGAACAAACACATATACCATTTACCAAAACAGAGAAAGCACCTGTTTTTCAATAAGTAACAGCCAGTCCTATGCAAAGCTCAAATCCGTACACACATACTTCCCAGGCTATTACAGCATTTTCTTCAATGCCCACCACACTATGGCGCTTCTAAACTATCATTCCAGTTGATGGGCTAAATAGAGGATCTCAACTGATTTCAGAAGAACCACTTCAAGTGTATGCTTCTTCCTTGCTAAGTGTGGCATCTGTATTTGCAGTGCCACCCTATAGCTACAATGCACACTACGCCCCGTGATTAAATCCCAGATACAAATTAAACAACAACAAACATGGTTTTCTCTATTTTAAAACCCCTCAGCCTACTTCTCCACTGCAGAGGAATTGCCCCCAGAGGGATAGCAGCAGCCTCCCTCAACCACGGCCGCAGCACACAGCCAGCAGGGACATGCCGGCCTCAGTCGCCTCGGAAGCAAACAGAGCCCTGTCTGGCTCCCCAGAGAGCTCGGCTCGGCCCGACCCGAGGGGGGCCCCGGGGCATCAAACCGCCACGACGCAGGCCCCCAGCAGAGAGGGCCGTGGGAGGCAAGTCATCCACGGGCGCGCCGGGAGCACGCTGAGGGGGCACAGCCACCGCCCCCCGAGTCAGGACCCCGCTGGGCCCCACCGAGAGGCACTCACATGAACCGAGCCGCCGCCACACACCTCCACCCGCTCACGAGAAAAAAGGACCCCCTCCCTCCAGACTGCCTGCCTTAGCGCCTGAAGTTTACAAAGAAAGCGCCTAGGAAAGCTTCACTACCAGCAGCAAGCATTGCTTTTACGGCCAAGGTGCTCAACATGTCGTTGTCAGAGTACTGATAAAGCACACACACAAGTGGCGCGAGGGGAACTATTAAACTCACTTGTTTTTTTTTAACGGCATTAAAAAAAAAAAAAGAGGTCAGGCACCGCAGAAGACACTTCTATGCCGGGGTCCTTCTGGCTCTGTCGGTGAGGAGTGACGCCACAGGACAGAGAGGGCGGTGATCCGCGCTCAGGGGAGGGGCGCGCAGCGGGGACGGCGGCGCTCGGGGAGGTACCTTCTTGCCCAGGTCCCGGCCCTCGTCCCTTTCCCTCTTCTCCTCTCTCCTTCCCTTCTCCTACCTGGCTGTACTCAGGGCGGCACCCCCCGCCGAGGGCAGCCCTCTTCGGTGGTCGTCGGGTGACAGAGGCGCCGAGGGAGTGGTGTGTGGGGCGGGGGCGCGGGGCGAGTGTTGCCGTGCAGCGCCGTGAGGTGTGCTGGGCCGGAGGGAAAGGCAGCGCCGCCGGTGTCGCCTTTTCGAGCTGCGAAGTGACGTGGGTGTAGCGCCTGAGGGCGGGGGGGACCTGCTCGCGTTTCCATAGGGCGTTGGGGGTTACCGTTGCGGCTCGGGGTTACCGGCACTTTCAGCAGTCCTTTAGCAACCTGGTTGAATTTGACTTCCACTGAATTCCTGAGCAGCCGTGTGTAATGTGTACAGTATCAACTACTAACATAACACCTTTATGTGTATAAGGACACCGATGTAGCAGAGCAGGCAGGCTGCCAGTAACCAAGACACTGATAAACAACTAAAAGAAAGAATAGGTTTATAAAACAGAGAGATGTGACCAAAAGTCTATTAGAATCTATCAAAATCAGGCTATAATTTCTCCATGCTATCCAAGTGTTCTTATTTTTCCCCACTAGCTAAATGTCCTAGCTGCAGTTACAAAACTTGAGGTGTCTGTAAGTTTCACTAACCCTTAGGCCTGGCTTTCAGAGCAGCAGCGCTTTATTCTATGCATTAATGTTGTAAATGCTGCAAGCAACACCAGGAACTCTACTTACGCAAACACCTGTATGGGATACGGATGCTTTAATGTACCTGTCACAAAATTCTCCAAATACTACTGAGATAGAGCATTTTTTAATCTTTGCTGTTATCTTACATTTCACTTAAGTGCTGCTTTATTATCCCCACAACAGTAGGGAAAGGAATTACCGTAACTCCTCAAGTATTTGTTAGCCACATATGCCAAAACCACTGTGATACTTCTATGGGTTTTGAGGGGTTTTTTTCCTTTGAAATTTGTGTATTGAAGACAAAATAATGATATTGGAACCTTTTCAAAATCTGGTTTTCATTTTCTGTTGATCTCAAGTAATAGCATTATAATGAAAATTCTGGCATAGTTATTTATTTTATCTATTACCAAATTTGTGTAGCTATGATCTGAAGTGTTTCTTTCCTGCACTGAATTTATTAGTTTGGACAAAGCAACAATTTGTTTGCTTGTTTTTAAAGTATGCCTAACGTGTGTATAGTCTGTAATTACCTGCCCATGACTCCATAGGTATTCTTTTTTTATAGGCAGAGTACCTCTTACTTCAATGAATGTTAGAAAAATTAGAAAATTTTGTAAAAGAGAACATTTCGATGTTTTGCCACAGGACAAAACATTTGACAAAACACAATTCTGATTACATTTAGATTTTTATGCAACCTTATGGTGTTTTTAGTAGGTGTTTATACTGCAGATGAAAAAAAAGATTTATGAGATAAACTAAATTTAATCCAGAGTTCCGTCACCCCCTGCAAAAATTAAGCTGACGAGTTAATACTTTTTATTATGAAGTGAATATGTCCCAACTCACTGTTTGTGGTTGTCATAACAAATACTTACTTTCTATGCTCCATTCCATAGGAATCTGAATTCATCTTTTCAACTTCTTTTATGCGTTTTAATAAACTTTATGAATAGTCAAGTGATGCTGCACAGTGGGAGGCAAATCACACAGGTGGGTTTTTTTTTTCTGAAGTAGCAACACTGTAGCTAAAATTGCACCTTTTATTTCAGTTACTTTGTCAAATTAGTAGTTACTCTTGTTGCAACAGGAATATTTTAAGACTTAAGAGCAGAAGAAAAGATACTTTGTGAAAGAATGTCTGCATATGAAATAGCTCACTTTGTTGAAAATACTGTGATTTAATGAAAACCAGGGTAAGCATAGGATGTTCAGGCCACCTGCTCTCCTGAAATTGTTCTTAATTGCTTTAAAAATAATTCAATAGCAGTACTGATTATAATTATGTTTTAATTCTGAAAAATTGCATTCATTAGGCAAGGGATATTTACACCTGGACACTCAGGAGGCATTTAAATAACTAGCCATTTAAAATTGCTATCAGGTATTAGCACATGGCTAGTTGTCTTTATTTCTGCATGTGGATCCTTTATAAACCGCAGATGTGTTTCACAGAATGGATTCATGCAGGGTGGTATGTGCAATGTTTGCTTCTGAGAGCCAAATTTATGTTTTGGTTTTTTTTAAGGGCCAAGTTCTTAGTGTCCAGTGACTCTACTGCCTTAGCGCAGGGCAGTGAAAAAGTTGTAAATGATGACTATAAAATGCTGAATTCTGAAGAAAAAATATTTGTTCTTTGAAAGCAGTAGGTATTCAGAGAAGCAAATAAATTGCTCTGTAGATGACAGGTTTTTGTATTTTAGTTTTCAGTGTCGGACATAGAAAAGCTATCAAGTGGAAGATTGTTGAAGTAGAGCTAATCTGAATGTTAAATAGGAATTTGTAAAGGTCTTCTGCTTATGGTGGATTTTGTTGAGAATGTTGGTTAGTGGCTTTGTGTACTGTAAAGGTTGCTAAGGGAGATTTGGATGGAGGCAGTGGGCTAGAGAAGATCATTGAGAGGTTGGATGCAGAACAGGCCACTTCTGGACTTCTGATCTTTGTCAGACCTATTTTGCAGATGTGATAGACTGTCATATATGGAATGGAATAAATGGTACTTTGGAAACAACAGCTCAGTAATTTTATATGACAGTAATAAGAGAAGTTTTTGGTTGCTCTTCCATCCTCACTGTTCCAGATTATCAGAATTGAATTTTCAGAATTCAGTCCCAAAATTGAATTTACCTTATCTGTTTCTGGTGACAGTTTAAAACAACAAACTTTTATCCTCCTCTTTTTATTCCAAAGTAATAAGGAAGCTCTAGAGGCCATAATTCATTCCTCCAAATCATAAAATTAATGCAATATGTATCTTTTCTATATAGAAAAGTTGAGTTTAAGGTGTGAAATTGCATGCCTTGAACATGAGGAGAATGTGCAGCATTCTGTCTGTTTATAGTTGTGCCAGACTTTGATGTGGATTAAAAAAAGAAGAAAAGAAAAACCCCAATTTAAAAATAGATGAGATTTTTTTTTCAGATGAAATTTTAAAGTATGTATAACACTTCTGTTTGAATTTAGAAATGTCAGTAAGTTACTGGATAAATGACTAGACTGAAATAATTTCATTAAAACAGCGCCTTTCACTTCAGCTGTAATATATGTCCCTTTTTAAAGGTGTTGGAAGGATTAAGTTTTTAGGTTTTAGGATTACTTGGTTTATTTTTCAAGTCAGCCCCTGGGATTTGTAGAAGTTGAGAGTTAGGGACAGAGATCAGAGTTAAGTTGTGAAGGTGGGTATTGACAGAACTAGCTCTTCTCCATCATCAGAGAGGGGTTTTTTTTCATTGCTTTAGCGGATTGCACAAAATGAACTCTATAGTTAGAGAACTTGTATTAATGCATATATATTAAAATTCATTATTGGTTCCTTTAGGTGGCTGACAGGATAGATTGTTTGCTTATATCATGTCTTCCTTTTTGTCTGTGTGCTTCCTAACCAAAGGAAGTAAATGATAAATCTGCAGTTGTCTAGTTGAAAGCATTGCAGGTGATCTAATTCATTATTGTAGGCCAAGTGCTCAACAGTACAAAGAAAGTTTAATATCTCAGAATAGTTATTGACTTGATATTTAACATTTTGAATAAAAATTCTTTTCTAAATGTCCACTGAATGCAGATGCAGTGTATTAGAGAAGTATTATCTAGAAGATTATTTTTCTACAGTAAAAATGAAAACATTTCTTCTCTGAATAAATACTGCACCCTACGTATTTTACTTTTCAGAGACGTAATGCATCTCGCTGTTTGGCATAATTTTCCTCTTCCTCTCCTCAACTCTGATCATATTAACATTCTTTTATTTTAGAGCAATTATTAGAGAACTGTTGTGCCAAGCAAGATTATAATTCATTCTTTAAATCAAGATTTATTTTTCTTCCTGATTACTATATATTTTCTTTCTGAAGCCAGGTAGTTCATTTGGCAGTCATGATGTATTTATAGGAATGTGGGTCTTAATACAAATACTCGGTTAAAGTTTTCCAGTTGGAACTTGCTGCATGCCAGTAAGTCTTTGTGCTTGCATTCAGTCCAATTTATGTCTTTCTAATGAAACATTGTAACTCTAAATTGCATTGTTGGCATCCTAAAATAAATCCTTTCCAGAAGATATTAAATATTAATGAGATATGAAAGCATTGTATCTTTACAAATGGGACCTTTAGTACCACAAATACTATTAGAAAACTCCAATGCTCAATGCTGTTTCAGATTTTCTTCCTTTAAGTTTGATTGCTTAATACTGTGCATTTATATTTAATGTGATAATGTATATTAGCATTTAAATGCGCATATCTCATGTTTGTATTTGGGGGGGAAAATACAGAGATGAGTCTTATATTTGCTTTGTATTTTAAATTGGACTGTATTAGTTAAAGCAGAGGGTACATTCCATAATTTACATTTTCATAAACTTGCTAAATATGTTTCGTATCTGGGCATATGTGTGCAACTTGTCATGAGGTCACTCAAGAGTCACAGAAAAAACTTTTTAGGTTTTTTACCTGGAATTTTGTGCTGTGAGCAAGGTATTTTAGAAGAGTTTGTTTCATGCCTTTACTGCTTTTTAATAAATTGCCTACTGTATTACAGTAGTCACCTGAAGATTGTTTGTATGAAACCATTTAGCTGCTTTTAAATTAGTTTTATTTGGTTCTTAGATCTGTTCTTAAAACTATCACTGGTTTTTGATCTTCAAATGTAGTGCTTATGATGCAGCGGCATTGGATTGTTATTGTTGTTTTTATTATGCAAAAAGTCTCATTTCCCCAAACCTATTAAATTGTGTTGTTTAGTAAGCAACTAGTAAGCTCAGTCACAAGAGTCTATTTTGCAGATAAATCTTTACTCTCTGTTCTCATTTTAAGGAACGCGAATTGCTCCCAAGGGCTTAAGACTGTGTGAAAAAGATGTTTCCTTTAAAAGACACTGAGATGGGTGCCTCCACCTTTTTTGCCTCTGCTCTGCCACATGATGTTTGTGGAAGTAATGGCCTTCCTCTGACACCTAACTCCATCAAAATTTTGGGGAGATTTCAAATCCTTAAAACAATCACCCATCCCAGACTTTGCCAGTATGTTGACATTACCAGAGGCAAACATGGTGAGTATCGGTTTAGTAAGGAAATTTTATGTATGGTTAAAGTGATGTTTTGTGACAGTGTATCTAAAGGTGACCTAGCAGTATATTGCCTTTATAGCAGCAGAAAGTGTCTGGATTTTAGTCTCAAAATGACTGTATACCTTTGCTGTGACCAGTGGTACCTGTGCTTTTGTTTCTTCTGTACAGAATCAAAGCAGGGATTAATTGTCTGTCCTCTTTTGTTCTATGATATGCTAAGTGATAAAAGCCAGGAACTTTCTCCTTTTTATACCTCACTAAAATTCTTATACTCAGTTGCTGTGCCATGTTTCTGTGTAGGATGTTGAAATACATGTATTTTTGACACTGAGCTCCTACACCCATGTTCTAGTATTGTGAACATTTTCATGTCATAGTTAGGTTTCTTGTACATTGCAGCTGATTTTGCTGTTGCAGTTATTTTGTGTCTTAGCTGCAAGCTTCCATTATTTATTTGTTTTCTGTTCTAGCTCTTTAAGATTTCTCCCCGTAACAATTACTTTATTCTAATATAATTTTTTTTTTCTTAGTAACTGTTATCACACTTATAGTTAACTCAAAGAGGCTTTAGTTTGGGTTGTTTTTTTTTTTCTACTCCACATGATCTTATTCTGTTGCAAACTCAGCAGGAACACAGCACTTAATTGTCACAAAAAGGCTGGAACACCTGTGACAATTTAAGTGGTTGCCACCTTTAACTTTTAAATCACAATGTTCCCACATGAAAATGGATTGTATGTATTTGATTAGCAACAGGGTCTCATAAAGTAGAGAAAGTAATTTTTTCCCTTTTAGGTTGTAGTATGAGAGGATGTTTCAAATCTTTAGGATATTGCTGACTGCAAACATGGAAGTATTCTGTGGGGTAGGGGTTCATTGTGTTTTTATTTGCTCTCAAACTTGCATATTTTTCATTTTCTGCCATCAGGAGATCTAAAAAGTTTATTCATTTTCATCTTGTTTTTTCTAGTACCTTTTGAAACAGGAACTGGGATTTTCTTACAACATTCTTTGGGATGAAAGGTTAAGAAACATTAGCTAACGTTTTGTAAGTAACAGATACAGTTAAATAGGAAAACACAGCCTTTTTGGCAGTGAAGAGTCAATGACATGAAAATTTGAGCATGTATAAATATGAAGGAGAAACAATCTTCTCATAATTGAAGTAACTTGAAGGACAGCAAATAAAATGTCTAACCCTGAAGTCAGGAGACTGTTTTCTTTCTAGTGGTTACGTAGCACTTAATCACTTTCAAATAATATGGCAGATTTTGTGCGAATTTCATCATTCTGGCACTGACAGAAGTTTTAATTTGTCAACTCTATGCATAGTAATTTATTGTTATTTTTCTTGTAAATGTCAGTATTCAGAGCCAGCCCATCAATCTATGGAACATGTGGGATCCCTGCCAGTCCTATCACTATTTGTTGGGTAAAAAATAACTAGAGCTAGTAATGTGCTAGTTGGTTCATCAGGACTAAAACTCCTGTGCTCACCCCAAGTCCCTTTTCTCAAAGCTGATGTTACTTTGAGTCTATCTCTCAACAACCTATTCACAGGTTCCTGCAAATATGTAGATGTTTATCTTCTTTGAGACCTCAAATCTTAAGTCAGATTTGATTGACATTGATTGAGGGATTCAGCATTTGTTAGGGGGTTACTGGATAGATGGATTGACAGTGCTTTGCATGAGGAAGGAGGAAAGATAATCTTCTGTATCCCATGAATGAAAATGGTGGTGATATCCAGAAGTTGTACATCTTTGACATTTAATTATGTGTAATTTTCCATGCAATATATGAAATATTTTATATCTGCCAAATAAGTAGACTGAGAAGTCTGTACTCCCATTGTCTTCTTTGGATTCTACTCCTCTTATACTTTTTTCAGAGAGACTGGTGGTGGCTGCTGAGCACTGTGAAGAGAGTCTGGAAGATTTGCTACGAGAAGGAAAGCCAGTCAGGTAAGGTATCAAGCTAAACTCAGATCCACTCACCATAATTTCATGTCATCTATGGCAAAATCCCAAACTTTTTTCTAACTTTTACTGGTTTATGTAAATTTTACTCTGTTAATGTTTAACCTAAAGACGTTGTTTTTCAGACAAAACACATGCCTGTAAGAGGGAGTACTTATTTCCATACGATTCTAAAAGCCAGAAGGATTATGGCGAACTTGCTTAAAACTGAAACATTTGTAGCTCATGCTGTCTGTCTTGTAATACTAGTTTGGGGTTTTCTTCTTTAAAATAAAATTAGACCTATGACTGGATAAGTATCTTTCTAAGAATTAATTTGAAGACTGTATGCCTGCCAGATGATGAAATTCAACTTTTCACTAGAACACACAGCATTTGTGTGTGTTTTTCGTATGCAAAAATGTATTTATTTATTAACTAGAAGGTGGACAGGATGTCAGATACATATGCCAGGGTGCTAGTAAGAGATTTACATTTGAGTTAATACAGTCAGTTCAGCAAGGCTTTGGTCAAAACAAAGTCCAAAGGCTGGATGTCAAGAATATTTGCTTTCATACTGGGATGTACGGAATTGTTGAACTGTATCTTTAAAGACTCAAACAAACAAAATTCCCATTAGACTTGTTGCTGAAAGTGTTAACAGCAGTTTTAAGTCTGTCACTAGTATCTTAGGAGCAAAGAAGTGGCATCTTGTTCTAAAGAATATGTAACGCAGAAAATGAAAAGAGTGGAAGAGGAGTAACATGATTTCAGTTTGGAATAACAAGACATCATAGGCTAACTGGTTATTTCCAGAGCACACAAATGTATAAATACAGAGCACATTTAGAGAAATCCAAAGTCTCTTCATTCTAGTTTCTCAAAAGTTTATAGCAAACATTAGATTTCATCTCTCTTGATGTTCATGAAGGCATTGAGATTATGATTAGTCAGTAAAATAATCAACGGGGTTTTATGTGTCTTCCCAGTTACCGTTGGGCATCACAGGTGGGCTGTGTTTGATCAGGAACTATACAGATAAATTTCATGTGACTCATCCCAAGTTCGATTTGTATAAAAGGTGTAATACTGGATCTGTAGCCTTTTGAGCCTTGCAACTCCTCAATAGGATGCTAACAGTGTTGTCTGGCAGAGGTAAATCTAAATGTGAAATGGCCCATGCGTGCTTGCTAGCTTTTTGTGAACTTAGGCTTGTATGACGGTATGTGTTGAAGAGGAATGTTAGGCAAATACGGCTTCCATTTTTTTTAAGGTAGAGAGGTATTCAGGTGCAAAGGGCTTTTCATGTGTGGTATGGATTACAGCCCTTCACACAGTTTTGCATCAGGTTATTGTTATGGAAAGTTCCAGAAATAGTTAAAGCATCAGAAGTTCTTTGCTTTCCTTTTTCACTCAGTTCTCACACTGTTCTTTGAACATGTGTATCCTGGTGTGAGATGAGAAGCAACCCAGGCTGCCTGCTGCCTCTTGACTGTTTTGAGAAAACGTGCATGGAGCTGTTCTAATTTGCTTTGAATTGCTTGATATAGTATACTTATGTAGATACTCTTGACAGCTTCTGTTGCAATTTAATCTTGCAGCTTTAGTATTGCAAGGAGCAAGATAACCTTTCCGAGGGGAAAAAAAAATTGTTTGTAATTCTATAAACAAAACTTTCTCAAATAACAGTTGTGGTTATATGCATATCCATTATTTTCCTCTGTACTAGGATGTGGTTTGTGTCATCCAGAAAGGTTTTTTGAGACCTTTCTGGCTAGTTTGCTGGGGTATGCAGTTTCGGGGTTTTTTATGTGCTGAAAGAAGTTACTTAGTTTGTGACAGTTTCCTCAGCTATTTGGGCTGTGGCTTTGTTGACAGTAGATGCCTAAAGCTTGGCTTTATTTTTTCCTCTTGGCTCGTGAGAGTTTTTACTAAAATAAGTTGTCCTGGTATCTGATTTTTCTTTTTAATGAGCCAATTGTGATTTCTTCAGTAAACTGTAACACCTAAGGCATAGGGCTAAAATATAGCCCATATGAATGTTCATAGCTTTAAGAGACATTAGTGATTCATCTACTGTAAATTACAGCTTTTGCAGTAGTAGCTAAAAGATAAATTATGTTCATTTCATATGAAGCTTCTTGCAAGATTGGTGTTTTTCCTCTATGGGTTTTGTTTTGGTTTTTTTTTTTTTTGTTTTTTGTTTGTTGTTTTTTTTTTAATAAAAACAGGCATTTTTGGTTCTTATGTGAGACCCATACATTTCCAGAAATAACTTGGATGGGCCAATTCACAGTTACTGGTTATATGATCTGTCTATATCAATTACTTTTGGAGGGAAATATTTGGCTTTTTCCATGTATTCTGATTGTATTGGTCAATGATAGCATAGCTGGTTACACATCCGGAGTTGATGTGTATGCTTTTGCAATTAATTTTATAAACTGTTTGTGGAATGTGAGAAGCTGCTCTTCTGGTTTCTAAATTAATTTTCCTTATGCTTGCCAGTAACCTAAGTCCTTTGCACCTGTACCACAAGCTGATGTAAAGTCAGCAGGAAACCTTCTATTATGTTAGTGCTGAAATTCAAGACATTACATTATGGACTGTCTGTCTTTCCATACATACTGGAAAACAGGCCATACAGCTGTTTGCTAGTTATTTGCAGTTAATCTTTCCTGAAGTCATGCATCAAGTGTAGCACACATTCCTTAATATATGAATTATATTTAGGAAAAAAGGAAATCCAAGGAAGTTACTTGTTCTATTAACCTGAGTCTCACCAAGTTTTCTAATTCTAACTAATCAGTTGCCCATAAGGGCTGAATACTGGAAATCAGAGCTCTAACCATTTACCTTATCTATTGTGTCACAGTGCAGCGAATAATTTTACTAAGCATACCCCCAAAATTTTTCTAGAACTTGGATTTATGATTATTTACAATATTCAGGAATTCGTTACCTAACAATACTGTGACAGCAGACTCCAGTAATTACAGTGTGTCATTGTCCTCAAAGTTAACATGTTCCACTTCACTTTCAAAGGGTAATGAAAGTGTTTGGTAATTTATGGGCAGATTATTTTCTCTTTTAAGCAATGCATATTTGGGATCCTAGAAGGAGTATATGCTGCTGTTAGAACTCTTTTATCAGGTAAATTTCAAGAACTCTCAAATGGTTGAAATGAGTGGGCTCTTTGCAATTCTTACCATAGGTAACCAGGTGCAGAGAAGGAACCCTCAATTCTTGAGTGTTTTCTGTGTTTTATTCAGGGTTTTATGCCATATGGACACCATAACTACAATTAATGCTTCTAAAAGTGCTTCCAAAGGGCATCACAATAACAGCAGGGAAACTCTTTTGGAGTTCTGTGCCACGGGGAACTCAAGCTGCAACCATGGATAAGAGTTTTAGGGTAGGATATGGTAGGATAAAACTTTAGTTATTGATGTCCCATTTTTTACTAGACCAGTCTCCATTGTCCTCTGCGTGAGAGATTAGTGTCTGGGTCATTGTTTCCTGTTTGTTTAATTCCCAATTTATTATTCTGTTTGTTGTTACTCTGGGTTAGAGAAGGTATGCACTTAATTGTAGTTTATAACAGTCACATTAGTGCAAAAACAGCATGTTTAGGAGTCAGTTAAATTTTAAATTTTAAAGGGCTATGAATTTATTTAGGTAGTCAAGCAAAAAATAGTAAATATCTGATTTAAGCTCAAAGTAGTTTGCTGCTGTTCAGAGATTTGAAAACATGTCTTGGTCCGGCTGGCTTCTTCTGTATTACCTTGTGCATGCAAGGATATTTTCTTGTGAATGAATTGAAAATAAGTCACAAAAAGTTATGAGAAGCAGTTTTGTACTTCAGCAACCTCACTAAGGGTAATTTTTATGCTTGTGGCAGTCACAATTTTATGAGCTTTTCAAAGTTGCTAGTTATTTTAGCACTGTTGATGCCACAGACCTGAATGTGCCTTTATATTTTAAGCTTCTCCATCTTTTAAACACATCTAAGACTACTCCTTTGGGATACCTTTTCCAGACAGTGGTAAAGGAGTTATTTTCTCTGCTCTTATGCTGTGATAGTTGGAGTTGAGAGCTTTTCCTTCTCTGTCACGCTTGAAGTGTGTTTCTTCTTTGAAGAAGTTGATCTGCACTTGTATTCGTAATAATAAAAATGCTGGCAAATACTGACATTCAGCAGACTTTTGGCATCTACAATAGAGTTTCTGGACAGGTCTTCAACTTGTGGCTTGAGCAGTCTGAGTTCTTCAGTAAAACATAGTTGTCATATGCTTTGAAAGTCACGGTTTTGAAAAATTACTAGTGAACCGTCAGAGATACAAGGTATAGTTTTGTTATACACGGAACATTTGATAGGAAACAGACTGTGTCTGCAGCTGTTTACTAGTTTGGAGAAAACATGATCTGACTGATTTGGATGAGTACATTTTATTTGACTGCATTACACAGTTGTCTGCTCAGTGATTGGATTAGATTTCTTTATGCCATACTTCCTGTTGGTGTGTTTTTGGCAAACTTGAAGTAAAACTGTGTTGCAGAAGAGATTTTTAGATGGGGGGGGGGGGGGAAGCAATTTCTGAGTAGCCAGAGATTCTTAAAAGTATTGTAAGACAGGTGCAAGTCATCAAAAGGCTGAAGCTTTTACATGATTTGACTTAAAGAGCTGTGTATGAGCAGAACTTCAAGGGCTGAGCGTATTCTGCTTTGAATCAAGTCTGCATTGAAATTTCACATGAGAAATCCATATGTCATAATGAGGCTGCATTTAGCAAGGATAAATGATGTAGTAAAATGAAGTAGCATTAATAAACAAACTTTTTTTTTTTTTTTTCCTAAGCATGTGTGAGAGTCTCTAGTTTGGGCATTTACTGTTTGAAGAGTTTTCCTTTAGTTTCTTGCCAATGCTTTACTTCCAAAGCTATGACGGAAGATTAGCCATTTGTCCAGACTTGTTTATATATTGTCCAATGATGCTTTTCTTCATATAGGAGTACTTTTATTCCTGTAAGTAATCTTTAGTCTGACTGCAAGTCTTCTCATAGTGTTCCTTCTAGCATAGATTGTCTCCTGTGACTGCCTTTTCCCTCACAGAAACAAAACAATCATTTGAAATAGAAAAGGGGTGTAACTTTCAAGAGGTGGTTGAGGTGAACATTGTTGATCTTGATGGCTGAGGGACCTTTTTTAGGTATGGAACCAAATTCTTTGTGTAGTTAGCTGCAGTGTTTGGTGGCAGCACAATGACATCCCAGAACATGTGCCTGTGTCTCTCTTATATGTGAAACATAACAGTGGGTACATGCTTATTTCTTAGCTTACTCTGTTCCAGGAAAAAAAGGAAAACAGAAGAATCCTACTCTTTGAGGATATGATAGTCCATTTCTTGCTATTAAAAAGTAGATATGATGGCTGCGTACAATATAAAATCTGTAGATGTGGAAAAAGTGTGTAGTAATATTTCAACCTTTTGCTCTACTATGCTGCTTCTGTAGTTTCTTGTAGATACTTTGTACAGATTTCTGTGCTAAAAGCAGTATTAAAGATCTTGAGCTAAATATGAGTTATGCTGAGTTAATTGAGAACAAAAGTAGCAGAGAGTTTTCAGTCTTCAGTATCTAGTGAAAGATGATGATGAGTTTCTTTCAAACAGATCAAATGCCATCCTCAGTGTGAGAGTGGCTTCATCCTGCGGAAACATTTCTACAAGGAACTGTGAAAGGATCAGTGTTAAGATTCCATTCTGCATAAATGGACAAACTACTACTAATGAGCTAATGGCTGAAAAAAACAAATGTCAAATTTGTACTGTGCAAATCTTACTGGATTTGAGGCACATTATTAATCTTAATGTTGATTTATTATAGTTGTGTTTAGAATGAAAATTGCCTGTACACTTGTGAGAGCAAGATGTGATTAGTATAGAGTTATTCTAACTTAATACAGTGTTTGACACTTCATCCTGCTTCTATGAAGGAAAAAAAGGAAGAGCTAACACTCATTAAACTTGCTATATAGTGTGCGCTTCTAGAAAGGGATTATAATTTAAAAGTGCAAGTTGTTGCATTTGGAACTACTGACTAATGTCTTCAGGAGAGCATTTGTCACCAATTAGTGATGAGGCAGCTGGCTTATACATTGATATGCTTGCAAACATTTCTAACGTCATTGTGGTTTGAGATTGTTTCTTTTGTGCATATGGATGCTCTCTCTTTCAAGTTCCTCTCTATAGTGCAAATAGCCCCAGACCCAAGCTAGCTGCTTTCCTGCCTAAAAGCTGTGTTAGTTACATATTGTCCCTACATCAGGGTCGTGCCAGACTTGAAATAATAGATTCATAGAATATAATGTTACGGGAAACATCATATAGCCATTTTTTCCCACCCTGCAATTGTTTTGGGCACCATACCATGGGCACAGCACTAAGTTGACTGAATTGCTCGGCTCCTAAACCAACAGGACCTTCAGATGCACAGATACATGTGCAGACAGAAGAAACTTGTGTTGGGACTGAATATATGCACTTGCATGTGTGTTTATAGCTAGATAGATACCACGGAATTGGAGAGTGCTGTGATAGGAGTGTTTAGAAGGTTAGAATGCTGGCAGATTTGGCTAGTTTCAAGGTTTAAAACTTAATTTCATTCATTAACAGCACGCATCTTGCTAGAGGTTAACTCATGCATGTTATTAATCATCACTGTGTGCACTAAACTCTTAGTCTTTAACACATACTGTAAATTAGATGTGAGCATACAATACCACAGAACTGATGCTGTACAGTTAACAGTAGTAGCGATGGCCCTGGGTGGTTCTTGGAAGTCAAGGTCATTATGCTTGAGAGCTCTGTGAGTGAAGTAAGAACCAGTATGAACCAGTCTTTCTCCTACTGTTATCAAGACCGATGTTTTTATCACCATGCTCTAGCCCCCACTAGTGGTGGTCTTCTGTACTCCCAGTACAGCTTGTTTTGTTTTATGTTTTGTCAGTCATCCTTCTTAGGTATTTGGGAGTATGTCTTGCATATTTACAGTCTGCTGTGCTTCTCTTGTGCTTTTGTCTGGCAACTTTTGGTGATAGATTTCTCCTACATGCAGCTATATCTATCTCTACTTGCTCCTTTGGTGATCACATTTCTCATGTCTCTTTCAAGGAGATTTAATATTAATTATGTGTCAATTTCTACTTTATAGTTACAGACATCTCCTTTTGGCTACACGTAAGTTTATTGTTACCTCTCTAGGTAGGTGTTTCCTGCCTGTTGTGGTGACACGTATTGGGATACAGATCAAAGTGATACACTTCTAATGCCTCTTGGAATATTAGTTGCTAGTGATGAAATTCCTAAGCACTATTGCTTATTGGCCTAGTTGCAAAGTCCCTTTGATCACCTGCATTTGAGACCGTTCTCTTGGAACTTTCCATTCTGTTTCACTTTTGAGTAGCATCTGTAACATTGATATAGGAAACCAGATTTTTTGAGCTAAACGCTAAACTGTCCCTAAGTACAGCTTTTAATATTACATATTTAGAGGTTTCAGAGTTTTTTTAATTGTGGTATAGCCAAGTTGTTTATTAAAAGAACACCGTTGCAAAGTCTACTGATCTACAGGAAATGCCTGGCTTTAGGAGAAGAGCTGTGCATTGTTGCGTTTTGTTCATAGCTTTAAAAATTCTCTTGTACCTTTATAAAATGGGGATGGGGGGGCAGGACTTTAATTGGTAACGTGGCTTGTTGCTAATGCTTAATCCTCACATGCAGAGTTGCCTGCAGTCTTTCTCAAAGGCTGAGAAATTTGTAAAGAGATTGCTTTAGTGCAGTTACACAAAGTTCTGGCTGCTTTTCCTGCTATCCTGTAACTCAGAAAAGAGAAAACATGCTTCGTTATCATTCCTACTCATAGTGGTTATATTTGTTTCTTTGAAATTACTTTCCTTTTAAAATTTTTTTTAAAGTTAATTATCTTCTAGTGCAGCTACTCTGTTGTGAAGTAGCCAGCAGGCCTGCCCTGCTCCTTTTTTCCCCCTTTTCTTTTTTAACCTGGCAGTGCTTCACAGAACTGCAGAAATTAATAACAAAAAAATCAATCCTTTCTGGCTGCAAGGACAGCATTATTTATTGTTAGCTAGTCACGATTCCTAGAGCTGTCAGTTCAGTTCATACTGCCACACAGCTGCAGTAATGTTAACTGCATTAATAACTACACTTCAGCTTTTCTTTTAAAAGTTTTCACTGATAGATTGTCAATGAGATTTCTCTGGTCCACCTGGGGCATCACAGAAAGAATGAGAGTATCCATCTCCTTATATAATGAAGTTAGGGACCCATCACTTCTGTTGCAGTGGGAAGGAGAAAGACTGGCTAATGTTAACCAAAACTATTCTCATGCCATAGATATATGTCTTCATTAAAAATAAAGTAAAATATGCAGTTGTCTATTGTAACCTTCAATGGGAGAAAGCACCCCTATGACCTTAAAGTGCCTGCTCAATACCTGGCTCTCAGTTGCAGTAGGGCAAGGGCCCTCCACCCTGAGAAGCTAACCATGTGTGCTCCCTGGCTGCAGTGGAAGAAGCCCTGGACAGCTGCAGCTGAGACTTCCTCCCCTGCTTGTGCCCTCCTGGTGCTGTGGACAGGAGTTCATACAGGAAATGCTGTCTTTCTGAGCTAGATTGGCAGCTAGCTCAGTCATGGGGATGACTTGTATGTAGTCTGGCTGTACTCCCCTTTGCCATCAGTGCTAACGTGTCTTTGTGGCACCCAGGAGCATATTTTTAACCACAGATAAGGTTAAAAAAGCCTTGGATGACCTGTGCTGACAAAGAGACTTTTGTCAGGCTATCTCTTTATTACAAAGTAATGTGATCTAGTAGGAACAGATGTGTACAGCAAATACATATTTTAGGGGTGCTGATCCCATGCTATACACTTTTAGGGGTGCTGATTCCATGTATTTCCCTTCAGTCTGCTCAAGACCAAATATCCATTGGCAGGGCAGTAGGCAGGTTCTGGATCCTACCGTCTGGTTAATCTAGAAGGAATCCAGTTTGTGTGCTCTGAAACCACTCTCTGAATCAAGCATGATAGGAGGGTATACTTCAAAAGTGTGCTCTGATCCAAACTCAAGTCTTAATGTTTGAACTCCATAGGTTGCCTTGAGATCTTTGCTGCAGACACAGAACTGAAGGTTGCTGTTCTTATTTGTTTAATAAAGCTCAGTTTTGCATAAGCTGCGGAAAAGCTTTTATATATCCTTGTTTATGTATCCCATTTGCTGATTAGCAAAGTAACTTGTAAATAGAGTCAAGCTTCTCCTTTCTTCTTAGTTGCTCAGAGTTCCTCACAGATATGATTAATTTTCAAGGATGGAATACTTACCCTGTTTCATTACAGAGTGAAACAAGGGAAGCTAGAAGTTGTGGGACATAGTTCTGGCTTTACTTTATATTAGTAAAATTACAGGTAAGAAGCTGAAGGTAGATGAGGACTGTTGGTTCTTGTACAACTTTGTGTTTGTTTGTGTGTACCTGTTGGGGGAAAAGGTAATTATTTTTCCATATATGTCTTCGGTAATCTCTATGTATTCTTAATTTTTCAATGTAGTACCTATGAGGTTGCTCGCTTTTGTTTTGTGCCACTATAGTGAGATGGTATAACATTTATAGCCTTCATGCAAGTTCTTAAAATTCCAAACGTTTGTTCGTGTGTTATTTTCTTGACCCTTTGCTACCATAGAAAAGCTTTTTCTGTGTGTGTTTGGTTTCTTTAAACAGAATGATAATGCCTACTTTCAGTGCATTTCAGTGATAATGTCTACTTTTTTTCCTTTTCCCCACCTAATGATTCTCATGCAGTAGTCACAAGGTCATCTTTAATCTTGGCAGAAGATTATTCCTTGGCTGCTGCTTGCACTAAATTATGCGTGCAGGACGACTGTTGTGTGCAGAGAAGCTAAATTCTTAAAGGGAACTCAGTTCTTTGACTGTTAGGTCTTTGAAGAAGAGAAGCTCTCTATTTTTTTATTGTCTGGATGTTTTGAGAATTCTATTAACTTTTTGTGCATTTGAGTGATTTTGGACTTTTTTTTTTTTTTTTTTTTTTTTTGAGCCCCAAAACAAGGGCAAAAAAAAATGTTGGATTTTTGCAGGAGACATGATGTTTAGAATCCCATTGCTACTATTTCTTTCTTAACCGTAATACACGATCTTTGAGTTCAGGGAGTATTTTAATGGTTGGTAGCCTTTTGCTTTGGGTGCCTGAGTATGAAAGCTGTATTTCCAGGAGCTCATCTATTCTGTTTACTTCCAGCATAGTGAAGAGTGGCACATCTGTGCAAGCAGGGAGAGGTTCAAAGATAAGGAAAACACTGGATTGTACAGTACCTGCTTGCTCTGTGATTAATTTATGCTTGGCTTCCAGACATAGCTGAAGTTTGTGCAAGTTTATGATGAAATATAAAGGCAGACATGTGAACTCTTTCTTGTCTGCTATTAATAATATTTTGTAGTCTCCAGAAGTCATTCAGGTTTAAATCTCACTAAAGGAAATCTAGGCATTAGGTTGTTGGGGTTTTTATTTATTTGTTTGGGGTTTATTTTAACTCTTCAGACACTTTGATCTTCAGAGATCTGCAGACTTAATATGGTGATGAAAAATTAGATGAGCATTGGAGACATGTTTCTTTCCTGCACTTCAGTTATGGCTAGTCATTTCCTTTCTGTACAAAATTTCCATCAAATCCTGAGCAGACAACTTTATCTTGATTTTATTTTCTAGTGATTTCTGAAATCTCTTTTTTCTTCTGCTCTTGTAATTTTATCAAAGATGATGAACAATTTACACAAGCCAAGTTCAGCTGTTTTGCTAGTGTGGCTATTACAGAAGTAATAAAACATTGGGTTTGCTTTTCTTTATGGAGAAAGTTTTTAGCACCGTAAAACCACTGTTACAGTCCACTATGTGTGCATAAGCGTGTTTATACACGCAGAGAAGCTGACATGCAAACAAATTGGCATAAGGAAAGAAAATGGATTGACTTTTTTTTTAATAAAGAATGCTTAAAGCAAACTTGTAATTCTTTGGATATCCCCCACTTTTATTTCAATGTATACATCTGCTACAGACCAAGAACTATGTAATATAGGAGTGAAAGCCCCTTCTGAAAGACTCAACCAAAAGTATAGTTTCCAAATA
This sequence comes from Lathamus discolor, assembly GCF_037157495.1. Lineage (NCBI taxonomy): Eukaryota > Metazoa > Chordata > Aves > Psittaciformes > Psittacidae > Lathamus > Lathamus discolor. The sequence goes on from NC_088884.1 coordinate 111,396,326, forward strand.
AAATATCTTAGCTTTTTTGTCTTATGAATAATGTCACTCTAAGCAAAAACTTTTTGGAAAGCTTCCTCTTAGTAGTGATCTCAAAATAATCCCATTGCTCGCAGTTGGAAAGTATGACAGGACTTTTAGTTTTGTAATGACATGGTTGCAGAGTTGCTTCTAAGAGCAAATGCAGCTTATGACCCACTCCCCGTCAAAATGAAAACTTCAAAATTTTGCTGTCTTGGTGTTTGTTTCTGAAGAAATATTGCTGTGAGACTGATCTTTGTAGCAGAGAATCCTTAGTGATGATAAATCAAAGTTATCTGTAAGAAGTGGATATAAGGTTACAGCTTCCAGTTTATAAGGTTTGAGTTCTGCCTGTATAAAGACAGTGGTGGCAGGAGAAGAATCCTCTGGAGCTAAGCCTGCAGGGTATAGGAGCTCAGGGTGAAAATAGGCTATTTTAGTATCTCGCAATAACATACCTCAAATATATGAACATTTGTTTTAAGACAGTTCTTCAAACGTACAGTCTAAGGTAGCCCACTGATACTGTTCTTTCATATGTACATGGCTGTGCCTTTGATTAAGAAAATATTTTCCTTCTGGCCTTGGCGTGTAAAAAGAAGCTGCACTAAGTTAACTGTAGCACAGAAAGACAGTTCTGGTAATATCCTCCTGTCCACCCCACTTCCCTTTTTTCCTGGCAAAGACCATGCTAGTGAACTCTGTGCAGTATTACCTCTTTTCTTAATGGGAGGAGGCAGAAAAGCAGTGATGAAATTAATTAGCAGTATCCTGTCAGCAAACCTTTGAAGCAGTAATTTTGAGTGAGTAATGCAAAATAGTACTGAGACTTGCTGACTTTACAGAATCGCTGCTGAGCAAGCACATGGTAATGTCTATTTTAAGTGTAGTATTGAAAGCTTTGAGTAACTTTTGGATACTGTTTGGGTTTGCTAACAACACAGGATGGGCAGTTTTGGTTAGTTACTGACCAGACTGAGTTTCTGACAACTCTGGTTCAATTAAAATTTAATGCGTGGGCATTAAACACTGTTTTTGTTTCTTGGTGTGGATTCAGCAGTCATTAAAGATATCAGTTGACTATAAACAGGGAGAGTGGAAATCATACTTTTATTAAACCTTTATAGTGAATGATTATGATGACTGTAACAAATTATCATGGTCTTCTTGAGAGAATACTTTAAACAGACTTGATGTCAACGTAGTGTTGCCATAATTGATGTTAGGTCCACATTTATATTTAAAAATTTGACTTTTTTTTTTTCTTAACCAAAAAGCTTACATTACACTATGTAATAGATATGTAATAAACAATACATAATGTGATGTAAGCTTTTTTAAAGCATAATTTCTTCTTAAATCATTAACAGGTATTTGAGGGGAAAAAACGAAAACATGGAAGGATGGTGTTCTGTAGATTTAGTCCAGTTGAAGTCATCATTTTATGTTGGTAATAATTCAAAACATCACATAGGTGTCTTCAAAAGCATAGGGTCTGAGTCAGGCATTGATCTATCATTGCCAGTTGACTTTTCAGCGTGCAAGCAGCAATTATTTTTTATAATTATTATAAGCAAATGTTAAGGCCTCTGTACTTTAGAGAGCTGAAACTTAACATACCTTATGCCAAGAAGTTTAGATGTTGATCCGTTCAGATACAAAGGAATTATAGTCCTTGCCTAGAGCATGGGTTTTGATATCTGGTTTGGAGCTACACAAGGTACGCCTGAGCAACAGAAGATCCAATTTATTGCCTTCTATTGTAAAGGAATAGTATCCTAGCTGAGGTTAATTTCCTTATTTGCTTTTTAAATGTCAGCTGATTGTTTTCCTGAGTCTATCAGGTTGTAATAGACCTTGCCAAGACTGTTGATCACGAAAGGTATGCCCTTTTAAAGGTACATGTATATGTTTAGAGGAAGTCTAAAAGAAAGCACAATAAAGATTTTTTTGAGATCTGACTTCATTTGATCTTAATTCTACTCCTGTATTTTACCAGTTTACTCTTTTTGGAGAAGGAGAGGAGAATGCGAGATGTGTTTTTTCCTTTAATGAAATGTGGGCAGTGTGACGTATGGTGCATGTATATAATGCTATTTAAGCTAAGTTCTTTTTTGTATATTTTGAGGTCACTGTCTTGGTTTTCATCCCATTAGCTTTTGTTATTATACCATTTATATATGAGTAAGCTGAGGCTAAGATTCTAAAGATTACTTCTTAGGAGTTAATCAGTGGCACAATCGAAAACTGGGGTTATGGCTGTGTCTGTCCCCTTCCATGCATTAAACCAGATGGCACTAGAGGTTTCATTAAGATGATGCTTTATAAGGTGTGCTTACTTTTTAAAAGGACTTTGTTCATTTGCTCCCCCAGTTTATGGGAGGGATGCTGAATGTCTTAAAGGAATTCAAGATGCAATGTTTTCAAAATATTTGCATTATAAGGAGCAGATACATTTAAATCATTCAGAGTGAGAATGATCTGAAAAATCACCCATTAAAGGTCTTTGTGTGAAATCTGCTTTACATATGAAGTTGTTCTTTGTCTGTGCCTTCATCCATTGTTTTATGGACTTTTTTATTGTACATTACAAGTCGAGACCTTCATAAAAATGTAACATCATTTGTATTGCTTTTAAAATTGTGCTTTCAGCTTAGAACTTTAAAAAAGGAATAGAAGGACTTTTTAAGTTTCCTCAGGTGGGCAGTGTGACCTTGTTGAAGATATCCTGTGTGAAATACCTTTGTGCGTGAGTTAGAGACTTCCTGAGGACTCTGCGCATAAAAATTCACTTTTTTGTCTTGTATTTTCTGCTTGTTGCATTCCCTTCCAGTTCATTTCATTCTGATAATGTGAATGTATTTTGAAGTAAATTGGCAGTGTTTATAATCTCAGTCCCCAGTGCCATTTTTTAATCAAACACATAATAAAGTGCTAAATAAACCATTCCCACCTGCATCAAACTCTTTATGTTCTGTGTAGGGTATTTTGTAATTTATTTACCCAGGAAGACCCAATTTATCTGCACATCTGGTTTTCAACCCTGTCCTGCTTTTTATCCAGTTTTCCAGCTGGTTGATTGAGGCATAAGGAGGTCAGATGGCTTTCTTGAGGTCAGTGTAGTGATTGTCTCAGCTGGGATTATACCCAAACTTTATCGTTTGCTATAAGCACTTGACCACACCGCCCTGAACCAGTCTGTCCACATTGTTGGCAGTAACTGAACTAACTGCAAGTGTCATTTTCTTTGGTTTATAGTTTTGCTTGTATTGATATATTGTCACTTTTATGAGCTCGGAGACATTACATCTGTTCACAACCTGGTCCCATTCCACTTTGAGCAGACACAATTTTTTTGTGATGAATCTCTTTCCTGGATTCCAAATGCGTGTTAGTTTCACAAGTTCTGGGGTAGTGATTGATGACATTCCTGGTTTGTGTTGTTCTGGTATGCTTCCTCAGGGCAGACTCTGTCTGACACTCCTCTTTGGAAGAGGAACCCATGTTTTTGCTCCTGTGTATCAGTGCCATAAGCTTCTTAAGACTCCTGGCTGCTGAGATTCTCTTCCTCCAGAGTTTACTTGTTTTCAGCAATAGTACAATGTTAGAACAAGATGCACAGATTTGATAAAGGGTTTCCTTAGGCATGCGTTTCTGTGTATGTACTTATGAGTTGTAAGTCTGAGGAAAGAGAAGCTCTGGAACATGGTACCATCAGCATAATGTTATCCCATTTGGTCTCGATCTGCCTTCCTGAGGGAAGTCAAAATAGTTCTAGTTCCAGTTTTTGTTATCAACTTCCTCTTGCCTGAAGTTGCCACTGCATTGAAGAATCATGACTTAACACTAATCCACATTTTTGTCCCCAGTAGGTACAAAAATCACAGGGCTCTCTACAGTTATGTAGATGATGAGGCTTGCTTTCTGGTGCCAGTCCTGTGCTGTTTGAGTGTCCAGTGGGGCTTCTGTTCCTTTCACTAGACGAAACACTTTTACTCAAAATAGTCCATTAAGTGTTGATTGTCCTGTCACTACTTCCCAGGCACAGCTGCTTTCTTCTACAAAATGGATTAGGTACTCCATGTAGACTGTTATAAGAGCATAAAAAGCAAGTGTAATTTACAGCTGGCCATAACCATTTAAAAATACCACATAGAGAAATAATTCTCCTCTCCTCAAGATTTTTTGCTGCTGCCACTTTGCCTCTAGCCTGTCCTGGGATAGAGTTAAGTTTCTCCCTAGTAGCTGGTACAGCACTGTGTTTTGGCTTTAGTCTGAGAACAATGCTGACAACACACTGATGTTTTAGTTGTTGCCAAGTAGCGCTTAACCTGATCAAGGACTTTTCAGTCTCTCATGCTATGCCAGTGAGGAGAGGCACAAGTATCCAGGAGGGAGGAGAGACAGGACACTTGACCCAGACTAGCCAAAGGGGTATTCCATACCACAGCACGTCATACCCAGTATATATATATGGCGAAGTTACCTGGAAGGCCCAGATCGCTGCTCGGGCTGGGCTGGGTATTGGTTGGTGGGTGATGAGCAATTGTATTGTGTATCACTGCTGGGTTTTTTTCTTTCATTTTGGACAGTTTGGTTGTTTTTTGGGGGAGGTTTTTGGGGGGTGGTGGTGTTCCCTTTTAGTTTTAGATCTTTCTCCTAGTCATTTCCCTTTTCATTATTACTAGTAGTAGTAGTATTGTGTTGTGCTATCTCAACCTACAGGTTTTACTTTCTTTCCCAATCTTCCTCTGCATCCCACTGGGGGTGGGAGGAATAAGCGAGCTGCTGTGTGCTACTTAATTGCCAGCTGGGGTTAAACCAGGATGCAGCCCCAGTACTACTGTCCAGGTATATCTGTGTGTTCTGGTTAACTCCACTGTAATAGCTACAGCTGTCTTGCATCAAAGTTATCAAAAAGGGAGACTGCTTTCTCTAGAACAAGGTAGGACTGGAGAGTACTCTCACTCTTAGCTCTCCATTCCACTAATTATTTTGGGAGCTTATTGTCTTTACTTGGTTCCTGATAAATCCTTCTTTCTCCCTCTCCCTGTTTGTTAATATCAGATCCTTTTGAAGAAAGGTAGGACTCTTGGTATGGTAACTTCTTCTAGTACAACTTTTCCCTTGGTCCAGAATGTATTCTTAGTCAGATGGAAGATTGTACTGGGTGCATTAAGATGATTCTTCATTTTAAATCTGCCTCAATCGGAAAAGTGACAAAAGTATCCTAAGCAGTCATATTAGTTCATCAGTGGGTTTGCAGCACCACAAGAGTTTGAAACTCTGCTAAAACATCTGTTTCCTGACAGGTTAGATTCATTGTTCTTGAAGTAAACTTCCGGAGTACAGCTTTGTGTCCTTAACAGCAAGAATTCAACAGGCTGGAGATCAGGCTGACTGCTAAGTGGAAAAGTTAATGCTTTTTGTGAAGGCACAATGCAGCACCTGCGTACTATTACAGTGTGGAAATTAGTCATTTGTCTGGTATAGCTTTTGGTCTGACAAATTCTGGAGGTAATAAAACAATCCTCATTTTTGTGGGTTTCTAAGTCATCTTCCCTTCTCTCTCCACCCACAAATGCCATGCACATGCCTTTCTTAACCATGCTGGGTTTGTAATGTTGGCTGAACTTGCTCATATTAATTTGTACAGAGGTTATTTCCCCTCCTACTTACAGATGAATTTCTGAAGGAGGAATTCAGTTATCCTTTGTGTTTCCTTTACTGTGGCTTTATACAGTCAAGTTACAGACCTAAACCTGGTATAGGTTTTAATCCTTATATTCTTTTTGCTCTCATTTCTAGAATGAAGGCAGACAAAATATCCCCTTTCCGTGGTTATGTTTCTTCTTCTTCAAACCAGGAAAAAAGCAGACAATTATTAAATCCAAGCAGTTTAATTTTATATCAGTGTAATCCTTTCACTTGAAGAGAACTCCTTTTCAAAAGCCTAGCTGAGTAGGCTACAACTGTAAATTTTTTGGTAACCGGACCAAGGATTAAAATGAAGCCTGTTCCTTGAAAATGTGCTGTTGTAGAGAGATTATGGTCTTTTTTATATCTCTGAAATGTTCCTTTTACAGAGAAAGTCATGTTGCTTTTCTGTTTCTCCCCTTGGTGGAGAGGAGAACCTTAAAACAAGTCTTGTTAGGAGAGGTAGGAAAATGGAGACAACTAGTGCCCCTTCAGATCTGCCAGTTGTTGAAGTGTATCACAGTCATGCTTTTACTTACTGCCTCCTACCATATCTGCCTTGAGCAGTGGATTGATTTGCTTCACAATAGTTTAAAATCACAGCCATGATAATCAGCTGCGGAGATGAACAGGGTATACCATGCCACGCAACTGTCACTAGGTCAGTGGTATAACATGATTGGTAGTTGAACCTGCCACACCTCCATTTTGCTGCCTTTTCTCCTGTATTTTTTCTAGTGCTTTTGCTGTGGTTTATTTGTTTTGTTTTGTTTTTCTCTCACCTCCTGTTAAAAGAGATTGTTGAAACCTCTGTGGTTCAAGAGCCCCAGTGGCTAAACCAGTTCTCTAGGTCTATCATGTTGGACCCTAGCTAGCCTACTGGAAAATAGACTTCCAGATAATCAGGAAAATGTTTCTGAATCTGCTTAGACCTTTCCACCAACATTGGCTGTAGAAACTGGGGGAGAGCTGAGCCACTGAAGTAAGGGGACAGCTGTGGTAGGCATCTCCAGTGAGGCAAGTGAATGCTGTTGAACTTGTCCTTTGGGGGTTTAAATCAGAGGTATCTCTTGTGCTCAGTAGCAGCAATGACTGTTGTCACGCCTTTTGCAATTAAATGCAAATCTCATGGGTAATAACCACAAACAGCATGATTTACCTAATAAAGTAACAACTAGATAATGTGCAACAGCACTATGAAGAGCTTGTTATACAGGGTTCCGTCTCTCCTGGGGAGGTGGTGTACATGCTTCAGCATGAGCGTACTTGGTGGAACACTTCTGCCAAGCAGGGTAGCAAGAGTTTAAGAACACAGAGAATTATGTGCAGTGAAAACTACATATCATACATGTGTTGCTGGTCATTGTAACACCATGGAGATCTTAAATAGCAAAGAACCTAAAAGCAGTATTTTCAGGCATTTGCACAGGTTCTGGTTTTATAAATTTCTAGAGAAGCTGGAGAATAAATGGGTGAGTGAAGCCCCCTAGTGCCACCAGAGCACACTTACTCCTTCCAAAATTGCATTTTAATTTTTAATACAAAGAAACACTTTTTAAGCTAAAATACCTTGTGATGTACTCATTTTACACATGCAGTTGTTTACTTATTAGAAACCTGAATTCTCCATCATTTATTTTTCATGTCATCTTTAGCAAAGCTGTGCAAAAAGCAAACGGATTCTGTTTGCAACTGTTATCGTTAATATTTGCTTTACCTTCAGCCTCCCTGTGTAGTTTTTTGCCTGCTAGTAAGGTAGGTTTTTTACCCTAGTTATTTCCCCCCAGTCATTCTTGGGCAGAGATATACTACACAGCTACTGCTGTCTGATGCTGTGGTGTATTATATAACTTGGGAGTGGGAGGGATGGGGAAGAAAAAGTGCCAGTGAGGGAGGAGTGAGATTTGTGGGGGTTTGGGTTGGTTTTGAGGTTATTAGCTATGCTATGGTCTAGATACAGCAGTGTGGCTTATGGCTTACGTGGCTTAAAGGGAATTTATCTTAGCATAAATTCCCTTTGTGCTTAAGATTTGACTTAAAAGTGTATATTCGCAACTAGCGTGAAGCAGTACAGAGCTCTCCTCCTAGGGAAAAGTTAGAATCTAGAAAATGGCGCCATGTAAGGTAACTTAAAGGTGGCCTTAGACTATTATTGAAACAGCTATTTTCAGTATTTCTGTGTTGCCCTAGTCTCAGAATTTACTGGACCTGTGGCTTTTGTCCAAATATATCTATTTACTCTTGTGGCAAAGTTTTGGCATTCTATCAGGCATGAATTGCAGCTAATAAAGCCATAATAAAGAAATTAATGTTGGTGTTTTGTGAGCTGGTTGGCTTATCACTCTTGCCAGTCTGTAATGCTCCCCCTCATTTTGCTGTTGCACAGATTTTTAGTAAGTAGGAGATGGTGTTGAGCATTGTCCAGAATGTTATTTTATGTTATTCTTTAACAATGAAATAAAAAAAAAAAAAAAGGAGGGGGAGATGTTAAGTAAGGCCTTTAGAAGTAAATATGCTTTGTTTTCTTGATATTTTGTAAACCAGTGTCTTCAAAGTTGCCAAACAAACCTGAAATGGTACCTCTGAGGGTAAAAAGTTAAAAGGAATCTTTTTGGTTGACATTAGGTTGTACCTTTTGTTCTTATTTTGAGTGTACTTTGGAAGCCTAGTACTGGTGGTCTCTGTACAAATTCCTGTTCTCTTGTTCACAGGAGCTGCTCTTTAGGGCTATCAGTTCTTATAGTAAATGATAAATTTTGTCAAAATACATGGTTGTGTCAGAATGATTTGGATGGTAAACTTCATTGGTTTTTTTTTTCTCCAATTAGTAAAGGCATATCTCACAGTTTGTATCACAGAGAGTATTTTATATTTTGTCTCAATTATGTGCTGTTTTGAAGGACCAGTTCAGGGGAAAAAAACTGGTTATGGGATTTTAAGTTGTGTGTGGCACTGAACATATCCTACCATATTCAGTGTTAATTCCTTAAACTGTTTTGGAATTGTAAATGTCTTGTTTGTGTTTGGAATAGCTGTGGAATTTTTACAAATTAAAAAGGGAAACATAGGGTTTTATCTCTTCTTTTTCCTGCAGTTCTTCAAGGATCTTATGCATAGCATATGAAGTTTTGCAAGGTTTGCAATATATGAATGAACACGGAATGGTCCACCGAGCACTCTCCCCTTGCAATATTCTTTTGGATCGAAAGGTATAGTTACATGAATAAATCTATGGGTTTGTTTGTTTGTTTGTTTGTTTTTCTCTTGCTGCCAATAAGTAGCATGCTATATATGTATGTATATCTCCATATATATGTATATGGAGATTGGGCAGTCGCAGTCCTTCTGATGGGGATAAAAAATGCATATCTGAAAACATACTGGTTTTCCTTTGGGTTTTTTGGAGAGGGGGCTGTTGGTTTGGTTTTTTTTGGTATTTTTTTGTTTTAACCTAGTTTCCCACCATTTCTAAATTTCAAATGTATTTCAGATTTTATTTTTCTCTTTTCCCACTTTCTTGTATCCCAAACCACTTTTTTCACCCTTTTGTTCTGAAGGTGGTAGTCCAAGTATACTTGTCATCATCGTAATTACTTACAAGACCTTTCTAGTTGTTTAAATAGGGAAGTATTTTTCCTGGCTAACTAGCTGTTAATATTTTCTGTATTTCATGGTGATCTGATACGTGACTTTTAAGATATCAACATATTTCTTTATTCATGTTGGATTATTAAAATTCTAGTGTCAGTTCTGTCACAGACTGTTGAGGTGGCAGTGCGGCATATAGGTTATGCTTAGCAAGGCTGAGAGAAACTGGTAGCTGCTGTTGTACTCAAAGTAGTTGCTTTATCTGAACTTGACAGCTAACGAGCTTAACCTGTCTGCGTAACCTCTCTCTCCTTCCCCTTCTTACTGAGTTTAGCCAGAATGGCTAGTTCCTTCCTTTGGAAGATGGAAAGAAAAGAGAGGAAGAAGGAAGGAACACTAATTTTTTATACTTGTAAACAAATGAAAATCATAATAATGTTCTCACAGCAAAAGTACTTTAGGATTTGAAGATATTCCTAAAATCTATAAAAGAACAAAATATGGGCCATGAAACAATAAACTTGAAAACTTTCTCCCTGCACTTTGAACTGCTGATGTAGCTGCACCATCTACAGGCTGTATGAGTATAATCAAAAACCCAGCAAAAATAATACCTCACTTTAACTTCTACGCCTGTTTTTTGCTGTTTCGGTGCTAACTCTCTGCCTTCACAGAATAAAAACAACTGGAAAACTTGTTTCTTTTACATATGTGTTGATACAGTTAATGAGAGCAAAATAGTAATGAGTTGATTGGAAGAACTGGAGAAGCAAGGCTGGGTACATGAAAAAGGTGAGGTAATAGTGGTGATGCTTGTGGAGTTCTAATAGTCAAACAGGATTTTGAACAGTTTTCAAACAAGAAAAATGTTTAATAGAGTATGTAAGCTTTTTTAATTTACTGAAAATATACTGTAACTTACAAAATTTTCTTGTGTGGTCTGAACAAGGTGATTACTTAATGTGTTTGGAAAGTAAAAGCATTAGAAATAAGCATCTTATTAACTTTCAGATGCATAACAGATGAGACAGGTGACTTTTTATCCATCTTCTGACAGCTAAAGCAACTTCAAATGTTAGTGGTGTTGTTTGCGGGGTTTTTTGTTGTTTTGTTTGGTTTGGTTTGATTTCTTTGGGTTTTTATTGGTTTGTTGTTGGTTTTTTACTTAAAACCAGATTCTTCCAATGTCAGATTTTGCTGCTCTTAATAATTTTTTTTATTTTATTTTCAGGGACATGTGAAATTGGCTAAATTTGGGCTCTACCATATGACTGCTCAAGGTGTTGATGTTGATTTTCCTATAGGGTAAGGATGTAGCTACACAGTAAAATTTATCAGGGGTTTATTATTTTCAGGAAATATATTTGTGTTTTGAGGCATCATCTTCAAAAGTGAGTTTTATGCACAGGTTCTAGGTTGTTGTTTTAATTCCTATATGGTGCATATACCCCTTACACAGAAGCTTCTAGTCATGTGACTGAAGTGGCTATCATCTGACTAGGTGAAATTAATTTAAGACAGAGAACAGGTGCCACACAACCATGTTACTGTAATTGTGCTGTAAGTTCTTACTGCCTAGATTTACATTCAAATGCTAGCAGTTCCTTATTACTCAAATTCTGGAGGGACAATCTAATATCAAATTTAGGAAAAAGCCAACCCAAAGCTATTGCACACCACTACGGGCCTCTCTTCTCTTTATCAGTCTGTGATTTATTTTCAAGTGATCTTACTGTCTAGCGAAAGTGACACACTTTGTTGCAGTGTTTCCTTGCCACTTTTTGGTTTCTTCCTTGCTGTTTACAATTTAAATACTAAATTGATTCTTAAAGATGCCTGAAAGAAGTAATGCTGCTTCCCTTCGAAGGGTGATTTCAGGTTATTTTTCTAAGTCTTATAATGAATTGTTGACACCAAAAGCAATAATGTTATTTTAAAATGATCTAGCAGAAGGTAGAATATGTCCTCGACACATTTTCTTCCTTGTTTTACAAATTCAAAAGTGATTTGATGGGAACACTGTCAATAAGAGGGGGAATACTACCACCACCCCCAAATATGGGTCTAGGATACATTTGTTTAATGTCCTAGTGTTGGAACTCAATATATGTTTCTTTTGAGATATGTAAGCATACAGTTTTGAAAGCTGCTGCTGGTTCCTTTCAAAAAAAGGCAGAGCTAGTGGTTAAGATCTGACCTTATATACAGTAGGGACTATGTATTTTGCAATTGGAGTGAAACTTTGCTGATATGTGTAGATTTTGACTGAATAGAGTAGAACAATCTGCATTGCCATGAATTCCAGTTTCTCAGAATGCAAAATTATTTTGATTACTGTAATTGAAATATAGTTTTTATGGACAGACAGGATATTACTTAATCTTGCTGCATCTTTCTAGGCACCCATCATATCTGGCACCTGAAGTAATTGCACAGGGAATAGTCAAACCAAATGATCATACTCAGTGTGAGAAGCCTCTGCCTTCTGGCCCTAAATCAGATCTGTGGTCTCTTGGTATAATATTATTTGAGCTTTGCATGGTAAGTTAGAGGATAATTCTCTTGATTGTGACTCTTGGGAAACAGTTACATTAACTTGATTGCTCTTGAGTATGGGGTTAATAACACTTTGACCATCACCCAAATCCATATACCAGAATACATTAGCATTCCTACCTGTACGGATTTGATGGTGGTTCAAGTAATTGGGTGCGTATTGGCTTGGTCTGAGTATATGTGTGAACCACGAAGGACAGCTGTGAATGCATGATTGAATTCCTAGAGTAATACCTTCTGAAGCAAGAAGTGTCTCTGGATAATTGTTTTTGCTTGTTTTAATTGTGCTTTTAAGCATGAAATAACCATTGCTGTCATGCCCTCATCCTTCATGGAAAGGATGACAAACTACTAAAAGTTTCATGGAAAGGAAGAGAAGGGAAAATCTGTCTTATCACCAGAATTTAAGGAACTTGTGTACAGAATTCAGTGTTTGTTTGGAAAATTCTTTTTTGACTCTATCAGTTGAAATAAATCATGACAGCATAGTCTTTACTGTTTGTATATGTTAAGCTGGACTTTTTTCATTCAAAACCAACATTCTGTAGGAATATATATGATCTAACAAATACCTTAATATTGATATTTAGTCTCATATAAGACAACTAAATTGTCAGACAATTGCATAGTCAAGAGTGTTTTATATACTAATTAGATCAGGACACTGGAAATAGTCTTCTTTGGCATATTCTACTTTTCTGTAAATTCACGTAGTTTTCATAGATCATTATTTATTGTTTTGAATAATACATTTTCTGAAAGCAATAATGATATTTTTTTAAACACCTTTAAAGGGATTTTTCAGATGACTTTTCAAAAGCACTGAGGAGTAATACAAGCTATGATGATTACCATGTTTATTAAGTAATTACCTTTGTTCATGCTCACACTGGAAAAAAATACAGGTTTTGAGAGCCTGGTACTGAACTAATAATAGACCTGGAGGTTTTCTAAGGCAGCTTGAGGCTTTGTTTGTTTTATTGTTTTTTGGTTGTTCTCTTTGGGGTGTTTCATTTGTTCCAATTAAGAGATGTTATAAATGATGTATTTCTTTTCATTATGATGGCATGAAACTGTTTCTGCTATAGTTGGGGTAAGTAATGTTTTCTGTTCTAGCAGATAGTTTTCCTAAATCTAAAAATTCAGGTGTCGAAACTTATTTCACTGTGTTTATCTATAAATGGGTGTGTATGCTATCTAAATTTTTTTGTGTGTAATAGCATTCAACTGTTGACTTGATTTTGTTATTCGTGTAGGGGAGAAAATTATTCCAGAGTTTGGAGATAGCAGAAAGATTGAAATTTATAATTATGTTAGGTAAGTAGCACAAAATCATTTTTTTCAAGTTTCCAAGCAGTTCTATAATTAGAGCTTTACAGACTATTCAGCTGCTCAGACCTAAAGCAGTTTACCTTTTGTCAACTTTCATTTCCAAAATTAAATAGGCATTTGAAGCATGGCTGCTTGTCTAGGGAAGGTGCACAGGTGGATGACAGGAAAAATAACAGGAGAGCTATGAGTATGTTAGAGTAAAAGCAGGCTATAAAAAACCAACCAACTGAAAAAGAAAAAAAAAAAAAACATGTTCTGGAAAGGTTGTCATTTGGTGGTTATTTGTTGTTTCAGGAGGTTTATGAAACAAGTTAGAAATTACATGACACTAAAAAAGACTTTCTCTGAACTAGCAGTGCTTGTGAACCAAATCCCAAGCAGGGAGAAGCAGGACTGAAAGAGGAAGACAGAAAATAAAAAGAGAGCTCAGAAGTGTACTGCTGGATCCATGCGTTTGTTTCTGGTGTCACCTGCAAACTATAAAACATTACTGTAGACATGGACTTTTTTTCTTAATGCAAATAATCCTGAAAGTGGTACTGTTTTGTGGCTTTTGAAATTTGATTTCTTGTGCAGTTTATGTATAAACCCTGAGGAGAGGAAGGGCATGAATTTGCAATTTGAAGATTTATCAGGAAGTTGTTATTATCCAGAACAAATAATAATACAGTTAAAATTAGTTACTGTCAGTAGAAACAGTCAACAGTTAGTGCTCAGATGCCGAAATTCTGACTGTCCTAGTAAGTGATTTGTTAGTAAAGCTTCCTTGAAGCATTTCAGTCCCCTTCAAGCTGAATGCAAGTTATTGGTAACCCTTTACCCACTGGAAAACATTTATGTCCTGTCTTGGGAATTATTTTCTCAATAAAGTGTTGAAAACAAGTTATAAAATACTGCTAGTATTGTCTGCGAGTAGCAACAAAATGAAATTACTTCAAGCTTCTATATGCAGGTATTTTTAAGTTCTTTCAGGTTTGTTTTTGTTTTCCGGGGTGGTTTTTTTTTTAAGTGGAAAGACTATTTTAATGTATTTGCTAGAGACTAAAAATCTGGATTTACTAAACTTGCAAAAAGGTTTTCACTGTTAAATTAGATGTGCTGCTTAACTTTCTTAGGCTTCAGTTTTCTGTCTGCATAGGTGATAATAATTTTAATTTCTAACTTTGAGCATTCACTTCTGGGTGATGTGAAAATGTCAATAAAAAGCCAAAGTTAAGTGCTTTTTATTGGGGTCGGATTTTATCTGATATCCTATGTAATCAATTTTTTTTTGTAGTCTTTAACTTTTTATTGTCCGGTTTGTCTTTCAAAGGCTGTGTAGATGATATTGTAACTGTGTTGGCAGAAGAACATGGTTGCCTTGATATTGTTAAGGTTTGTGGAACTAGTTTGCTCTTCTATGCTGTCTTATCCAAAACATTTTATTATTGTTGTATAGTATTTCACACATACAAACTTCTTTTTTTTTTTTTTTTTTTTTTTAAACTTATTTGGTCACTTAATGTATTGCAGTATGTGAAAAAATAAACTATTTATTTGAGATCCTTTCAAATAGCCATACTGGTAATATATACTGTTTCCCAAATTACTGTCAATTTCAGTAAATACTAATGCTCTCTGAATAGTTTACTAAGTTGTGAATTGTATTTGAATTGTTGGGGTTAAGTATTTTTTTTTCTAGATATTCAAGCTTCTATCTTGCTGACTTTGCACATTCTGATAGCATAGGTTTATACTGTTCAACTCCTTCCCACCCCCCCCAGTTAAACACTGAATTGTAGTGTCTGCATGTTTTGAGACATTCTGCGAAAGGATTCTATTAGCAGAAGATAGTTCCCAGGTACTGCGTTTTTTTTCAAGCTGGGTACAGAATATCTAAATTAAAAATAAAAAGCTGTGCTGCAAACATTGCAAATTTTCCAGATTCTCTCTCCACCTACCAACCCCCTCCCCAAGCAAATGCAGGTGAGAATTGCTTCGCCAGCATTTTGTTCCAACACAGCTAACCTCATAGTGTAGGTGTGAAATTTTATTGCCTGCAAAGGAGGTCAGTGTATGTTAAAAGTTAGGTATGAGCTAAGTGGCCTGCTGAATTAAGACCATAATAGAGACCTCCATATTTTTCTTATGTTCCAGGACCTTTCTGAAAATATCATAGCTTTACTGAAGAAATGTCTTACATTCCAACCTTCTAAGAGGCAAGTATTCAGTCCAAGTCCTAGTAAAATTTGCTGATACTATGAAATTAGAAATTAGAATACCTATTGCTGAACCTTTTTTGGAATACTGATGATTTATGGTGCTGATAGGAAATCCTTGGGTTTGTTGCTTTTCAGTTGCAGGAGTTGTGTGTGCAAGAATCAACTTTGCAAAACTTTGAGATAAAATCTGAGTGTTGTGGGGTAAAACTACTTTGATATTTGTAGTTCTAAGTTCACAGGTTTTACTTCCATGTCTGGAAGCTGGTGGTGGTTACTGTAGCTCTGAAATAGCTAGAATTAGGGCTATTTTCTTCATGTCTCTTTAAAAGTACTTTTTCATTATGTCAGTCTACCAGAACTTTCTTCTGAAAACTGAAGTATGCTTGTGTTCTTCAGTCAAAGCTTTGCATTTGCATTTTTTCATTTCTGCTTAAAGGAATTAAAAGGAAATTAATAAAATGGTTGTCATGTGCATTAAATGAAGGTGAGATCTGAACTGGGGCTGTAAACAAACTACGTAGTGTGTTATGCATCAGGAATTAAAACTGGTAGATGTTTTTGCTACTAAAATTTCTGAAATCCATTATAATTTAAAATAACTTGCCAATATTTGTTCCTGGGGACATTTCACACTGAAATGTAACATTTATGGAAGCATTTTAGTGGTTTATTCTCTCTTCTTAATTCAAGGCCAACTCCAGAGGAATTGCTGCATGACAGCTTGTTCAGTGAGATATCCTCATTATATCCTCTCTTCCACAAACCCGCTGGTCTGTTCTCATCTTCTCCAAGATGTGCTAATTTAACACTTCCTGAAGACTTAAGTCAGTTATGTAAAGGTAAAAGCAGGTATTGTGATAAATGTCATTGCAGGGGGAGAGAAAATAAAATGTATTTGTGTTTTCTTTTAATATTTTGGTGGAGGGGAACTGATTAAATATTACAACACAACATTATTGTAGTAAGTTGTTTGATGGGCAGCAATATGGGCAAGCATGTTTTGAGAGATATGTGCATGTCATAGGAGGGCATCTTGATTTTGTGCAACAATCTTGGGGAATAAAAAGTTATCATTAATATTCAAGTCCAGCTTGGAATATCAAAATTTTTGCCTTTGGAATTTGGACATGTGTATGTACAAGGGTTTGTTTTGTTAGTTTTTGGTTTGAGGGTTTTTTTGGGTTGTTATTTTTTTCACTAAATTGTGTTGTGAATTGGTAAGAGGATTCTGCTGGATCACAGCATGGTTTTTGGAAGTATTGGAAATCCTTATGAAAAAGGTCACATTCTAGAATAAAAGACAACATTTCTAAGTTTAAAACTGCATATGCTGAAAGTGTTACCACTCTGAAGTCCTTATTAACTTTTTCTGAATTCTTCAGAGTTTTCTACTTGTTCAGAAACTGTCACTATAAAGTTTTGGGAGACTAAGATAGTGTTTGGGTTTAGGCTTTTTTGTTTGTTTGTGGTGGTGGTTGTTTTTGTAAAGACACACAGGAAGCGAAAGTCCACATTTCAGTGTATTTATTTGATTGGTGCTATTTTCTGGCACCGAGGCTAACTGCACAAATATTTGCTTTTTTCTGACTTTTACCCATCTGCAAATCTTCCTAAAGAGCACTTGCAAAGGGAAAATCACTTTTCTGCTAACTTCACGTTAAGGTCTAGGAACTTTAAAGCATGGGTGTTTTTTACAGTATGTGTTTGGAGTGGTAGGAAGAAATACAGGTTACCTAAAAAGCTGTAATTGATTTTTGTGTGATTTCTCCTAATAGATGAAGATAATGATTACCTAGCAGAAAGATCAATTGAAGAGGTTTATTACCTGTGGTGTTTGGCTGGAGGAGACTTGGAGAAAGAACTTGTCAACAAGGAAATCATTCGATCAAAGCCACCTGTCTGCACCCTTCCCAAGTAAGGAAGGAGAAGCACTTTAAGGGAAAGAAGAATGGATGGAGAAGGCTAGTGTTCGGAGAAAACATTTTGGTTTGGTTTTTAGTTTCAAGACCTGTATTCGTGAAAAATATTGAAAATAGCATTCTTGAACAGTGGAAAATCATGTCACTTCCCCTCTTACCCAATTCATGGCATTATT
Source organism: Lathamus discolor (assembly GCF_037157495.1). NCBI lineage: Eukaryota > Metazoa > Chordata > Aves > Psittaciformes > Psittacidae > Lathamus > Lathamus discolor. The sequence continues at coordinate 111,413,804 of NC_088884.1, forward strand.
TGAGTGCCTTATATATGTTGCCTGCCTGAACTTCATAGTTCTTTCTGAAATCTGAAGAAATGTAGATGAAGTGCAAAACACTGAAATGTAAGTCCCTAAATTTAGCACACTTTACAATACCATTAAGTTTTAATAAAAATGTCTCACTGTGCTTCAACAGTGTATTTGTAATTGTAATTTAATTCAATACATTCTGTAGCAAATTCTCCCATTCTGAATCCCTTTCGCAGGGTAGCAGAGCTGAATGGTCAACCCAGTTATTCATCAGATTGGCTAATTTACTTTTTTTTAAAAAATTAGGTTTATGACTTACAGTTCTGTGACAGCATTTTAGTCATTACTGCCTTTATGTTACTGCTACACATGTTGAAATTTTATGTAGTATATTCATGTTTTCATCTTAGAAGCTGAAATTAATAAGCATGATTATGTGTCCATATAGATCAATTTGCTGGTTCCAGGTTTTAAAAACACATGAAATCAATGTACAGCAAAAATGTGGTAACTTGAAAAAAAAAAAAGGTGGAGCTAGATTTTATGTGAAATTTGGTGGCAGAATTAGTGTGGATTTCAAGGGATTGCCTATTTCTGTACCCACATACACACAGGTGTATG